>NC_079515.1:4580698-4897935 GCF_000801105.2 Raphanus sativus | reverse complement strand
TTAATATTAATTTATATTTTGGTAAATTTGTAGAATATGTTAATAACTCGTGTAAATCACCATTAAAATAAATTTATTCAAATATGAAATTTTAAATTTCGAAATATTATATAATTTTACTTTTATAACTATACAAATTTTATTATCTAAAATTTTCTAAATTTTCTGCATTTAAAAAAAAATATATAATTTTTTAATCGTAACATCGTTAGTTTCTTTTAGATATCTACAAATTATATAAATATTGTTTAGTTTTAATTTTTGATAACTATACAATTTTTATCTCCTAGACATTATTTACGAAGTGATTTTTCACATGTGCTCTTTACAATCGTTTTTACAAAAAAAATGTGACATGGCTATTAAGATTGATGACATGTCATATGACTAAATATGACATGGAAAAATACATTTAATGCTGATATATATATTTGGAAATCTTTTTAACATATGACAATAACTCATATATTACATTTAATATTGATTTATATTTTTGGTAAACTTTGTTGAATATGGTAACAACTCATATATTACATTTATTGTCGATTTATATTTTGGAATTTTTTTAAAATATGGTAATAACACATAAATCATCATTAAATAAATATATTTAACTATGGCATCTAAATTTCGAAATATCATTTAGTTATTTATTTTAAAATTATAAAATTTTCAAAAAATGTATACAATTTTTTTACAAAATTATAAAATTAAATCGTAAATCATTAATTTCTCATATATATATCTACAAATTTTATAAGTATTTTTCATTCTAATTTTTGAAAATTATGCAATTTTTACATATTTATTTAATATATTTAATTAAAATAAATATATAGAAAAATCTATCTAAGCTAAGAGTTTTAAATATATACATGCATATTCTTAAATATAATTTAAAATAAACAAAATTATTTTTATCTTTATTTTTATGTTTAGTTAAATCAAATTTATACTAAAATATTGATTAAAAAAGGAAATTTACAATATTAACAAAAAAATAAAAAAAATTTATATTTATCTGTTAAAATATATTTTAAATTTTTTTTACTGCACATGGTGCAAGAAGACACCTAGTTATAGAGATTTAGAAGCAACTTGTTAGGTATGGAGCAACTTGTGAGGTATTTTTAACATATATGTCTCTTGCATTTATTCAACTCCACAACTACCATTACCAAAGCCGTTTATAAATTGGGAGTAGTATTGTAACATCGTAAATATTCATATATACAAAAGAGCGAGTAAACAGTAAAAAATGGTAGAGCTAGAAGAAGAAGAAGAAGAAATACAGCCTTTGTGCAAGGTCATATGCCCTAGATCTCATCCAGATCACCTTCACACCCTCTCTTTCCGAACCGGTAAAGCCATTACCTGCTATTCTTGCGGGAACCAATCCAAGGTGTATTACTACTGCACCACATGTGATGCTAGTTTTAAAAAGGAGTGTCCCTTTCATTCCAACAAAATAACACACCCATATCACCTCCAACATCCTCTCACCTACATTCGTCTAAACACTAAATCTGACATCAACAACACTATCCAAACCCAATCCCCTTTCATCTTCGATGCATGTAGCTGGTGTGGAAACAAACCTGACACATGGGTCTACAGCTGTTATATTTGCAGCTTTTGCTTGTGCGTACCTTGCTCTAAAAATACTCCACCTCTTACCATACCAAACCCAAAAAGCCATCACCATCCACTTCTCTTCCTCCCTCGACCACTCTTAGTTCCATGTGATGCTTGTGGATTGGTTAGGGCATCTGAAGCAAGTTACACTTGTTTCCAATGTAACTACAGGTACATGAGGGTTGTATGATCTTACCACGCGCCATCAAGCTCACACGCCATCCACATCGTCTTTCTCATACCCCTTTTCTTCCACCCTCAGTTTTGTGGGGTTTGTTACAGGGCGGTTGATGTCAGGTTCGGACAGTATTCATGCGACCGTGAAGACTGCTCTTATGTAGTCCATTCCAAATGTGCAACGCATAACGAAGTTTGGGATGGGAGAGAGCTAGAATGGAAACCAGAAAGCCAAGAAAAGACTGAAGATCATGATGTTGCGTCGTTCAAGAAAGTAGGTGATGATCTCATAAAGTACTTCAGCCATGAGCATCATCTAAAGCTCGAAAGCTACGACGGTGTAAGAGACGCCAAGAAGCAGTGTGAGGCGTGCATCCTTCCTATTGATCCTCGTTGTTTCTACGGTTGTACTCAATGTGATTACTCTCTCCACGAGGTATGTGCTGGTCTTCCACGAGAACTGGATCATCCGTTGCATAAACACCGTCTTGTCCTCGACCCTAATCCTATAGACGACTATGACTACATGAATTGTTCAACAAGTTCTCGGACGTCCAGTGGTTTCAGGTACAAGTGCATTGAACGAGAATGCAAGCTTCGAACATTTCATATAGATCTTCGATGCATTTTAATCCCTGAGTGCAGTTTCACCCACAAAAGTCATGAACATCCTCTCTTCATCTCGGTGTCATACGGTCTTGAAGGTGGGCCAAGATGCAATATCTGTGAGAAAGGATGTGCGAAAGCTATTCTACGTTGTAGTAAATGCGCATTCACCATGTGTTTCCGGTGTGCCACCATTCCTACAGAGTTACACTACACACGCGACCATAAGCATCCTCTCTCCCTTTGCTACAGGGAAAGCGTTGACGATGTTTGCAAATACTCGTGTGAAATATGCAAGATGGAAGTAGATGCGAAGAAATGGTTTTACAAGTGCAACCAATGTTGCGTTACAGTCCACCGTGAATGCATATTTAATGCCTCCATTTATATGAAGTCTGGTTCTACCTTCGATTGGAATGGTTATCTGGTGCGAACCGGTTCCACCAACTGTCCTACACGACAGATTTGCGCTATATGCGAGGAACGTTGCATGTTCTCTGTATGCTACACACTTATCCTCGAGGAAGGCTGGGATGATAAGGCTTTGTGTTCTTTCAGGTGTTTACGTGCTGCAATGTGGAGAATATTACCTGAAGACATGTGATCATTATCTTTTCTTTTTCTTTTTCGTTTTCATACTTGCTGTAATCTCACCGGTGGTGTGACAGAATAAATCTCATTGTACTTGTTGATTATCTCCATCTTTTAATCAAGTTTACAAGAATGATTGTGTTTGGTTGAGGATCTGATGAGCGTTTATATAAGTCCTGCTTTGTGCTTGGTTCATGTCCTTTAGTTAGGAGCTTTGGTGCAGCAAGTCAGATGTTTCATTCTTCTGATTTGGTTTTGATAGTTTTGGCATCCTTGTATAGCAATCTGATTTTAGTAGATGCATGATGGTATATTTAGCGCTTAAAACAATTGATCTTAGGCTGTATCATAAAATGTACATTTATTTTTTGGGTTAGTTCTCTACAGAACTTTTAAGAGTATTTGAAATAAAGTAATTGATAAATGGTAATCTATCATAAATGATCATCATAAAATCATTTATGATACAGTGTGAGTAAATTTTTTTTTTGGGAGCAACGTGAGTAAACTAGAACATGAAAAAACAATGTAGTATATGGTTATTAAACAAGTCTATCAAGCCTAATGTTGTCAGATAAAAGATAGGGCTCACAACACTAACCAGTGTTCTAAAATTTGGTTTAGATAATGTTTATGTGCTCATTTAGACAGCAAATCAAGCATAAATAAAATGACTTTTTAGATCGATAGTTTTAAAAATCAGTGTAAATATTCAAAAAAGAAAAAAGTTTAGGCATCAGCTGAAACCAAAATTCTCTATAAAACGTCTAACGATTTATAGCGGTTCGTCTGGTTTGTGGAGTAAACTGCATTATAAAACGTCTAACGATTTGTTTTAATCAATTTTAGAAGAAAAATTGAGAGGGTTGGTTTACTTGCTTAAAGATTATGATTTGATTTGATGAATAAAAAGCCTTCTTTTAATAGCAAACCGGGACACCACTGTGATGCTTGGGACGTTCTATGAACAAACCGGGCCGGTCTAGTCATAAGTAAATCCATTTTTTTCCGTGGTTGGTAGGAACGATAGGGTTACTAGCGTCATTTAACCATCTCAACCACTTGCTCGTGGTCTGAAAGAAAAAAAAAAAACAATGTGTCGGAGGAAAGGCGCAGCCTTTTTTGTCTCCGCAACTTCACCATCTCGGCCTTTCGCTGCCCGGAGGGGTTCCCTCTTTCTCAGTTACGAGAGCCTTCGCTCACAGTTTCCAATACGCACACCATTTTGTTTACTCCTTTGTGTATCATCAACTCTACACGCCTCTGAGCACCATAAGGAGGGAGGAGGAGGAGCCGTCTCATCTTGTCTTCTTACTTTGGCTCTTCCCACACTTTAAAAGGCTTCTCTGTTTTGTCTTTTAGGGTTTTTTCTTAATGACGGGTATGGCACTTGAGTTATCTGTTCTGGGTCGGTCTGTCGTTAGCGCAAAAGCCTCAAACCTGAAGAGATACGGTCCAAAATCAAATCTTTCTGGTAGACATCTCACGAGAGCTGAGCTGCACTGCCCTGTGACGATATCTAAAAACTCCAGCTTGAGTTTTAGATTCCGACGAAGCTGTGAACTCAGCAGCTACAGAAGTCGCTTTACGCTGTTTAGCTCGAGTCAGTGTCGTCACGATGGTAGTAATAGTAGTAGTCAACAGAGTTCGGATTCTGAGGAGCTGGAGTCGATCAAGGTTCTGCTGAAACGTGGGATTGTTATAGGAGCTGTGGTGTGTGGTGTTTACTTGTACGGATGCCAGAAGGTGTTGGCATCGACGAGCGGTGTGGTGGAAGCAGGGTATGAGGTGTTTGGTCAGAGCGTGGTTTTGTTCAAGAATGCTTTGCCGAAGATTTACCAGGTTCTTAGGGTTCTTAGAGAGCAAGGTCTGATATTGGCTGCGCTGCTCAGCCTTTCGGCGTTCTTCTCTATGGCAGAGACGTCCATTACCACTCTATGGCCGTGGAAGGTAAGATCATGTCTCAGTTCTGATTGTGAGTTCCTTTGTGTGATACAACTGTGAAGATGTTATCCCTGATTGGTTTTTTGAGAGTGCATTTGTGTCATCTCATGTCTCCTGTATAATCTCTCTAATGTTATAGTTCACTGATCTGATTTTGCTGTTTGATGTGCGGTTACATCACAGGTGCGAGAGCTGGCTGAGAAAGAGCCAGAGAATGGTGTATTCAGAATGCTCCGTAGTGATGTTACAAGATTCTTGACGACTATTCTCATTGGAACAACGTACTGTATCTTTTCTCCTAGATGCAATTTGTTTTTTTTTTTAAATATGTCTCTTATCTTAGGTCTTGTGGTTTGATTTTAGTGTTGTGAATATTGCGGCAACTGCCCTGGTCACCGAAGCTGCAACAGCTATATTTGGGGAAGCTGGTGTTAGTGCGGCCACTGGACTGATGACAGTACGCCTCTTCTGTTTCTCTGTCTATATTCTTTGATTAGCATTATTGTTTCCTAAGTTGTTATTCTTCCATGACTATATATATAGGTGGCTATACTACTTCTAACTGAGATTACTCCAAAAAGTGTTGCGGTTCACAATGCTCAAGAAGTTGCAAGGATTGTGGTAAAGCTTTAAATCAACCGGCATTGGTTTACTTATAACAAACTTGTGTGCATACATGACTTATGCTGTCTCACTGTCCATCTAGGTCAGGCCAGTGGCGTGGCTTTCCTTAGTATTATATCCTGTTGGAAGAATTGTCACATATCTTTCAATGGGAATACTGAAGATTCTTGGTTTAAAAGGACGGAGGTAATGCATCAGCCTTTCTCCTTGTTGAAAAGTAAGTGGAGGATTCGAGTTGTAAATCTCTTGTCTTTTTTTTCGTGCGTGTGTCAGTGAGCCGTATGTTACTGAAGATGAGTTGAAACTGATGCTAAGGGGTGCAGAGTTAAGTGGCGCCATTGAAGAAGAGGAGCAGGTATGAGTTTTTCTTTGTTTTGTTTTAAAAGTCTATTACAACATCTTACATACATTATAATGATTTGCTTCTGCAGGATATGATTGAAAATGTGCTGGAGATAAAAGATACACATGTCCGAGAGGTGATGACTCCTCTTGTTGATGTTGTTGCAATTGACGCCAGCGGCAGTCTTGTTGATTTCCATAGCATGTGGGTGACCCATCAGTACTCAAGGGTGCCTGTGTTTGAGCAGCGTATAGATAACATAGTGGGAATCGCATATGCTATGGATCTTCTTGATTATGTTCAGAAGGTTTGACTGTTTTCTTTCTCTTTAAAACGTATTTTGTGGTGAAGAATGAATTATATATCTTGTTTTGATTCTTTGAAGGGTGATCTGCTAGAAAGTACTTCTGTGGGAGACATGGCACATAAACCTGCCTACTTTGTCCCCGGTAATCATCTATGTATTTTGCTTTTTTAGTTTTGATTACATACTTCTCAGGGAAGGAATCAAATGATATATATTATATAATGTTAATGTTTTGCAGATTCAATGTCAGTTTGGAATCTTCTTAGAGAATTTCGCATAAGAAAGGTTCACATGGCTGTTGTCCTTAACGAATACGGTGGAACCATTGGTGTATGTGTAGCCCACTCTTCGTTTATGCTTCTGTACTCTCTCTTTTTCACAATTTGCTAATCTTTTTCTCTTTCTCTCTCTCCTATCTAATTTGTTTTCTGCAGATAGTAACTCTCGAAGATGTTGTGGAAGAGATTGTTGGTGAAATATTTGATGAAAATGATTCAAAAGTAAGTGTCCTAGTTTCAAGTCTTTTACACAAAAAATCATTCTAGATAACTTACTGATATGCTAAACTTATCTTACATAACTTAATAGGAGGAGATTCAGAAGAAGACAGGGTATATTGTGATGAGAGACGAAGGGGTATATGATGTTGATGCTAATACATCAATTGATCAGCTATCCGAAGAACTGAATATAAAGATGCCAGAGGTAATGTAGTTTTTTAGCAGTTGCTTTGATACCTCTTCAGTGTAGGCTACTTACAATGTTTTGTTTTTTTTTGTGGGAAGCAGGGGATTCAGTATGAGACAGTCTCAGGCTTTGTGTGTGAGGCCTTTGGTTATATCCCGAAAACGGGAGAGAGTGTAAAGGTTGTTCTTGAAAAGGAGAACTGGGAAGAGGAGGGTGAAGAAGAGGAAGGTAAACAGGAGAAGCAGGAGCAGAAGGAAAAGCACCAAATCTATAGAGTTGAGGTATTATACTGAGTAATCAAAATTTTATGTGGTTTCAGTGAAAACCCATCTTTTAACTGATTAAAGAAGGTCGTTTTTAAAAAACAGATTCTAGCAGGGAATGCAAGGAAAGTGAGTGCTGTCAGGTTTGAAAGAGTCAACGACATGGATCAAGTGTCGGAGGCAAAAGATGTAAGAAGCATGGTTCCTAAGTTCGTGAGGAAATGGAGCAGTGAAGAGGATGATGGGAACTCGTCACACCAAGAAAAAAACGAGGATGCCGTCTCAGATGATGAACATGTATTGGCTGCTGATAATAGCAACAAACATTGAATGAAACAACAGTTTTTCTTTTCTTTTTCTTTTCTTTTTTCAGTTTCTTTGAAAAGGAAAGAGGAACAACTACAGACTTTAGAGATGTCAGAGCTCTTTAACTCAAATTAAAAAGTGAGCTCACAAATACAGGAACCAACAAACAAATCATGAGAAAGTATTGAGTGGGTTCAATAACGTGAAGGTTCTTGCTGCCACTGACTGATCAGTGTGCCCCAAGTCTTGAACGTGTGTGTTCTTTTGGTGTAGTTCATCTATGATGAATTTTACTTGCCGTCTCTTGTTTCACTTTGTAATCAGTTTGATTTTCCCTTGTTTATATGATCAGTCTTTAATGTTATTGTTCTACTTGTGTGACATTACGAGTTTTTTCTTTTGTTTTACTTCTCCTCAAATGTATAAAAGATTTAACCTAAACGTTAGATGAAACAAAAACAAGAAAACTGAATAATACAATCTCTGTCTCTCTCTTTTCCTCCACCTTTTCTCTCTACACAAACCTGAATCCAAAAGCTTTTTGAGAGCTCGAGTTTGATCACAAGTTTCTCAGGTTTTAACCACAAATCTCCAAAAGAGTTATTCTTCTTCTTCTTCTTTTCTTCAGAACATACACAACTTGAGGCACTAGACTATACTAGCCTCTTCAGTGCCTCCACCACATTTGACACTTGTGGCCTAAGTCCAGGCTCCGACTGCAAAACACACACAATAACAATAACAATCCAAGTCTAGAGAAACACATATAAACACATATAGAATCGTCAATGACTTTATACCATTACGCAGATGGAAACTATATCCGCAAATGCCGAGACAGATTCTGGAGCGTATAGTCCACACAACGCAGGATCAACCATCTCCTCTAGAGTTTCCATCTCTTTAAGCTTCGGCTTTGCCCAACGAACCAGAGACTGTTCTGCTTTGGGCCTTTCACTGAAAGATTAAAGGCAAGCAACAACATTTTCAGACACTTGAAAATAATGCTACATATTACATCAGAGGCTATGTTCTAAACAAATGTTTAATAACTGAACCTGTCATAAGGCCTTCGACCGGTTAGCAGCTCCAGCATCACCACACCAAAGCTGTAGACATCGCTCTTTAATGTGTAAGCTGAAGGATCTGTGCATTCTGGAGCATTGTATCCAACTCCAAGATTCTGACTTGTCCGCTGCAGTTTTCAAGAAAGAAGACATCAGTTTGGAAACATCTATGTGTCTCTTAGTGTTAATGTTTTGAAAGAAGCTCACATGGTGAAAGTTTGCCAAGCCATAGTCTGAGAGATGAGGAATTAGATCACTGTCCAGTAAAATGTTTGATGACTTGATGTTCTTGTGAACTAATGGAGGTGAACACACTTCATGAAGGTACCTGAAAAAAAAGTAAAGTTTTGCTTGAGAGTGAAGTATCTGGAAAGTTAAATTATTCTTGTCAAAGAAACTTTTAGACTAATTACTCTATAGCTTGAGCAGTTCCAAGAGCAATTCGGATTCTTGTGTTCCAAGTTAACGGTCTGCTGAAATCATCAGTCTGGTGAAGGAACCTGTTAAGTGATCCACTTGTGAAATACTCATAAACAAGCATGTTCCTTCCTTGCTCTGAACAATAACCAACGAGCTCAGCCATGTTAGGGTGGTGAATGCTGGAGATGTTGGACACTATGTGTGAAAAATCTTCCACATTCCTTTTCCCTAACAGTGAAGAATCAATCTCTTTCACTGCATATTTCTGTTTCAAGAAACGAATGTAAGATGATGATGAAGAAACAAAGAATAAAAGGATGTAAGGAGGGGAATACAAACCCTTCCATCTTCATATTTAGCTTTATAAACACGTCCAAGAGTTCCTTCACCGATTAGGCGATTAGGCGAGAAGCCAGAAGCAGAGTTCTGCAGCTCCACGAGCGTAAACGCTTTGACGCCGCGTGTGTCAGGAGAGTCTTCAAGGCTAGAGAAACGACCAGAGGCTGCAACCACCGGTGTAGAAGAAGGTATGAGGTGGAAAGTAGGAGAGTTCTTGAAACTGACAGAAGATGTTCTTCTAACAGAAGGCTTTGTCTCTGTCGAAGCATTAGAGTCAACGGTCTTCTGGCCTCTGAAGTCATCCACAGAGTCGTACTGAAGCACCTGAGAAGGCTGTGGCGTGAAGAGCGGTTTGCTTCGGTTGTTTCCTCCTTTCTCTTCGTCGAAAAAGTGAGAAGAATGATGAGAGTTCTTTCTTCTAGTGAACAACGCAATCACTCCTGCTGTGAAAATGAGTCCACCTATGGTAGATACTGCTACTATAAGTCCTGTGGTCAGAGCCTTGTTGCTTACTCCAACACCTCCTGAGTTTCTGTCTACACGGCGAGTCCCCGGAGGTGGTGAGGGAGGTCTACTGCTTGACCAACGGTTTCCTCCAGTTCTGACCAAGAAAGTAAAGAAAAAACAAACTTAAATGACATAATCTTTTGATTGTGTTCAATATAGAGAAAGGAGAGATGAAACATACTCAAGGTTTCCAATGTTCTTGAGCTCGTTTGGGATCCAACCAGTAAACTGATTGTTTGCAACGTTTCTGCCATTGGTCAAGATTCACATAAGAAACATTTAATTGAAGAAGAAAAGGTTAGAAGCTTGTGTTAGTATTTATTACTTACACGTCATCGATTTGAGGGAGGTCTCTGAGTGAATTTATAGAGCCTTTGAATTGATTGTCTTGCAAATGACTGTAAAAGAGAGAGTAAATGGTGAGTAACAACAATATACAAGAACTACTTTCAAGTGTCATATTCTTACATTGTTTTAAGTCCTGTTAGATTAGCAAAACTCTGTGGTAGCTTCCCTGTGAGTTGATTAGAAGACAGATCACTGCAAAAAAGAAAAAAAACATAGAATCCATGAGGTTAATGGAATCTCTAAGAGTTAGCATGTGTGTGTGTGTGTGTATATGTGACTCACATTGTTTCAAGTTTTGGAAGTTTTTGAAACATGTCGCTAAGTTCACCATTGAGGTTGTTACGACCAAAGTTTCTGAGCAATAAAAAACAAAAGAAAAGTATGAAACAAATGTGGTGATACTTTGGGAAACGAATCCAGTTTAAGTGTCTACGGCTTACAGGTAAGTGAGGTCGTTCATGAGAGAGACAGAGTATGGCACATTACCGTTGAAGTCATTCTCAGAAGCATCTCTGCATTGAAGAAAATTTCATTCTAATAACACATTGTGTAGTGAACATCAAAAGAACTTGAATAAATGTCATTTAAAGATACTTACAGATAAACAAGATTCTCAGGAAGCTGATAGGGTAAGTTTCCGTTAAGATTGTTCTTGCTTACATCACTGTTATACAATTATGACAAAAACATAACATGTAGTTTAAATGCCAACCTAAACCTGATGATCAAGATGTTGAGAGTTCTTACAGGTAAGTGAGTGATTTCAAGTTTGCGAGCTGGTAACCTAAAGATCCACTGAGTCCACGTCCCGACACCTTTCTGCAAAAATAAACAGAAGGATAAGCAAATCAAGAATCGATTTAGAGAAAGCCATTTTGGTCTGATGAGAGAGAAGAAATAACAAACATTTCAGTAACAGAAGAGCCCTTG
This sequence comes from Raphanus sativus, assembly GCF_000801105.2. Taxonomy (NCBI): domain Eukaryota; kingdom Viridiplantae; phylum Streptophyta; class Magnoliopsida; order Brassicales; family Brassicaceae; genus Raphanus; species Raphanus sativus. Next base: position 4,886,841 of record NC_079515.1, on the reverse strand, counting down.
CAAGTAACGCCATCCCATGAGTCACCACAAGGATCACCTCCACTTGAAGACCAGCCATTGAGTTTTGATGGAGAGTTCATGCTCTTATAAGCGTCATTAAGAGCCGAAACTACAACAAAATCCATATAACCCATTTATGAATTTATGATCAGGAGGACAGAAGATGTTTTGTTACATAACCATTTAATAACCCTTTCTTGAATTAAAAAAAAAGATTGAATAAGACACTTACCGTCTTGGCTATCTGTTTTTGCAAGAACAAGGGAGATGAAGATTCCAAAACATGAGATGAAGAGTATCATCATCAACCGCTGAAGATTGGGTGCCATTTTTTTATTTTAGAGATCAAGAATCTTGGGGAAAGCAAAAGAGATGATGATGATGATGATCCAAAGAGAAACCCAGCGTTGGTTCCGGGTTTCCTTGGGGATGAAGGAAACACAGGAAAACCAAAGGAGAGGAAGCTAGATAGGTCATGAAAAGAAAGAACACAACAAATTTTTGGAAATGGTGAGGTGTGGCAGTTAACCAAAATTGGCAAATTCAGTTTCTTTCTTCTGTTAATTGTTTTTTTTTTGTTATGACGTTAATGAGTGAAAAGGCGAATAAATCTGGACGTGTGAATAGAGAAATGTAAAGCTAAAAATGAAAGCAGGCACCGTAACATTAGGAGACAGACCACAACTGGTGTCTGAGGAGTCCGATCTAACTGCAACACACACATTTAACACCTAAAGTTTTGTTTCAACGTTTATTCAAGCACATGTGTGAACCCCATCAACAACAACAAAAAAAAAGACAAAAGGTTTTGTCTGAATATATGTTCTCCATGCTAATATACACACTCCCTTAGTAAAAAGGGCTATGTGGAGAAGAAACAAAACATATGGAGATGAATAACGCTGAGAGCTTTTGATTAATGGGTGTAATCTGCATGTTTATTAAATACTGCCTTCAAAGATATATGAAGCAACTTTACAAGATAGCAACATTATGTTGTCTTTCATACATAATCATCTTCTTCTTCTATCAACCCCGAAGAGAGAGAAGGGTACATAACATTGAAATGAGGGAAATGAATCAAATTTATAGCTAATGGGAACATAAAAAAGAGAGCCAAAAGAGGCTTCTTTACTTTACACAAGAAACTAGACTTTGTCAGACGTGAAGTTCCATTTGAATACCCCCTTCTTAGAACCAAACAAGAGATCATTATGAGAAATTGAAAACATAAAAGTCTTTGCTAATTTCTTGTCTTTTACTTACTTACTTAACTAGTTGGATTGACCACTACAGTTGCTGTAACTGCATCTGGAGATGAACTTGTTTTTCCTCCTGCTTCATCCAACCGGACAACCTGAGCAAAACTTTTAGACATGTTCTTGATCAAGTCTGTCTGCAACGCAGAAACAGAAGAGGGTTTATCTTCGCTTTCCACTACTCCAGTTGGCAACAAGCTTGGCTGTCTTCTCGCCTTCCGTTCTTGAATTATTTTCTCCCTCTCTTCATAAAACTCAAAATCATCCAAGATTGACGTCTCAGCATCGTAGCTCTTGAATATCTTCAGCATCTCGATGCCCTGCTCCAGTTTCACCTGTAGTTTTTTTTTGTCCCGTTGTGAGTATGCAATCGTATCTTATGGACAAGAAGAGAGAGTCTAGTCTACTTACTTCTTGTGTGTCACGACTGTTAGTCACTGGCTTATTGTCGTTGTTTTCCAATATAATGTGGCGGAACTGACTGTTTGGAACATCTTTGATAATGTGCCACTTCACAGGGAACTGTCCACTCCATTTGTCTTGCTGCCAGTAATCAACGCTCTTCTCGAAATCCACAGGTCCAATCATCTCCGCTACACCACAGAACTGAGAGCTAGCGTTTACCTGCAGTTACACAACAACAACAACAACAACAACCAAGTAAGCAAATCTTCAGAAAGATGTTTTTGCTTGATCCAATGGTCTTACAGAGAAGAGAAGAAACACTGGACAAGATTCTTTCTCGTCCTTGGCCTCACGATAAGCAGCATCAAGCTTTTTGTTGCCGTTGGCGGTGCTAGCCCATACATTGTACTTGATGCTCTTGTGAACGTTGTCTTCACTGTAAGACTTGATTATGAAGAGCTTAGCGTTATTGTAGTCCGTGACAAAATCAAGATTCTTGTTGTTGGAGTCCTCAACCTCCTTTGGACTGCTTTTGTTATGTTTCTTAGTGTCAGAAGAAGCATCAAGCTCCTCTGATACCAGAGTCTTGGGCTTAGAAGCCCTTGGTCCTCGGTTTTGCTCGTTGAGGATGTCAAAGTTACCATTATAGCCACCACCACCACCACCCAGGGATGATGGATCACTGACTCTTCCACGTCCTCCTCGAATGTTGTTGTCAACACCACCAATCCAGCTTTGGTTTACCATGCCAACGTTAGAAACTAGTCTACTTCCACCATAGTTAGAGCCCTGGCCATGACCACCACTATGCATGTAACCTCTGTTATTATTATAAGAGTTTGAACCAGATCCAAAACCGTAAAACGATCTCTGTCTCTGTTGTGAGCCCTGACAAAACCAAAAGGACAAGGATCCAACTTTCAACACAACCATTGGTCTTATCCATGCGTTAGATTTAAAAAAAAAACAAAAGTGGAACAAACCATGTTGTGGTGGCCATATGATCCAAATAGTGGCTGAGGAGATAAAGCTGGTGAAACAGTAGAAGAATATCTGAGCATATCAGAAGACTTGGACCAATCCGACCATATCCCCCCATCAAAACCTTGCTGCCAACCAAGGTTTGGCTGGTTTCCATTAAACGGTCCAATAGGATGAGGATGGTAGGAAGGTCTTGGTCCCATGTTATCACCTTGTTGGTCAACAACGCCGACAAGGCTGGTGAGCTCTGGCTGATGAACTACCTGCTGGTGGTGGTGGTAATAAGGTGATGCACCTGAAAACGGAAACTGCTGTGGCGAATACAACTGCCCCTCAGAAGGTAAGGGACTTGCAGCAGGCGAGTATGGTCCATATGGCATTTGAGGGTTGTATCCGTATCCGGTTTGGTATACCAGAGAAGCATTCTCATTGAAGCCAACCTGGTTTTATCATAGAGAGAGAGAGAGAGAGAGAGAGAGAGAGAATATGAACAAGTTAGGAAAGGTTTCAAAAAGAATGAATCCTAAAAGTGAAGTTTTATAGTAAGTAGTACACACAGGAGATGTGATGTCCAATCCTTCAACATTGACATAGGAAGAGTACTCGTCCCATTCACCTGTGGGGTTTTCATAACCTGCCTCTCCAACACACATAGGAATCACCATTAGCTTCTATACATCCCATTAAAAAAAGTTCAGGAACTAGAGTAATGATTCATGGGGGTAAAAGAAGAGCTTATGCTATTTCTTTTTATTTTGATACTAATACTTAAACAACCACTAAAATATGAAACATCTATACCAAATACTCAAACTCCATGACCTCAGAAGATACAGTGTATTTGGAGGTTTTAGGATCTGATCAGAGAAGCCAAGGAAAAAAAGAAGAAGAGAGGAAGATGAATCAGAAACCAACCTCTGTAGTAAAAGCCTTGTGCTTGAGGAGAGAGGATGCTGCTAGGTAAGTGTCCAGCAAGATCACCAGTTAAACCATAAGGTCCAGACAGTGGAGCAACTTTTGCTGGATGAACTACAACTGATGCAGATTCCTGAGAGGGCTCGTTGTTCCCCGGGACAGGCTGAGATAGAAAAAACCAAAGATTCAAAGTTATATCATCCTCTGTGGATATTCATTACAATAATAACACCAGAGACAAACAAGATCAACTACCTGCTCCTTCATGATGTCCAGATTAGCAGGTTGCTCCTCTGTGTCCAATTCATAAACAAATAAAACTTAAATAAGTCGGTGGGAAAACATTCATGAACACAAAAGATGAAGATCTTGCAAACAAAAGCAGATCCTAGTGAAACTAAACTAACAATACATAAATAGCAAGTTTCCAGCTTAAGATAGAAAGAACACAGATCCAAGATTTTAACAAAAGGTGATGTAATTCTCCACTAGAATCATGCTCTAGTAAACAACACAGTATATTTTACGAGACCAATACCAACAAAAAAACTGAACAAGAAGCTCATAATTCTAGAAGCCAAATCCAGATCAACGAACCCTAACACATCAAAAACATGACTCAGCCCCCACGTCAACAGATTAGTAGGAAAAGGAAAGGCAGAGAATTGAGAAGATGGGGTTGTCAGTGACGTTACCAGAGGTAATAAGATCTGTGGCGTGTGATGGAGTCGTTGCCATGAATCTGATCGTAAGGCCAAGAATAAGGATCTGATTCAAACAAACAAACAAAAAAACAGAGGAAAGGGAATTTATAAAAAAAAACAGAATCTTTTTATGTAGGGAAGGTCAAGGGGATCTTTCCACATATGTAAAACAATACGTACGGTAAGAAGATTACAGTAAAAAAAAATTCAAGTTTGCTTTGTGTTTTTGTGTGAAAAGAAGAAAAAAAAAACAACTTTGTTGCTAATAATGATGATGCACAAGCAAAGTGGAAGAAGCTTCACCTTATGTTAATGTGTCGTCTTTAAAGGGCAAAGCTTTAACTACGAAGAGATGAGAGAAAGCAATGGGCATTGCCCTTCTCTTTCCTCCTTTCCTTTGTCGAAAATGGAAACTACTATGAATGATCTTTTTCTTTTTTTTTTTACTTTCTTTTTTTAGTTGAGGTTGTTTTCTTGGGGACTCCGAGAATCTTTATTTTTTTTTCTTGTTCTTTAGATATTTATTATTTTTATATACAGTATGTATATGTAGATCAGTCGTGGATATATGAGTAATGATCCAAGTTTGTATGATTGATCTAAGAGACCAAAGGATAAGGCAAGCCGCACGACCACTTGGCTCCTACGTGGTAGTTTTAAACTAACGGTTTTCAACAGGTGAGTGAGTTACACTTGATGTAAGAGCGCGTAGCGTTAAGAAAGACGGAGCAGTGAGGTGTGAGTGAGAGACCAATCAAAGCAAAAGACAAAGAGTACACTTGTCTTAGCCTCCTCCGTAGCCCACAATCTCTTCATTTTGATTTCTCTCATTTGGATAAATTTCATCTCTTTTTGTTCATATTTGAAGATGAGTTTTCTCTGATTTGATTTCGTGAAAAGTTTCAAACTTTGCGCTTCTGATGTCACATTTGCTGGATTATATAGGAGGGGGAAACTCCTCGAAAAGTGTCGAGCTTTCTTATGCCAGGAGTTACAAGACTTTATCATCCTTGTCTCCTCAGGTCCGTTTCTATTCCTCTATCCTTCGGTATAAAACTCAAACAGCCGTTTTGTTACTCCAATCACACAGTTTTAGTTCACAATTAAGAAACATGTTATGTTTGCTTGGATTTTAGTTTCGGTTTAGTCAGAGATGGAACAATGGATAACTCCCAAGGCTGTGTTCTGAAGCTGATGAAGGCTGAGTGAGGGCTTGACGATCGATCTATCATGTAAAAAAAAGCTAGACACTTGCAGGTACTAAATTAGTTTGCGTCTGACCAATTTTACAAAGTACAGAGTACCAAATTTAGCTGAATATCTCTGATAATATGTACAAGTATAGACTAGCCAGAGAAGAAAAAGAGGTTTAAATCAGAGGAGTAAAAGAAACTGGGTTTTAAGTAACAGTGAAGCTGATGGCATTGTGTGTCTTGTTTGGGCTTCTCCTTCCATATGAGTCCCTAATATGTCTCAGCATTATACTTAAAAAGTGAGACTCTTATTCCATGGGCAGGGGAATACAATAACCGAAGCTCTGCGTATGCAGATAGAAGTTCAAAAGCAGTTGCCTGAACAACTCCAGGTAATAACGATTACACTTTTGAGTTCAAGTATTTGAAGAATTGTTGTGATAACCAATCCCGTTTAAACGTCGCAGGCTTTAAATATCCTGAGAGGTAGCAGGTTTCTTCAAATATGTGAGTATATGGTCTAGTTTTTTTTTTATGTGTAATCTGGTACAAGGAATGTTGGTGGCCACTGAGAGGAGATTTTGTATGTAAATATGTAATGTAGATCTTTTTCTGACGCGTGTAAGTAAACTCATTTAAAGTCATTAGTGGAATTTTTCATTAATTACCATAACTTAAGGAGATAAAATATAAGAGGCATATCCGCCTTCCCTCTCTCTGTCTCAGAAACAAGGGTTTTCGTTTCTCTTCCGGTTCTTGTTGCCTCCTGTTTATCCGAGACTCGACCCTTAGACTCAGTCAGGTAATCTCTTATCCACGTTCCAAGCCGTAGATAAACATTTGGTGAAAAAAGAGTTGTTTGCTTTGATCTTATTTTTTTGTTTGCTTTGATCTTATTTTTTTTGTTTGCTTTGATCTTAATTTATCACTAAGGGGTAAGGAGTGTAGGTTCGATTTTTCTTTTTTTGTGTGACTGATGATGAATAGCTTCCACCATTTCGTTTTACTCGTCTGATGATTGCTTGAGAGCATTATGCATGGAGTTTTATTTCATTGTAAAGTTTAAAGTCTCTGTTTTTTTTTTTGCTTCACTCTCCATGAACATGCAAGGGGGTTTTCGATCATTCTGTTTTGCATTTCATCTAATGGCTGGCTCTAAACTAGGTGAATCTTTTAAGGACCGATACTTTTCATCATGGACATTCATGACCACGGAGTTTGGGTGGACGAAAACGAAAAGCGTGTTCAATGCAAATACTGCGAAAAAGAAATGAGTGGCTTCAACCGTCTCAAACTCCACTTGGGTGGTACAAGTCGACGTATGACTCCCTGTACCCAAGTTACATCTACCGTTAGAGAGGCGTTTCGTGATGATGTGGTTACCAAGGAAGAGCCTGGTCTCACTCCTGCTGCTCCTAAGACTAAGAGAGTTGGGGAAGTCCAAATGGGTAATAATGATCATCATAAGCGTGGAAGAAGAGAAGAGGATCCATATGTGGAGGAGGAGGAGCCTAGTAAAGAGTTCTTGTTGTCAAACAAAGTCCAAAAGTGCATTGGTCGGTTCTTTTATGAACACTGTTTCGATGATTTTTCGACTGTGGATTCTCTACGCTTCAGAGAAATGATTGATGCAACGTCTCTTGTAGGTGGTGGTGATGGTGAGATGCAGCTTAAGATCCCTGATTCTCATGATTTAAACGGACGTATGCTTCAAGAAACATTGAAGGAAGTGAAAGATCATGTCAAGAAGATCAAAGATTCGTGGGCCGACACAGGTTGCAGCATCTTGTTGGATGCTTGGGTTGACCAGAAAGGCCATGATCTGGTTACTTTCGTCGCAGACTGTCCAGCAGGTCCGGTTTACCTGAACTCATTCCATGTTTCCGATATGAAGAAAGACGTCACTGCCTTAACGTCGCTGGTAGATAGGCTTGTCGAGGATGTTGGAGTGCATAACGTGGTTCAAATCATCGCGTGTTCAACCTCTGGCTGGGTCGGTGAGCTAGGCAAGTCTTTCAAGAGTAACAACCTGAACGTTTTCTGGTCAGTCAGTGTGTCCCACTGCTTAGAGCTTATGCTGGTGGAGATTGGGAAAATGGATTGGTTTGGAGACGTACTTGACAAGGTCAATAGCATCACAGAGTTCATCAACAACAACCCTTTGGTTTGGGAACGTTTCAGTCATGGAACAGTCTCCTCCTCTGAGTTTGAGTTTGAGTTTGTTAGGCCTTATCTCACTGCAGAGAAGATTCTCAAGGCGAAGAAGAACTTGGCAGCCATGGTTGCTTTTGCTTCCCCGGAGTTGAACAAAGAAGAGGGCATAACAGTGTGCAAACTGGTGAAGGATTCGTCCTTTTGGGAATGTGTTGAGAGACTTGTGAAATCCACATCTCCTCTGATTCGAAGTCTACATTTGTTTCTTACTGCCAGCAGTCAGCATGTTGGTTATGTCTATGACACTATGGATGGGATTAAGGAGAGTATAGCCGAGGAACTCAACAACGAGGAACTATGTTACAAGCCGTTATGGGATGTGGTTGATGATGTCTGGAACAACCACCTTCACAGTCCTCTTCATGTTGCCGGTTACTTTTTGAACCCGGCGGCTTTCTACTCAACTGACTTTCAGAATGACACAGAAGTTACAACTGATTTTGTCTCAGCTGTGGGTTGTTTAGTGCAAGAATGCCGCGTTGTAGCTAAAATTGGCGGACAGCTTAAGATGTACAGGCTCGGTAAAGGCTGCTTTAATGAGGCCAGTCAAGCTGATCAGATCACTGGAATCGCTCCAGGTATGTGAGCTTCTTGATTTTTTTATGTTGTATTGTGTTGTCATGTTCTTGGATCTATCTTTGCAGTTGAGTGGTGGACTCAGAAGGCGAGCGAGCACCCGGAACTGCAGAGCTTCGCCATTAAGGTTCTGAGCCAGACGTGTGAAGGTGCGTCGAGGTACAACCTGAAGAGGAACGTAGCGGAGAAGCTGCTGCTTACCAAAGGAGTGAGCCCTTGTGAGAAACAGCACTTGGAAGAGTTGGCGTTTGTTCATTACAATCTTCATCTACAAAGCTGCAAAGCTAAACTAATGTAAAACTCATATTGTGCATATTTTAGTTATTTAGGTTGAATGTTCATCAAACCTCATCTTTTGAATCAAATGCTAATGTAAAACTCATATTTTGAATCCATGCCTGATGAATCAACCGGATATATCATATGTGCTTTTTGAATTGTGATGCTTTTAGGAAAATATACACATGAATCTAACAGGTCTAAGACAAAAAAAAAAAAAAAAAAAAATCATACACAAGACAAATGTTTTAAACACCATCATAGTCAGTGAAAGTTGTGTTCTCTACTCGTTGTTTTTTCAAATTTCAAACACATAAAAGTTTCTGTGGATATTACTACATTTTTTTTTTTTGAAAAAATATTACTACATATTGTCAACATAAAAAAACAAAAACGCAGAAAAGAGAATCAGGCTCCAGTTCAGTAAAATATAACCACAAAGGGACAAAATACCTTAGTTGTTTAAACATGCGTTTCTCTGCATGTGAGAATGCTTCAATACATTTTTGGTTTCCTCAAAAGATTGTTTTATTCTTCTCTTTCTTTTCAGTTAAATTTACTTTTGAAATTACTAAGAAAAAGACATCAAATTCCAAGAGCCCGTGTAGATTGAAAAAAGCAGTGTGTTACAGATTCTCTTATGTTCTGTTCAACTGTATCTTTGTCTTCTACTTTAACTCATTACTCTGATTCATTATTGGATAATAATAAGGAAAAAATAATCCTTTTCTCAGCTAACTGTTGACTCAGAATAGAGATTTTATTTTTGAATTTCAAATTGAGAAACTTTTTAAAGATTGGGAAATAAATAAGTGGGTCTATGCTTTTTATTTGACACCTAGTACCCCTGCAAGATTAGATAGATTAAGATTAGTGTGGGAGAATCTAGCAGAACTTTCAAAAGAAGCTAAGGGTTTTGGTTCTCGAATCACATACCTCTTCTTCTCTATCTCTCGGATTCTTGAAAGTTTTCTTTCAGCCACTGGAAGAAGAAAAAAAAAGGTTCACTTTTATTCCCACTGTTTCCTCCTTGTTTGAATTATACTTTGTTGCAGAATTGGGGTTACACTCTATGGTTCAAAGTTTCAATCTTTTTCTTTGTTCAGAGACCCCACTTGATATGCCTTTAGGGATAGTGTCTTTAGCTTCTTCTTTCTTTCTTTCTGTCTTACTCTTTTTCATCAAAGTTAGTTTAATGAATCTCTTTTACAAGGCAACAGTACTTTCTTTAAAACTCTTAACCAAATCTAGAATTGCATGTTCAAAAGATTGCATCCTTTGGTTTAGCTGGTTCATTGAGTTCATCTGGAAGGAATAACCGCTTAACCTGTCAAAAAAACATTTCAATGTGAATTTTTTGACCATGTGATACTTAGCTGTCTAGTCGTTTTTGAACAAGACATGTTGCTGTTTCTTATTTTTCTGTATCTATAATTAATATTTGTCCTTATTAGATATGTTCACAGGTGTAACAGTGTCTTCTCTTGCCTCTTCATCTTGTACTCTGGACTATAGTCTTATATGTGCTGAGAAAATTCCATTATCAAAACTCCATCAGTTGATTAGTGTCTTGTGTGCTTAGAGACAGCCACATTGGTCTTTACCTCTAAATTGTTATCTTATCTCATTTATTATATAAATCTGGTTTTGTGCAGGGATTATGTCATTAAAGTCTTTTGTACTTGAGAGAAGAATCTGAAGCACATTTGTTGAAGAAGTTCCATCATTTGGTTTTAATGGTTATGACTGCCAAACTACAGAGCCTTAGGATGTATCACTCTCAAGTTTTGAAATCTAAGTCAGAGGTATGAACGTACATTATTAAGTCTAGATTGTACCTGTTGAATGAGAATTTATGCAGTTCTTAAACAACAATAAGAGCTTGCTTGCTTGTTTAATTGTGTATACAGAGATGCCAAGAGTCCACAAGTGATGAATCTTTTCCATATAGATATCAACTTGAAGAGGATGTGAGCTTCTTAACTTAAGTAGAGTCTTCATTATTCTAAATAAATTTGCAGTGTTTACCAGTTCTGAAAGAAAATTTCATGTGCCAGGTAAAAAGATTGCAACTACAACTCCAAGAAGAAATAGAGCTGCATACTTTTCTAGAGAACATCATGGAGAAGGAACCTTGGGAGCTATCTTCTTCTTCTTGTAGTGTTCCACATCCTGTATGCTCCCCCCCCCCCCCCCCCCTCAACACATCCTATTGTGATTGCTTTTTTGTTGAAAAATTACCGTTTTGTTTAGATGATGATTCTGAAAATTGGGCAGGCTCAAGAACTTCTTTCCCATATAGCCACGTTAGAGACAGCAGTCACCAAGCTAGAGCAAGAAATGATGTCACTGAATTTCCAACTTAGCCAAGAACGTAACGAGAGAAGACTGGCTGAGTATCATTTGACACATTCAGCTTCTCCACCAGTATGTATCCTCCTTCACAGATTCATTATTTTCTTGCTTTATTGTAATCTAACTATGTCTTAGTTATGCAGAACTCTTCTTCTTCCTTGAGATATTTGAATCATTCAGACTCTGAACTACATCAATCAGCAGAAGACAATCCATGTCAAAACCAAGACTCTTCATCTGAATCATCTCACGCAGAATCAACTGTTGAGGTATAAACTTATATTCTTCTTTCTTATATAACCCTTAATAGAGCAAAGAACAAAATGTATCTGACATTTCACCACATTAAACCAGAAAACATTGGAGTCAAGAGATGAGTTTCTTGAGAAGAGGCTAATGAGAAAGACAAATGCGAAGAAGCTGCCTAAGTTCCTGTGGGATCACCCTAACCTACTGTCTGAAGAAATGGTGAGATGCATGAAGAACATCTACATGTCTCTTGCTGATCAGACAAAAGCATCCTCAAACGAGAGCCAGCTCTCACCGGTATCGGTATCGGTATCACCACGGGGGCATCTATCAAGCTCATCATCCTGGTGGCCTTCAACAGAACGGTCAAAGATCTCGTCATGGGTACAAAGCCCCCAGATAGATATCCAAAGTCACAACGATGTCTTGGCCGCAGGAAACGTCTTTGATCCTTACAGGGTTCGTGGGAAGCTAAGCTGGGCGGAGATTGGAAACTACAGTCTGGCATCTGAGGTTTCTTGGATGTCTGTTGGGAAGAAGCAGCTGGAATATGCTTCTGGTGCATTGAGGAGGTTCAGGTAATGGAGCTTCCTTGTAACTTCTTTTTTTTCGTCAATCTTGTTAAACTACATGACTCAAAAGTCTGATTCTGTTGAAATAGGACACTGGTGGAGCAACTTGCTAGAGTAAACCCGATTCATTTGAGCTGTGATGAGAAGCTAGCTTTCTGGATTAATGTTTATAACGCGTTGATCATGCATGTTAGTTCCCTTTTTCTTCTCAAAAACCTTTTATGAAATGTAATGAATGCTGATGAGAGTTGTCTTCTTTTTTTATTTGCAGGCGTATTTGGCTTATGGTGTCCCAAAAAGCGACATGAAGCTCTTCTCGTTGATGCAAAAGGTTTACATAAAGACTTGAAAGAAGCCTTGTTTTGTTCTTCTCACATTCTTTGTTGTCTTATCTTAGTCCTTTATGCTTGGCTCCACAGGCTGCCTATACGGTTGGAGGACACTCATATACTGCAGCGACAATGGAGTATGTGATACTGAAGATGAAACCGCCTGTACACAGGCCACAAATTGTATATAATCTTTAACTCATCTTTTGTTTTGTATTTTTCAGAATCATCAGTTAACATTTACTTTGTTTTTCTGATGTGCAGGCTCTGCTTCTTGCCATCAACAAGCTGAAAGTATCAGAAGAACAACGCAAGGCAAGCATTGATACACATGAGCCTCTTCTCTCCTTTGCCTTAAGCTGCGGAATGTACTCTTCTCCTGCGGTAAGCTTAAACTATCATTCTCCTTTTTTTGTTTTGGCATGAAGTATGGAATGAATGTGACTTTTTGTAAACGTTGTTGCAGGTGAGGATCTACACAGCGAAAGGAGTGAAGGAAGAGCTACTAGAAGCTCAGAGGGAGTTCATACAAGCATCGGTAGGGCTGAGCAGCAAAGGGAAGCTCTTGGTCCCCAAAATGCTCCATTGCTACGCCAAGAGCGTGGTGGAGGATTCGAACTTGGGGGTGTGGATATCCAAGTACCTTCCACCACATCAAGCAGCTTTTGTGGAACAGTGCATCTCTCAGAGAAGAAGGCAAAGTCTTCTCTCCTCACGTAACTGTGGAATACTCCCCTTTGATTCTCGTTTCAGATATCTGTTTCTCCCTGACAACAACAACAACTCTGTGTAATAACCTGCTCTGTTACGGTTGTAAAAAAGGCCTAACTCATCAAGATGATCATTATTGCTCCCAACTTAGCTTTTGGGGCTTATCAGTGTACATTTGTTTCAAATAAAATATATGAGAAAAGAAAAGCTACTTGTAAATTTTAAAGAATCATTAAAGCTTAACTCATCTCTCTACTTCCTGCACATAAGGTCCTACTTCCTCTGTTTTTATTTATAGGTAGTTTAACATAAAAGCACTTCCTCTGTTTTTATTTATAGGTAGTTTAACATAAAAGCACGCATATTAAGATTTTTTAACTTTTTAGAAATCAGCAAGCAAAATACATTGCTTTATCTATAACACATTCATTTTTTCTGGAACATTTAATTATAGAGCAAGGTTATTGCTATTCTCAAAAAAAACATTCAATTCAAAAGTAACACTCTTTAGTTAAATGTTTTTTAATTATATATTTCATTGCTTTGGAATTTGTAACCCCTTATATTGTGAAACAAATCTATTTTGCTAAAACTACCTACAAATAAAAACAGAGGGAGTAATCACATCTAATCTAAAGCAACTAATAATTACACAAATAAACAAAAACAGATTGAAAACCTGCAGGTATAATAACCCAAATCAGGAGGATTTATTCGCTTATTATAACTTCGCCAGAGAAAAAAAAATGCTAACATATACAAAACGAAGGGATCAAAAGAGTGGAACTATAGCACCATCTGTCTATGTTGATCAGTGAGGAGTGGAGGTTCCTGCGTCAGCGGTTCTCTGTGGCACCGTCTCTTTGACAGCTGCTTTGCGTCTTGAACCTGCCTGTCGTTGATTTCTACTAAAAATAGCTTTAAATTCTCTGTCAAAAAAATCACAATGTCAGATCATTATAAATTAAATAAAAAACAACATTTAACTTTCTTGAGACAAGTATTCTCAAAATTGGTTATAGATGATATAACGTACCTGCATTTGGGTATACTGCACTGTGGATCTCTGCAGTTTCTGGCGTGCATATGAAAGAGATCCCACATTCTCTTACAAGGATTGCAGACTCTTTTTTTGCATGTAACACCATGATTCATGAGACGCTTAATAATGCGACACATTGGATAATGGCACTGTGTGGTGCAGCATGTCATAATGTGTAGCAGCACTGCTCTTAACTGCAGTAACCAACCAATCAGAACTGTATTGGTAACTAAGGAAAATCGAGAAGCCAATGGATGCATACACTAACATATGTAAGCTTAGAAATAAATAAATAAATAAATATATATATATATATATATGTATATACCTGTGCAGCCTGGATTTGATTAGTTTGTGTGTTAGGTGCAACAGAAGAAGTGGCAGATGGACGGCGGGTAATGAGAATGTGTGGATGGTTGTTTACGCCCTTTGAGTAACAAGGGGTGCAAACTTCATAGTCAGGACGACAAACTTGGCAACGCCAACCTTGAGCAGCAGGTTCAAGCTTTTGCTGGCAGATAGCACATGCCGTAGTTGCTCTCAAGGATGCCATCATTTCTCCTTACTTTCGGTTAGGAACGTCGTCAGATGGCAATCTGCACAGACACAAAAACCTTGTCATGTTCCAAACCCACCCACCATGAAGAAAAGAAAACAAATATCTTTATGTCATCTTTTCGGTTATTGTTTCAAGTGTGTAGATCCAGAATTATTAGATCCATTGATGCCGTATCTGTTTCTGTCACCTTCTCTGACGTTATCAAAGAGCTGTCGTTCTGTTTTCTGTTTTTGATGTGGAAGAAGATAGAAGAAAAGGGAGAAAGAGTCGCCTAGAGAAGGAGAGAAAAGAGGAGGAGTCGCAGATAGGGCTGTGACTTCGGGTATTCGGATCGGGTCTGGATAAGACTTGTTCGGTTTCGTTGGAAACCCAAACATTACAAATAGTTCTTTCCAGAACAAATTGAATTTTGGTGACGAAAATTACAACCACAACTCTTTTATCATTAGAGCTGACTAGTTCTGGTTTTTTTTTCGGAGTTTTAATTGTGTTCCACATAAATACATAATTTTATGTTTTAGACAAATGTCTTTAAATGATGTATTTTTTAAGTTTGATGTGAGTATCTAATCCATAATGGTATAACAATGTTTACACGGGATGGGTGAATAAATGTTTGCATTGGTGAAATAATATGTATGGTTCATACACAATGATAATAGAGATTTCTGATATAGTGATCAATATTTCCAAGTATGGTGGCTTGGTATGCCAACGTCGGTCAACTGGCTCTCTGAGCTTCCTTCTCCATAGATCTGTGATTCTTTGGTATTCTTGGTAAGCTGACTTAGTAAAGTTTTGAGAATCATATGATCAGTGGAAGGACTAATAGACAACGGGTAGGGGTTCTTGTAGACCAAACCGATTTGGTTCTGTGACAAATTGGAGAAGCAGGGCACTTGCTGGTTGATGGTGTGAGGATGATGATCGAAGTTGATGTACGAGTCCATTGCTGCGGAAGCTGGTTCATCAGAGCAACTTCTCATGTTGTTGTCCTTGTCGACTTCGTTGTTTTTCTTGTTGAAAACTCTACACAATACCCATTCTTCCTGTTTTTTTTCTCCAAACAACGCAAATTGTTTTTTTAAATTAAAATAAAAACAAATGTCAAAATCATATGGTTGAGAGTAGATATTTGTGCCAAGTCAAAGATCATCTTAGGTAAGGTAAGCACAAATAACTACTTGTAAAATCGTCAGCGATATCCCTTCAAAGATAAAATACATTCAGGTTGAGTGTGAAACAAAGATAAAAGTCAAAACGTTTGCCATAATTCACGGGATAATATGATTGCTACATCACCTAGACCTTGAATTATGCTTAGAGGTCGACTGTTTATAGATTTTGAAATAGTTTTTGATTTTATTTTTGAAAAAAACTATTCTTTAGATAATAAGTTTTCGAAGAAATAGATTTCCTATTTTTAGAAAAACCGATTTTTCAAATAACTATCATTTTTAAAATAAAAACCAAGGGGTGTATTCAATTAGAAATTTGAATTGATTTGTATTAAATCTACTGTTATTCAAACGTAGATTTTAAAAAACATTTTAAAATCTAGTGTTATTAAATTTATCATTTCATAAAAAATCTGAAACCTACTGTTATTTGAGGTAAATTCCTTATTTATAAAAATAAAAATTTCATTGTTTTTGATAAAATTTTAGAATAATTTAATAAAAATCACATCAAATTCTTTAATTTCTTTGTAATCATCTACAAACTCGTTAAAAATCAAATCATTTCAAATTGCATATTCGATACACCTCAAAATCAAGTTTTCTTGATTTTTTTCATAATGTACGATGCTTTTCATTTTTTCATTTTTAATTGAAATCATTTGTTACATTTATGCATTAACATAGGAAAAACAAATAAAATGCTAACTACTATGAAGTATAAACAAATAAGTTTTAATAAAAATATTTTTTTAACATATTCAAAAAAAATATAATTCATATTAAGAACATTCTTTTAAATATATCATTAGAAATTAAATTAATTATTTAAATTTACTTTTACGTAAAGTTTGCATGTTTTGTCAATAATCTATTAGTATTGTTTTATTAAAAATTATGATCTATTCTTTTAGTAATTTTAAGTTTGTTTAAAAATAAATAAAGTTATAGTTTAAGAAATTTAAAATAAAATAAAATAGAAACTAAAAATAAATCAGTAATCAAATTTCTTTAAACATAAAAACTACTTTTTGTTTTAATAAATTTGTTATTAATTTTTATTTCAACTTCAAACAAAAATAATTGATAAAATATATTAATTTTTTTAAAAAAATGCTGACAAAAAATATTAAAATTAAAAACTGAAATCATTCAAGTTTTTCTAAAATTTATAACTACAGTAAAAACAAAAAAAATCAAATTATAATTATTATTTTAATAGTTTTTTAACAAAAATCAAAAGCTAAAAACAAAAGTTGCCATTTGTAGTTTCTTCAAATACTAAAATCTACTACAAAATCAAAAACCAAAATTAAAATCTAAAATCCAAAAACTAAAAATTAAAAGACAAAAACCAAAAACTAAAATATAAAAAACTTTCAAACAATCATCACCTTTCTTTGATATTTATTTCAAGAAACATATACTACACTTAGGAATAATGTAAAAATTAATCCCAACAAAGTATATTATGTATGTCAAAACATATAACACGAGTAAATATTTCAATGATAATTACTTATGTATGTCAAAACATATAACACGAGTAAATATTTCAATGATAATTACCTTGGGAGAGTGGTGGATAGAAGTCCCTTGTAGACGAAACTCGTGCATGACCCAATCAGTTTTATGACCTTTAGGGGCTCGACCTCTGTAAAACACAAGTGTCTTTCTCATGCCCACAAGACTACCATTTCTTTGGATTGCTCTATCTTTACCAGTTGCTTTCCAATAACCGGTGGCCGTAGCCCGGTTTGTTCTTTGTCCTGTTGCGTATTTTCGATCTTTTTGGCTATAAAAATACCATTCTTTACCTCCAACCCTCGCCGTTTCTGTACAATTGCAATTTCCAAACGACATTTTATATATTTTAATCGATTTTTTTTAGAATGTTGACGTTGAATGCTCTTTCTTTTACATTTCACATACGTTAATGGATTTCGGTATCTAATAAAGAAGTGTATATTCTCCAATATTTATTGGATATATTATGATAAGACATGAGAGAAATGAGAAGTCTTTTCGTAATTGTCTTTATCTTTTCCAAATGATTCCCATCTATCCGCATCATATCTTAACTAACCAGGTTCCCAGTTACCAAGCACCGAATAGGCATTCAACACGTATGCATGATTACGATCATTTGTTTTTCTTAATGATACAATATTGATATACTTTTTTTAAAATAATAGGTGTATGATTAAACATTGATAATTATGCATTTAAATCGTCTTTTCACGAGAGAATAGCAAGAAAAGTACTAATCTGCAAGTGGCTGGCAAATTGAACTTTGTTTTATTGGTTTATCAACATATGATGATCTTGTACTCGGAATATGGAAGAAACAATCAACAAATCGTGTTGGCGACTAGAAATATGAGTTATAATTGCTTAACTACGATGATTGATGAGTTGAAAGACTTTAGTTATTGAAAATTATGTGTCTTTTAAAAACTTACGGGGAATGTCCCAAGGTTCGCACTGGTTGAGATCGACTTCGATCAACACAACTGGCTGATAGAGGCTGCGAACGTTTCTTCTCATTAAGTAGTCGCAGACGAGCTCGTCGTCTCTCGGGTGGAATCTAAACCCACGAGGCAGCTTAGCCTCAACCATACTTATACTGCCCTTATTCTCTTCTCCAGCGTCCATTTCTATTGATATGTAGAGGTTTGTTTATTAATCAACTGATGATAGAGAGATGGAGAGGAATATCGTAGGTTTTAAGCACGAGATAGGAAAGAAGAACGGTGGTATAAATAATCAAGAAACCATAAAGTCAACTTCACATTTTTCTCTATGTAACTGATCTATCATTTTTTTTTCTACAGCCACTATTAGAGGTGAAAAGAAATAAAGAATGTCAAATGGATTTGAAATTTTTATTTTCTAAACAAAAAAATAAATTCATACAATATTTTCCCAGTGTCTCTTTGTTTAGAAAAGATAGAAAATATGAGGGACTTCTGCGAAAAAAACCTTCCATGTGGTTTTTTTCCTGCAAATTAATGCACGAAATAAATAAAAAAACTCACAGCAGGTCAACATTCCAAGTGTCAGTCAAAATGCAATATAAACATAATGTATATTGATGACATGGCAGCCGTTTGATTTTTAAGAGAAATCAAAACTACGTCGTTTTGATACTAAACATATTTTAAAAAATTGCACACAGTTTTACCTCGACCAAGCATAATAAGTGAGTAAACCATCACGCCCTTTAGCTACATTCGTTATATACGAAAGCAAATTTTTTTTTTTTGCTAAAATATTTTCTATTACGAACGCAATTATATACTATGTGTTTCGATAAAACTGTATCTTTTCTGTTTTAAAGACGTTTTTAAACGAAAAAACAGGTCTAAGGAATGGTTTGCTCACTTGTTAAGTTTGGTCGAGGTAGAGGGTTCGATTCTCGCCAAGTGCAATATTTTAAAAATGTTTAGTATCAAAACAATGTAGTTTTGATTTCTGTTAAAAATCAAACGGTTGCCACGTCATCAATATACGGATGGTTATATTACAGTTTAACTGGCACTTGGAGAGTTGACCTGTGGGTTTTCGATTTCGTAGATTAATTTTAAAAAAAAAAAGCATATTGAAGATATTTTTGTAGAAAACCATATTGAGGGCTTTTTGCAGAAACACCAAAACCAAAAGATCTTTAAATGATCTAAAATCATAAACTAAAACTGAAAATATTGTATCCATTCAGAGGATGATATACAACTAAATAGAAGATATTTGTATTATATATTTAAACAAATTAGTCGAGAATTAAGTCTCTCTCCCAAAAATATATTTCACGTGTATCGTATTTGGCTTCCATACTTTACTCTAAAATTAAATTAGAAATGAAGTAATGAACAAAAAATAAAACATTACTTCATATATAGAGTCATACTTTATTTTTTTGTTTTCATTTCCTATTCTATTTTGGAGTATATATAAATTGGAGTTGGAAATTCCCTTAAACCAGCACTATGAGGATCCCTTCATTCTTTTTTTTTATTCAACTGATGCTTCATTCGAGTTAAAGTAAGTCTTAAATCCGGTTAGATATAACGGTGTTCTTGTTCGTCCAGGTGGTGGCGGTCATATATGAAATTTTAGAGGACTAGATCTGGTTTCTATTTTCATCTTATATGTGCTACTCCTTCTTTTTTGTGACCCATTGAATTTCCGAGAATTTAGTTGACAATAAAAGAAAATGTGGTGACTCATTATGGTAGAGAAGTTTCAGTTGAGCTTGAATAGTTGAGTCCAATGTCTAATAAACTCGATCTCAGAAGACAACGATAGATCCTAAAAAGGGATTCAGGCAGCGACTGACTACGACAACAGAAGAGACGACCGGATCGGCCGGCCCTAACTTTTCTTTCACATTTCTCAATGATTCTTTCAGTTCATAGTGTTTCTTTTCTAATTGTTCTTTTGGTTTCACTAAAATTGTGATTTGTAGCAACTTTTCTCTAGCTTCGTTTTTCCTCGCTTTTAGGGTGGCTGTGATGGTTTTCACTTTCGGTGAGTGTGTGGTCACTGCAGCAGCAGAATTATTCCACGTGAAAATTAGGATTTTCAAAAATATTGTGTTTGGATCATTTTGTGGGTCTAATCTAGTCATAGGCGTTCGGCCTTAACCGACCTGAACCGAATCGACCAAACTAATTTTTTCGGTTTTTGGTTTCGATCGGTTGGGGACTGCAAACCGTTAAGATTTTTCTTAGATTTTTTCAGTAATCTGTTCGGTTCGGCGGCGTCAAACCGATCAGTTTATTCGGGTTAACGCAAACCCAAACTTTTGGACCTTTGTTTATTTTTACTTTTTATTTATATTTTTTATTCGTTTGTATTTTTATGTAATAAAAAATAAGAGAGCTTTTAGAAGAAAAAAAAACTTTATGGTCTATGCTCAATTTACTTTACTACAAATTGATTTTAGCTGTGTGAAATACTCCTAGTTAACAAATGATATTTTTTTTGTGAAACTAACAAATGATACTTAGATCTTTAAATATCACTCCTGGCTGTGATTGTGAACATTAAATATTTGGGTTGTTGAAGGTATGAAAGAAATTTATTTCTGTCGTCACAAAACCTGTAAATATTGGTCTGAACAAGCAAAGAGTACAGAAGTAATTACAAGTCCAACCATTTATAGTTTTGTTTACAACTTTACGTTTTGATATTGAGGATTGTCGTTTGCAACTTAAGGCGAATCGAGAAATCTATGGAAGACAAAACGGTAGCTTTCACTTGTCTAAATTCCATTGCCATATTTTTAAGACTGGAAGGAAGGCGGAATAAATATCTTTTTTCTGTTAACGATAAATTGGTATACTTTTGAAACTATTGAACTACTTAATAAAAACATAAAATTCAGATAATTCTCTCCAGATAAAAGTTAAACTATTATAATATAGACTCTACTCTAAAAAGTGTACAAGTTTATGAGTCAAAAACCTATTAGTTAAAAATAGAGCAATTTTACCCATTCTATTGGATTAGACGTAACATAAGTCTTTCACCTTTCGAGAATGTGGGTTGCGACTTGAGAGGTACAAGTCCATTCATATGCTACAAATTGTAGCATGCAATATTTAATTAAACAGTACTCCATAGTACTGTACTAGTAAAAAAAAATTTCTACCAGCTGTATATATAAGATAGACATTCAAAACATTCAAAACCCGAGAATAAATTATGATTTATATTTAAATATGTTACCAAAAAAAATTAGGATTTAAATATATTAAATGAATCCTCGAAATTTTGTGCCATCTGGTAAAATGTGAAAACATACAAGTGTGAAGTTTATTAATAGTATAGTAAAAAAAAACTAGTTTTCTAGGTAATCGCATATCTCTTCAGATGGTATTAAAAGATTCTGACGGACGTGTGTGCTAATGGTATTTGGTAGTGAACGTAGTCATTATCTTTGCGAGTAATCTAAGAGCATCATTATCAGTATCCCTTAAGAGATCCCTTAAAGGAGGGAGGGACCACAAAACAGAGGAAAGAAGGGGGAAGAAAGGGAAAACGTTCCTTATATAAGGGAAGAAATGAGAGGTCCCTTGAATTTATCTGACCAAACAAAAAAAAAGAAAAAAAATCCCTTACATAAGGGATTTGTCCCAATCCCACCAATAATCATGGTCTAACTTTTAGTGGGCCGGTTTAAGCCCGACCCGACCAGAAGCTCTAACCCGAAATGATTGTATCCAGTAAAAGAGAACACGTGTGTTCTGTCTATATGAGAATCTGAGCTGAGCTGTATATATTGCTTGTCTCTGTCATCGCCACTTCTCAAAAAACCCCAACAAACCGCCAAAAAAAACTAGCTCTCTCTCTCTCTCTCTCTCTCTTTCTCTCTCGGTATCGACTGTAAATGACGTCCGTTTGCGTTAAGAACGTTGGTACTTCACCGGAGAAGATATCGCCGGCGAGTCACTCTCGGAGAAGCTCCAAAACGAATCAGGAATCTCAACCGTTGGAAAACGAAGATCCTGTGGACTTTGAGTTTCTCCTCGAAGATCCCGTCACAATGCTGACCGCGGACGAGCTTTTCTCCGACGGAAAGCTAGTCCCGCTTAAGTTCTCCGGCGCGGTTAATCCGGAGGAGAAGCCTGTGATCTCCACGGTTAACACGGCGGAGAAACAACCATGCCGGAGATTGGAGATGGAGATCGATCCTTACCTCTTCTCCCCGAGAGCTCCTCGCTGCACTGTGAGATGGCGCGAGCTTCTCGGCCTTAAGAGACTCAGCAAAACGCCGGAAGAAGCTTCCCCGCCGTCGTCTTCGTCGTCGTCACGGTTGTCTTCTTCGACTCCAAATCCCAAGACAAGCTCGTTTAGACATTTCCTCAACCGTGGCTCCAAATCTACAGCCTCCTCCGCAGCAGCAACATCTCCTGCTCCTCCTCCTCTTTCTCAGCCGTTGATAAAAGACTCAGACATCTCTGAGTCGTCAGCGTCGATATCCTCCTCCCGTCTCTCCCTCTCCTCCTCCTCCTCCTCCGGCCACGAGCTCGACGACGTTCCTAGACTATCTCTAGATCTCGACAAGCCCAACGCTCCAAACCCCTTCGCTAGGTCACGCGCACACCACAACCACTTACGCAACCAGCACAGGAAGCCACGGCGTCACGACGAGACGACGACTGAGAGTGGTAACGGTAACAACGAGACGAGGGCGTTGACGGTGACGGCGGATAGTCCGAGACTTAACGCTTCGGGGAAGATCGTGTTTCACGGACTCGAGAGAAGCTCCAGCAGTCCCGGTAACTTCACCGGCGGGCCGAGGATGAAACAGCACCACGGGATGCCGAGATCTCAGTCCGCACATGTCAGAATCACTCCTGTTCTTAATGTTCCTGTCTCTTCCCTCCGTGGTGGTCCAAAATCAGGTCTCTTCTTCGGCCAGCTTTTCACTTCTTCTTCGCCTGCGAACAGAGCACAGTTACAGAGCAACACTACTGCCAAGAACCGTACCAATCGAACCAGACTTGAACCGACTAGCGAACTCTGATAAGCGTACCGGATTCTAATTGTACTTGTACCGACTTTATTCTTCCTTTTTTAGTTGGGGTTAATTTTTTTTGCATTTTTAGTTTAACCGGGGCGATTTCATCAGATGAGATTAGATTTGAGGTTCAAAATGTAAATAAAGAGAAATATTTGATTTTTCAATTGGTGTGGTTCTGCATTGAGCGAGTTGTTCGAAACTGGCGAAAACCAGACTGTCTTTAATTACTGTAGTGAGAGTGAGAAGTGCTTCCCATGTTCAGAGATAGATTCCAAAGATATTAACCACATGTTTAGATCATTTTAAAATTATTTTGACTCTTTATCTACCGTTGTACTTTACTATCAAAAATTCAAGATACTTGTATTTTACACTTTAGAGTAGCGACAACTTTTGTTTTTCTAATTTTTTTTTAAAAATTGCATGTTAATTAAGAGACAATCCAAAATGCAAATCCTCTCCGTATCGGCTTAGTTCATATACTATACACCAGTTTGGTTATTTTAATTGGTGTCAACTTAGTGTAATAGTTTAAGGATAAAGAGTCAGGTTTAACTGTGATTGGTCATGTGTTGGTTCCAGATCAAAATATGAAGTCTATTTGGAAAAACCATTATAGTTAGTTTTAAGAATGTGTTTGTAATCGACCTGGAGTCTGGATTTATATATCCGTAAAGATGCTAATCATCTGGATATGTTGTAACTTCAAAAGCCATGGATGTTCATATTTAGTTTAGAATAACAAAACCTGTTTATAGCTAAACTGAGGGGTAGATTAGGGAATATTGAAAGCGTGAAGAAAGATGTCAGTCCTATTATTTGCATTTTACGAGTACATAGAACTGGTTCCAATAATCCAAAGTCTATGTACAAATGCATCACAAAATAAAAGTTGTTCATCAATCTTGAACACTGTGTGTTTCGATCCCATCCGTTGAATTTTTCTCTCTTCCACACCTCAATTTCGTGACAACAACACATATCGGAGAACAAAAATGGAGCTATGAATGTTTCCTTTATGTAAGAAATCAATCGGTGTGATCGTAGCTCTCATGATTAAAACATGTTAAACTATCACTAGGAAAACCACTTGTCAAAACAACATATTAAAATTTCCACCATTGTAGACATAACAAACATATGATAGAGAAAAAAGTGACATATTATAACAGAAACTACATCTACAATTCTTTTTTTTTTGGTCAGAAACTACATCTACAATTCTACATTAGTTTTTTAAAAAGTAGTCTTGGATAAAAAAGTAGACTTGGAGTTTGGATGGATGCTTACTTTCACCTTCTTTTTTGCTTAGATTCACTATAAAACACGAATTTACAAAACATGTAATCCTATGAACGTGTTTTATTTTCACTAATTTACATTACAAGCATAATGTTTGATCTAAAATATCAAATACTACCATATATAACAGTATAATAAAACAATCCCAAAAATAAATCTGCTATGGTCTTTTTGACTAGCTTTTGAAATTAAAGGGACCCAACGGCTTCTTGGTCATTATTTGTCTTTTGGCTGTCATATTCGACCAAAAATGGTACGTACGTACAATACAACCACAGTGTTAATCACTGATTACTACAACACAAAAAGTTCAACTACTTATTTCTACACCGTACTCACGAATTCAAATGGACGTTCTCACGAGTCGCATTCTGTGAACAATAAGCAAAAATATGAAAATAACTAGGTATGCTTTAAAGAGTTACAAAACCGTACTCACGAATACAAATGGATGTTCTCACTAGTCGCATTCTATGAACAAATATTCAAGATACGAAAATAACTAGTTATACTTTAAAGAGTTAAAACATTGACATGAATTGATGCAATTATATTATATTATCTTAGCTTAATTAAATATACATTAGTACACTTTTAAACTTTCTATAATACTTGCTTTCGATAATACTTGTTTAAGTATCAAGGGACAAATGTACAAAAATCAAATGTAAAATACCACATCGTTTAGAATAAGAAATAATAAATCCAAAAAGCAGTAACAACTAACAAGGATAATAAAATATTAAGAACAAAGTTGGGGAAATAAAGGAGAGAACGTGATAGTTCCCAGTCTTGCGCCCTCTGGGTAGATTCTCTATCACCAGTTTGATTCGCATGATGCTTTTATTCAAATGTCTCTTTGCTCTTTTCTCGATATCTCAATTTGTTGACATTTTCTGCATTATATATTTTGATAACTTGAGAGTCACGACAAATTGCCTAAGTAGAAAAGGCCGACAAGAAATTAGGAATTAGTTTGGAATAGATACCGAGTTAAGTATGTAAAATGGACATTAACATGTTATATACTAGTTTTCACTTCTTCATAAAAAAACAAATACCAAAATCCAAAACTAGTCCAGTATAAAGACCCTATAAACCTAGCTAGTCTACTTCTTGTTGTTTGCGAGATTGACTGTGTCATTGGAAAATGAATTGTGACATGGTGGGATACACAACCTCTTTTTTTTTTCCTAAGAGACGCTACCTAGTCTATGAACTAGGACGATGCACGTCCTTATCCTAAATTGGCAACAATCTTAAACTGTTAATGGTGCGAGCGTGACAAAGATGCAAACGTATATCAAATGATGATACTAATAATTTCATTGCATTAAATCAGGTTGGTGGTAGCTCCTCTCATTGCATTAACTCAGGTTGGAGTGTATGTTTAGTTTTGTTAAGAGCATTGCATGAAAAATCTAGTACTCCCTCTGTTTCTATAAGATCCATGTTTTAGATTTTTCACACTTATTAAGAAAAACATAAAATTTTAGTTACCAATGCATTGTTTTTATTAATTAACAATTCCCCAAAATTTTGAACCAATAAGATTTTAATAAATACAATTATATTTTTGGAAATATACAATTTTTCATCAATTAATGTCTTGAAAATGTAGAAAATGTATCTTTTTGAAACAAATTTTTTTTTTAAAACATGAATCTTTTAAAAACAGAGGGAGTAATCTTTATAATGGCATTTAGTGAAAGTGAATGGAACCAAGGGGACATATATATATTGGCTGCAGAAAAAGAGAGGGGCAGGTTGAGCTGGGTTCTTAGCTGTTTGCTGCAGTGAACCAGATGCCAAATTCAATAGTAATAAATATCTATTGTTTAATTAATTTGTACAGTGAGAAGCAGGAAAAAAAAAGAGAGGAAGTGACAAAATGTATATGTGATTGCAATGGGAATGAGGATGGATATGAGTTTATGACTGTTAAAGTCAAATTTGGAATCATGTGTAAAAAGAACAGTACTTATGCTTTGTCTTCTTCTCATATATATCTCTCTCAAGGTACTTTCCTGTTCTTCTCAAACCTGCTTATAGTTTCAAACCCTTAGATGGGCCTTGAAAAATGTTCGGCCCATTTAAAAAATCAGGGCCTTATCCAAATTTAAGTTTTAAAGGGAAAGCCGAAACCCTAGCTATATAAGATGGAAGTGGAGTGCTCGAGTAACAACAAAGCGGAGGAGAATCTGATTTCGGCGACTTGACGATGAGGGCGAAGGTATGAAAATTGCTCGTTTCGATTTTAGATCTTCTTCTTATCTGTCTGACTGTCTCTATAGGTTTACTTGTTAGGATTTGGGTTCTCTTTTGAACTTTTTAAATGGTTGCTGAGTATTGTCTGTTTTGATAAGGGAACTTGCTTATCGATTTTGCATTTCGCTTTTCAAAATGATTGTGTGATTATTATTTATACTGATCGAGTGAAAACGAACTGGTTGGATTAATGTCATTGCTGTGGATTGATCGTATCTTTTGTTTTGCAGTGGAAGAAGAAGCGCATGAGGAGACTGAAGAGGAAGCGCAGAAAGATGAGACAGCGATCCAAGTAGTCTTGTGTTTCAAATCCATGAATCTCTGTCGTTCCTTTCTAGTTTCGTTCTTGAACCCTTTTTATGCTTTGTGTTTTTTTACATTTGAAGTTGGAACAATGGTGTGTAGAAACATGCTTTGCTCACTACCTTTTATCATCTATCTATAAAGCAGAGGTTTATTATGGCTTATAATTTTTTTGGATATCTTGTGGTCATATGAAGTTTTATTGTTTTTAAGAGGCTTCATTGATGAAAACTACTCTTATTATGCCCCTTTCTATTTTGAGTAAAAGCAATAGGAGAATCGATCAATGTTTCATATTTGATGTCGTCTTTGTTCTTTGCCATCTTTTCAGTTCGATTTTTTTGCGAGTGTATGATAATAATTTATAAATAAATCGGTGCAGATGTTCGTTTTCAGTAGTTGCAATGCCCGTCCAAACGCACATTTTCTTTGTAGATCATTAAGTAGAGTGGCTCAAATAAAATTTGACTAATGATGAAGAAGATGCGGTTAATGATACAATGCTAAGAAAGTATAGAACGAGACCCGGGAGTAGACAAATAAAAAGAAGAGCTCGCGAACTTTTATCACCTACATGATCGATCGATTGTCTTGTTGCTCTTGGCCCGACAAGCCCATTGGAAGATTTGAATTGAATTTGTAAACATTAGGACTTGAACATATAGTTGCACAAAAAAAAAGGACTTGAACATATGTTCGCTTCAGTTTTCCATTCTCTTTTTTTTTTCCGTCAAAAAAAATATATTAGAGAAGGTCCAAAGGCCCATCCGTTTACAAACTACCAAGAACAGAAGCCCACACAGACTAACGGGCTACAAAAACAAAATAAAATAAAGAACGGGCCTCAAGCCCATTACAAGCACCTAGGCCCAAACGCACGACCGACATCTTGGAAGGCGGAACCAACATGTTGCCATCCTCTCCACGGCCTGGACACGCGTCACTCGATCCCTTCCTTCAATGTCGTCGCCGCAGATCTTCACCGGAGGACACGGCCGAATCCCACCAAACCGTCGCAAACCTCGGCGCCAAACACAAGCTTTCTCGCTTCACATCTCGACACATAGGGAAACCGCATCACCAACGCCTTAATTTTTGAATCAGAACACCGGAGAGCTTCATCGGGTCTCACCCGAGATCTCAACCCGAGGCGTCGCGGACAACAGCTTCACCATCACCGCTTCATCAACCGGGGAGCAACCATCGCTAACTCGAGATCTCCTCTCTTCTGTTTTGTTCAATCCCATTTCTTAACATTCAGCCGTAGTCTCCCTCACTGAAAATGGGGCATTTTTGTAAGAAAAATTATTCTCAAGGGGCTTTAAATAGTTTTTGAAATTAAAGAACAGAGTCGCCCATTCATAAATTTGATTTTCCATCTCTCTCTCTCTCTTATCGGACAAATCAAATTCCCGACAGAGATTGGTTAAAAAAAAGGCCTCAGCTTTTGTCGTTCCCGGCGCCATCAAATCTGGTGAAGCTTACTTGTCTTCTCAATCTCTGATTCCTCCTTCCCCTTCTCTCAAATTCCCCTCTAGAACTTCTCTCTTGGCATCAAAAAGGGCTTTTTGATTCAGTATCGCTCCCCCCATAAAAGACAAGACCTTTCAGAAGCATGGTGGATTGAGAGAGAATTGGTCTGATTTCGCTTTTGATGGCAGGAAACGGTATCCCTACACTGGGCCGTGTCAAGGTCTGCGATTTAGTCCCCACCGAAGGCTTACCTTCCGATTCCTACAAATTAGCCGTCTCCACACTATCCCAATCCCTAGCTCACTACTCCGCCGCCATCATCCAGTTCCCTCCCCACGAAGCTGCCCTCCTCAGATCCGCTCTCGACTCCGCTAGACTCTATTTCCACCACAGAGACTCTTATCCACCACCAACCATGATCCACACCACAAACGACTCCAGAGGAGGAGAATGGTGCAAGACCTCGGGATACTACTCAGACCCTCAGTCTTGGCAAGAGAGCTACGACTACAGACCTGGCTTGACCTTCACCGACGCGGCCTCCGCAGCTGCTGAGTTCCCTCCTTCTGGCTTGCCTGATATCTTTGGTTTATTAGGGAAAGCTTCTCGTTTAGTTCTCGACGCGATTGGTTTCTATTTGAACTTGAGAAGCTCTCCTTTCACCGAGATTCTTGATAATGTCCCCTTGCGGAGTAACGAGGTCTCATCCTCCGTGCTGTCCGTCTGCTGCTACGCGAGGCCTTCGTTTCATCACGGAGGACAGCATCATCATACCTTGACCGAAGACGAGCAGCTTCTCTTGTACTCTGATCACGACCACCAGCTCGACAAGAGTCTCATCTCCTTTGTAAAGTCGGATAAGGCGGGTTTGCATATCAGGGACATGCACGGGCAGTGGATTCTTGTGGATGTTGATCTTGGTCCTCAAGAGGCTGTTGTGTTTCCAGGGCTGGCTCTCTACCAGGCTACGGCTGGTTACGTGAGTCCTGCGGTGTATAGAACAGATTTGAACAGTATGCAGGGGAGTATAGAAGGGAGATTCTCATTGGCGTTTAAGCTCATGCCTAAGTCGATGACTAATCTGAGCTGCTCCGAGATGAGAGCGGCGGGACATGGTGTTGATGCTCAGTTTCAGGTTCCGGTTTCGGTTGATGATTTTATGCAGAGACCTCACTCGAATGATGAGCTCTTTAACAGACAGACTTTGCAAAGCTTCGGTGTCCCTCCTCAATCCCAGGATGGTAATCACAGTTTACTCTTTTCAGTCTTAATGCATTGGTTCCATATCTTTGGTCTTCCATTGCAGATAGAAGAGTCCTTGTTTCATAGCTGTTTAGGTCTGCGGTTTCGGTTTATTTGGTTCGGATATTTTTGGTTTCGGTTTATCGTTCGGCCACAATCGTACCAAGTGAACCGGAAAAAGTCAGTTTGGTTTTCGGTTAATTTCGGTTTTCTGTTTTGTTTTTTTTAAATAAATGATTTGGGAAAATATAGTTTTGGTTAAATTCGATTATTTCTTGTTTATCTGGTTCAGTTATATTTGGTTATTTTAAAAATATATATATTCTGAAACTGAACCGAAAACAAAATCGTTTTTCAACATCTACCAAACCGAACTGAAAACCGAAAATTTCGGTTCTGCTGGTTCTGTTCGGACAAAAACCTTTGGCCTAGTTGTTTGTTTATAGTATAGATTAATGGAAAGTTTTCAATGATGGAAGGTTCTTCATTTGATGGATGGTATAGGATCTATGAAACAGATGAAAAAGAGGAAGAAGAGCGACTCAAGACTGAAACCACTACCACCATCGAAGCGGCTGAGGCTAGAAGCGCAGAGAGTTCTCAAGGAACGAGTTCAGGAGATTGCAGACAAGAAAGGAATCAAACTCAGATTCTGCAACCCCAAGGACTGCGAGAGTAACCACAACACCATGAACAGCCCTTGCGCGCATATAAAAATGGAGATCGGGTGGCCTCAGGGAGTTCCATTTGTTCATCCTCATGACCTCCCAAACAAAGCTAAAATCGGGTTCCTTGAGACATATGAGCCAGGGTGGTCTGAAACACATGACATGGAGCTTAGTCTCTCTGAAGCTGCTCAAGGAAACCAACACGTGACTTAAAACTGTAACTTTTCTTCTCTCTCACTACAACTTTATATTTTCTTAGAGGTTATACCAGTTCATTGGTTTTATTACAGGAGATGAGAGAGTTCCAGTCTTGGTCTCTTGTTTGCCTTGACTGTTCCGGTCACGCTTCAGGGTTAGTGATTGCACATTGCTATGTATGAGCTAGCTATAGAAACTTCAGAGACGAGATAAAGCTGTGTGAATGGCTCTTATTATTTTGACTCATTGTACATTGCGTCTTTTTATGATATATATAAGTATAGCATGTTCTGTGTTATTCTCCATCCATGCACAAAAACACATCATATGGTAGCGTCCAATGGTTGTGATAAATAAGTTTTGAATTCATTTCATTTGAACATGGACTAAAAATATTCTATCTAATAGGCTAAAATACACAGCTTGAGTACATAACACCATGAAGAGCCAAGCCAGCCTTAAAGAAAGATGGTCTCACTCTAATCTATATAGAAACTACAAAACATGTCCGAGATCCCCTGAGAGTTGTTGAACCATCTTAGCCAGCAAAACCATCTTAGCCGAGAGCTGTGTAAAAGCATCAGAACAATGCCATTGATCAACAGAGTTCTTACAAACTATTTGCCTTTTTCTTTTTTTGTTTCTGGAGCAAATATAGCATCAACTTCGAGGTGGTGGTTCATCTTGAAATGGAAGTGGAACTGACATGGCATTTCCGTAGAAATCTTCCAAGTTATAGAAGGTTCTTTGTGGAGGTAAGAAAATATGGATCACCACATCTCCTGAAAGCATACAATCAAAACAAACATAAAAATGTCAATCTTTCTTATCCAAACCCCCAAATGCACATGATGATGACTACAGCAAAGCAAAGCAAAAGAAAGAAACTCACCATAGTCCAACAATGTCCATGCATTTGGCTTTACATCTCCATTAGCAACTCTCCCATACTTCTTCTCAGCCAGGTCTCTCATCCTAGACCTGCAATCATAAAAGTCTGTTTATTAGCGATGGTTTTGGCAAGTGAAACTCTTAATAGATATATATATATATATATCTACCCGATTGCATCGATTTGAGGGCGGGAAAATGCAGTGGTGATGATGAAAAAACGAGTCCAGTAGACGAGAGGCTTCACAAAGAGAACCTTAATGTCTCCGGCTTTCACTTCACTAGCAACCTTAGCCATTTCAACAGCAACTACAAGAAACAACACATGACCACCATATTCAGATTAGTCTCCATTGAGTATAGTAGCAGCAAATAAGTAGAAATATACTTCTTACATGCTAAACTTTCAGCGTCATCATCAACCTCAGCTGATGGAGACTTTACATCGTCGCTCTTGTAAACAACCTTCCCATATTTGTTGAACAAGTCGTCGAACATCTCATCACTATCTTCACTTACATCCTACACAATGTAGTGTGTGATTATCAACTCAAACCAACTCAGAAATCAATTGGGTTGACCTGTATGTGAAAAAGGTTGAAACTTCGAAATAAAAAACAATAAAGTTGTAATCTTTCAATGAGTTTCTCTTGCAATCAAACAGACCCTCGAAACAAAACAAAACATGAAACCTAAACTTCCTTACAAGAAACAACACAACTAGGAAGGGAACTTGCGAGAAACAGAGTTGAACGTACCGAGACGAAGCCATCTTCAGCTCCCTTTCCCACAGCCAAGCTCTTCGAGTTACTTCTGAGAGTTGTCTGAACTCTGCCTCTAGATAGTCGCAGAGGGGAATTATACGGTGCGGAGAGGTCTCCATTGTTGAGGCATAAGAGTGGTGATGAAGAAGAAGAAGAAAGCTTTCTAGGTATTTGAGAGGACGAACATGGTAATCGAGAACCACCGGTAAGCAGAGCTCCGGCGACGGTGGAAGATGCCATTGTCTCGTCTCGTCTCGAAGGTAAGGAGAGAGTTTCGAAAACACTGGTCGCCGTTTAGAAGCGGATAAGATATTTATGTTCCTTTTAACCCTATCCTGCTTCTTTTTTTTTGTCCCTGTTTTTTTACCAGAGTGATTTTTTTTTTAAGTCAATTTTATTTGTAAAAAGGTGAATTTAATAATTCGTATGCATTTAAAAAAAAAATTTGAGTTATCAAATCTCTCAATCTCTCAGAGATACGAACGAAATAATTAGTCAATCTTTTAACTCTCAAAGCTTCAAATCCTAAAATAAAATACGAACGAAATTTTTTAAATAATACGAATATTACACCCTTTTTTTTTTGGTCAAACGAATATAACACTTATTAGACAAAAAGTATGAATGTTTAATGTCAACCTTTCTCAAAAAAACTAAAAAAGAGTTTTTAAAGTTGTGAATTCTATAAAAGGCCTGTTGAGATTTAAATCTCAATATATAGGGAGATGTGCCATGGGCTTATTACAGTATTGTCTGATTGAGCCTTAGATCAAACAAGCCTGTTTGGACATATCAGGCTAGTGAACTTGAGTCGAAAACTTCTAAGTTCCATAAGCCCAATATTATCTATCATTGTCACTTTTTTTTTTGGCGCAAAACCATGCTTAATTTTGGTTAGATTACAGGCTAGCTTGTTGGTAAACGGAGTTAGTGAGATATGAAACTATAGAATAGATAAGACTTGGAAATTGCATTGGACCACAAGGGTTTCCAAATTGGCATAGATCATTAACCATCATATACACATTAAAAAATGTCGCATTCTAT
Organism: Raphanus sativus; assembly: GCF_000801105.2. Lineage (NCBI taxonomy): Eukaryota > Viridiplantae > Streptophyta > Magnoliopsida > Brassicales > Brassicaceae > Raphanus > Raphanus sativus. The sequence goes on along the minus strand of NC_079515.1, from coordinate 4,853,636 downwards.
GATGCGTACATAACGAAGAATGCCCAAAAAACTCAAATGTCACAGTCTCACGTAGGTCATATATATCCCACGGAATCAAATCGATATAATTTATGAGCTACTAGGCTAGACAGGCACACACATGTCTCTGCCTGCATATATATCAATAAAATCTATATTTTATATGGAGCAAACAAGTTTGGTTTGGGAAGTGTGATGAATTGGACAAGTTCGTGTAATAAGAGAAGGACACATCTAAATAATACAAACGCACATCTACCTTCCTGGCAACATTTATTTATTTATTTGGTTGTGCCAATTATATAATTTATGTGCATTACATTTCTGACAATTTAGTTTCTTTATATCACATCTACTCATACTACAAAACAATTAGATTTTTCAAAGATGTTTGACATGAATCCATGAAAAAATGTGGTGCAATGGAATTGGACGGAGAAGAAGAAAAACCATTCATTTTTCTGCCGACCTCTTTTTCTCTCTACACATTTTCATGCGCTCTCATAAAGTTGACAGTGAATTTACGTCTCCTACTCGTCTCACATTTTCTAGATTGATTCTGAATTTATTTATGCGTTTTTAAAAAAATGTATCCATATTGTATTCATTTAGAAAAGAAAAGCCTATCAAATTCACTCGTTTCTGAACGTTTTTTAAGTTTAGTGGGTTGGACGGTGAGGTGATGATTCCCCCATCTCTACCCAAAGGTTTAGTCAAATTTGATTAACATTATTATTTCATCACATTAATAATGTTAATCAATCTTGGAAGCTAATTATCAGGTTGATTAAATAATTTAAATATTACATGTTTAGTCAAATTAATTTGAGCTATAGACATGGGATAAAATGTTTTATAATCCAACATGGGAAAGTGAGATTAGTTGTTTTTAGCAAAAAAAAAAAGTGAGATTAGTTGTGGCATCTAGTTCCAAAATCAAACGTTAACGTGCGGATGGGTCATAAGGATTAGGTGAAAGCGTGAGTGATGATAATTGAGGGATTTCCTTTTATTATGATTATATATGAGACCTCGATAATTACGGCCCCGTCTCGATCTACAAATTGCCTTGGATCCACGTAACGTGTGTTAAAGACTTGAAAACTCATTGATATCTTTGCTGTTCTACTCAATTATCACTTTATCAGATAGATTAGGTAGGTCCACATGGGTGCATAAAATCGAGTGTAACGCTCCAAAACCAAATCGTGGAATATATAATTGTTGCAAGGAGTGGAAATGAAGGTTCTAGGTGTGTTTCCTATGGAAGTAAGATGTTGGTACTTGGTATTAGGATCGATTCACCTTATATATCCATCCACATACCTTCCCCACGAAGGAACCTTAATTTTAATAACTTAGTATCAGCTTTTAATTCTTAACAATTATTTTGAACCAAAACGAATGTCAAATATGGTAGGTGGTGGTTGCATGCCAAACCGATTCGAGGTTCGATTTACGCCTCAAAACAACGATGGATTAAACTGCACTTGTAGAAGTATACGTGATAGCGGAAACCTATAATATCATTTGAGAAATAAATCATTTTTTCATACTGTTCAAATAACAAAAAAAAAACATTTGCAATTATTTTTGTTGATGGGAGTAGTAGAAAAGTGGAAACACATATGGACTATAATGACACATTGCTCCACTTTTTGTAGTGCATGTGATGGCATCTCGAGCCGTATCCAATTCCTTGCTCAACAAACTTTAATTTTCTGATGCATTGCTTTCACTTATTTTGTGTTTATCTATATATAACTTGAAATATATATGGGATGTGCATATTTTTCTTTTATATTAATATATATCTTTGTATATGCTACAGATAATTGAAGTTTATGGACTATATGAGATTTTTTTTTGACTAATTTTTTTTAACCTAGTTGAATCCAAGAGTCGTAAGCCCGCATATAAACTGCTTTTTCAGGGCATTCAAATGAATCATACTCCTTCCGTTCCTAAATATAAGATGTTCTAGGTAAAACACGTTTATTAAAAAAATCACTTTTTATCTAAAAAATATTATTAAAGTTATAAACTAAAAACTATCTGACCAACTACAAAATAGAACTATTAAATTTGATTGGTTACACAGTTTTGATAAAGTTAAAATTACCTAGAAATATGAGAACATCTTATATATTAGAACAAAAAAATTATTCTACACATCTTATATTTAGGAACAGAGGGAGTAAAACATAAACTCATATCCGCGTTAGATGAACAGAACAATATGATTTAATTTCATATATATATATGTATATATATATACCTATGGGTATGGGATATACGACGAAGTCTATCAAGAATATATGGTAGAGTACCTTACGAACGCTACAAAATATATTATGCATGTAGGGATGATGAAAGCGAGATTCCCTCAAGAAATGAATAATAAAGTTCGTAATGTTAGAAAATATATGGGGGTTCATGTGTTTGTGTGACATTGAGATTCTCATAGTTAGCGGTTGAGATGATGTGTGGGGGAACTAATTGATCAACTTCTTAAACTCAACTAAAGAAAAGAAAAGAGAACGAAGTACTTTTATCATGTCTTTGCCCTGAAAAGCAGGCAAAGCCAGAACCACTGAACCACATTTATATTCATATCTTTATGTTTATTTTCTTGCAATCATAAATTAACTTTAGTACCATTCAACATTTATATAATGATTCCTATGCTTTCTTTGACTCCCCCGGCTCGTCTGATCATACACCATGCCTCATCCACTTAGCAAATCAGCTATCTCCGAGAAAGTGTCGGTTTGTGTATTTTGATATGTTTTCAACGCACCCGGAGTTTCAGCGGTTATTGAAAGAGGCGTGGACGGTTGCAATCCCTATCAGTTCTCCCATGAGTGCTCTATACCAGAAGCTTCGTGCTGCCAAGAGTTGTTGCAAAGCGCTCAATCGCAGCAGTTTCAGCAACATCCAACTCAGATCAAAAGAAGCTCGTCAGACTTTGGATCAGATCCAAGTAAGAGCTTTAACTGATCCATCACAACAGTTATTCGAAGAGGAGACAGAAGCTAGGAAATCTTGGATGTTCTTCGCTGCTGCTGAAGAGTCTTTCTTGCACCAGAAATCTCGAGTAAGATGGCTCACTGTTGGTGATTCAAATACGGGAGTGTTCCACAAGGCGGTCAAGGCTAATTTATCCAAAAATGTCATCCATTATTTGTTGGATCCGATGGGCAACAAGATCTACGACTCTGTCACCTTGAAAGCTATGACCTCTCACTTCTATGAAGCTCTCCTTGGCACAGCAAACGACTCTATTACACCATTCTCAGTAGAAGAAATCAGAGACATTTATCCCTTTCGTTGTCCTGACTTGCTCGCTGCGCAGCTGGTGTCTCTTCCGACTGAGACAGAAATCAGAGAAACAGTTTTTGCTCTTCCAAAAAACAAAGCTCTTGGCTCTGATGGTTTTTCTGTGGAGTTCTTTGTTTCTTCTTGGGACTTGGTGGGCGGTGATCTAGTCTCAGCGGTTCGTGATTTTTTCGTTAATCCTTGCTTGTCCAGGCAGGTCAACGCAACTGTCATTGCTCTCTACCGAAGGTAACAGGTGCAGCCAACCTCTCAGATTTTCGCCCCATTTCTTTGTGTAACTCAGTGTACAAGGTTATTGCGAAAATTATTGGTGTTCGCCTCAAGAAGCTCACTCCTCTTGTAGTTCAACGTAATCAGGTCGGGTTCATCAAAGGAAGACTGTTGTGTGAAAACGTCCTATTAGCTTCAGAGCTGGTCTCGGATTTCAACACTCCGAGGAACACTACTAGAGGATGTCTGCAGATAGATATTACAAAAGCCTATGATAATGTCGATTGGTCGTTCCTCCTGAATGTATTGAAGGCCTTTAACCTGCCGGAAGTGTTCATTGGGTGGATTCAAGCCTGTATTACCTCGCCACACTATTCTGTCGCTTTCAATGGGGAGCTTGTTGGGGTTTTCCCCGGGAAAAAGGGTCTTCGTCAAGGTGACCCTATCTCGTCCTCCCTCTTTGTTATAGCAATGGATATTTTGTCCAAGAACCTGGACACTGCTGCTCAGAGTCGTCTTTTCAATCCACATCCTAAGTGTCGGTATCCCTTGATTACTCATCTTTGTTTTGCGGACGACATGCTTATATTCTTTGATGGCAGTGCAGACTCAGTAGCCGCTATTATCAGTGTCCTCAACTCGTTTTATATGGGATCTGGGCTTGGTTTAAACCTAGCAAAGACTGGTCTATTTCGTGATGGTAGGAATCACCAGGTTACTAAGGAGATAGCTGAAAGATTTGGTGTTTCCCCGGGAACTCTGCCTGTCCGGTATTTGGGTGTTCCGTTGATGCCCAATAGGCTTGGAAAAGCAGACTATCAACCATTGGTCGACAGGGTGAGGAAAAAGATAACTTCTTGGACTATACGAAACCTATCCTTTGCAGGAAGATTAACGCTGCTTCAATCGGTGTTATATGGCATGTTTAATTTCTGGGCATTAATTTATCAGCTTCCTAAGGGATGCATTAATGCTATAGAGAGGTTGTGCAATGCTTTTCTTTGGAGTGGAGGTCCAGACTCAGCTAGAGGAGCAAAAGTTTCATGGGAGTCCGTCTGCACCTCTAAATCCGCGGGTGGTCTCGGTCTGCGAAGATTGGAAGCTTCTAATGTAGTTTTCGGTTTGAAGCTTATCTGGTTACTATTTGCAGCAACCGGATCTCTCTGGATAGCTTGGATCAAGGAGCACATTATAGCGGATGGGGATTTTTGGACAGCAAACTATGACCATTCGGGTTCGTCAAATTGGAGACAGTTGATGAAGTAGAGGTCTATTGCTCGTCCCTTTGTCTTTTGTCAGATTCAGTCATGCTCTCAAGCTCTATTCTGGCACGACAATTGGTTCGGTTTGGGTCCACTGATTCATCTTTCGGGAGCCAACGGTCCGCGTGTCTTAGGCATTTCAAGTACAGCTCGTGTTTCAGAAGCTATTTCGGGTGATTCTTGTCTCTTACCGAGGGGACGACATAGGATTACTCAGCTCATTCGAGCCTCTCTGCCCGTTACTCCACCAGCTCTGCTACCGGATGTTCCTGACGTTTTCCTCTGGCGAAATAGCCCAGCCTCGAAGCCTGGTCAATTTGTCGCCTCGAAAACTTGGGAAACTCTTTATCCAGCAACTGTGTCTGTTCCTTGGCACAAGACAATTTGGTTTAAAACCAGAATCCCTAAACATGCTTTCTTGTCATGGGTGGCGATCCTCAACAGATTACCAACGAAAGATAGGTTGCAGCAGTGGGGTTTGAATATTTCTCCAACATGCCTGCTTTGTGATGTCTCAGATGAGAGTCGTGATCACATCTTCTTTGCTTGTCCTTATTCCTAAGAAGTCTGGACTACATTCTTCACAGCTCCGGTTTTTTCTCCTCCATCTGGTTTCGAGGCCATCATAGCTTGGTTACCTTCTGCAGCAGGTAATCCTCAGCTCAAAGATATATGTTGCTTCCTTGTTCAAGCTATATTATATGTGATGTGGAGAGAGAGGAATCTCAGATTGCATACATCAACAAGTAAGCCATCTTTTACTCTGGTCAGAGAGGTCAAGGTTCTTATGAAAGCAAAGTTGCTTGGATTGGATCGGTTAAAGAGCTCCTCTAGAGTTCGGATTTTGCAGCAGTCTTCAACACGTCCGGCAACATATCTTTATCTCTGGTTTCACCATTTCGACTGTTAGCACTATAAATTATCATCAACGCCAAGTCTATCATCTCTGCTTCACATGTGTTTCTTAATATTTCATAGCCTCCTTTCATTTTGTCTTCTAGTTTATTAAGTTGTTTCAACGTTGTATTCAAAACAGTATCCCACTTGGGGAAAAATAAAGAAGAAGCTTATAAAAAAAAAAAAAAACTCTTGGTAACGTAAGAAACATTTACACTATAGGTCACTTTTACACTTATTATTATCACCTTAAGTCAGTTCCTTATACTGAGACACTTTTCTTATTCTATCGATGCACTTTGCTTATCTGTCACCTTGTACAAAGTCATAGTTATCCTTTTGATTTAATTTGTTACCTTTTGATTTAATTTGTTAAACTTAATACTTATTATCTTTTTAATAATATTTTCATTATTCAACTTATTCTCTTTCTTCCGCCATGGAAAAAATCCCCAAATCTCCAGATTTTCGTCTCCTCTTCCTCTTTTGTTCCTCCTTCATCTCCACCCTCTCCAACTACCTTGTCCTCCTCTTTCTCACATGTTTTCTCCCGGACATGTTACTCTTCCTGAATCCCCTAGTCGAAACCCTCCACCTTCAGTTTCAGGACCACCCTCGTAACAAATGATGATCTCCTCAAACTCCATCTTCCCTGTCTCCTGCTTCAGTTGAATAATCAACATGAGTGGTGGTTGGAATCGCGATGGGAGGAGTCACTTTGCTTGTGATGGTATCTCTGGTCTGTGAGAATAAAAAGAGGAAGAAGATGCTTACTATGCTCCTCCTCCACCTCTTCCTGATCTAAAAGGTATTAGCTTGTCAGAAAGTTGCAATCTTTTTGTGGAAATGTTATTAATTTGTAAAAATATTGAATTTTTAATGAGAGTAGCTCTGGTTTGTCTTTTATTTTGAGAAGAAACAAAGAAAGAAGATGCTCACTATGCTCTGTTACCTTCTCCTAGTCCCAAAGATATTAGTTTGTCCAAAAGTTGTAATCTTTTTGTGGAAATGTTGTTATAATTTCTTACAAGGTTTCAATTTGTTTTTTTGCTATATTGGATTTTAAGATGTCGAATGTTCTTGTGTTTCTCAAATGGAGGACCTTTCTGTGGATAACAACAACAACAATCCCGGCAACAAAACATAACACCACCATCAAATCATGTTGTAAAGTCAGCACCACTTAAGCCTCAATCTCCACCGCAGCATCCACCTCCACCACTGCCTTTCAAGAGCAAGGGCAGCAGCTCAGAGCCACCCTCCAGGGCTTGTGTTAGGATTCTCCAAAAGCACGATCACATACAAGAATTATGTTATTGAAATGAGTATCAAATTATATATTTTCGTTTATCTCGTAAGGTCTGAATAACACGAGATGGAAAGAAGCTATTGAAGGATTAGAGAAATAGAGATAAGTGTACACATGATAACAAGACTTATGTACACTGCTCGTGTATACAAATTTACAATATACATAAGTTATGCTTTAATCAACAGAATAATGTACATGTATATAACAAAACCTATGTACACTACTTATTTATACCAATGCATGTATATAACGAGACCTATTTACACAGTTTTCTGAGTTGTATATAGTTTTGTGGGTTGTACACCTGTACACAAAGCCAATAAATGCAATGTTGTACACATGTACACAAAACGTATATGGTGTTATCATATCGACAATTAGAAATGTCCATATGTACACAAAAACTATGGATGCAAATATTTGAATTTTGTTTTCCTGCACTTCTAAAATTTTTAGTAGAGACATGAAAATAAACATAGGATTCGTTGTTAGAGGTTTACTTGATATATGAGTATGCTATCATGAATATGAAATTGTCCATATGTACATGTTCTTCTTGTTGTACATGTGTACGCCATTTTCTTTGGATAAAGTTGAGTTCTTTTATTCAATGGTTTTTTTTGTCCAGAGAGTGTTTGGAAGAGGAATCTGTAGCTATGTGTTCAGAAGTGAACTCAGAATTTGAAGCACAATTTTAGCTATCAAAAGATTTGATAAAGAAGACAATGAATAAACATCTTCAATAGTATCAGACATTTTATCGAGCACTTAGTATGCATTCTTTGTAGTTTTTTTGCCAGACAAGTTGTGTTATCTCCAGGCTATTACTTGACAAATTAAGATTTAAAACATAAAAAAACCAAGGATAGAGGAAGAGAAAACGTAGCACCAAAACTTCATAAATCTCAAACAAATAGAAATCTTTTTTTTGGTTTCTAAGGATATAATCTAGAAATTCAAATCTAGCCCAATCGGAAGCTTTTTTTCTCCTACATTGCTTTAGCCATTTCTTTTCACAGATAAGAATTAATTTCTGGGAAAAAAAGAGAAAGAGAGAAGCGTACAAAAATAGAAAAGCAAAAAAAGAGAGAGAGAAGATGAAGATCGTACATAAAAGAAAAAAGATAGAGTGGATTTAATTTGTCACGACTTTATTGACTTTAAATAGGGACATCTATGCAAACAACCACCAAATAACTACCTCAGTAGTTCAAAGTGACTTACATTGTAACCAAAACTCATAAAGTGACTCTTAATGTAAATCACTCGGTAACGTAATCATACGTAGAAAAATTGGCAGAAGTACGATTGTATATCTTATAAGAAATTATGGTTACTCTAGAAAGTATGTGTACATTACTTTCCAAAGAAAGAAAACAAAACTTGAACCAATGTACTTTTGTTCCTCTCGTTATTAAATTATTTAGGGTTTAAAACGAGAAAATAACTTTATTTAAACTAAAAACTGAGATGGTGAGCATATTGATAATTTGATACCGTGTAATTTATAAATTAAAATATTTCCGACGCAAAACTCATTCAAATTATCTTTTTATATTATCGCTTATGCAAGTTTTGTAGTTTAGTCCTATTGGAATGCGACTCTTTATCAAGCAATATATTTTAGAACGAGCCTCTCTACTTTTGTTATAACAAACCTGTAACCTTTTCTTACTTTTAATATTCTGTCGCCAGTCATAAAAATGAAATAATAGTTGTACGATGTCAGGTCGACCCAAATGCCTGATACGACTAAATAAATGATTATATAATGGTCACAGATACTTGAACAAAAAATAATAATGGTACAGATAATGTTCTGAAAAGCAGATGATGCAGCAGGCATGCCCATCTTAATGCGTTTGCTTGCTAGCCTCGTGATTCTATGCCTCTCTTCGTGCTCTAGCATTCCCAAGATAACTTAGTTTATCAGCTGGTGGCTTATGAAATAATAGTGTGCAAACAAATATAATTTAATCATATGGTTGTCTCGACGCTGGTTTATATCTTTAGTGATTACATCTGGTCACCAAAAAAGGCGTCCACCCGCACAAACGAAGGAAAAAAGCTGAAGATTCGTATATATGAAAAAACTAATGAAAAGATGAACTCACTGTAAAGTTATTAAATTCATATGTAAAGTACACCTTGTGAGCATCTATTCCAATTTCCATTGTAAAGTTATTAAAATTCATATGTAAAGTACAGCTTGTGGGCATCTATTCCGATTTCCAGATTGCCTATTTGATCATAGATGTAGAACGCAATGATTCAGCCCAGAATTTTTGCATAGGTTGATTTCATATAGCAAACAAAACACACAAAATGCTATAAGAAAATCAAAAGCTTAGCGACTGAATAACAAAAGGTATGCTGGTCTAGTTGTTTGGTCTAATTAAACAACTAGACCATATGAAAACGATATTGCTAATAAAAATCATATAAGCGTTGACAACGTAAAAGCATTTTGTTTTTGTTGGTGAAAACGTATTTGATTATTAATGTATCATTTAGTAAAAATCAACAAAAAATCAACTACTTTCGTTTTTAATTAATCAATTATGTTTAGGCGACGAATAAACTCAGAATATATCAATAACTTCAATATGAAAATGAAGTCATATGTTAGCAGAAAAAACGAAGTCAAATAACTTAAACCAAATATTTTTTGAGAGATATACTCATTTAATTCCCACCTAGAGTAGGTGTAATAAAACGCATAAAACATCTCATTGATGTGAAGACATTCATAAAACAATTCTGAACAAAAAGATGTTGACAAAAGAAGTTTTAAACTTAGATAAAAACGTCAGCAATTAAAAGAAAACCTATGATTAGGGATGGTGAGTATACGCCAAACTAACAATAAGAGACTAGATTAATGAGTTTTCCTAATAATGCGGCAATGACACTAGCCGTAGTATCGAAGAGAGGTTTAGGACACCAGGCGTGACTTTAGGTTAACAGACGTGGCAACCAGAACCATGAAAGTAACATACAAAACATAATTAAGTAATTTAAGGGAAAAAACAAAATAAGAGTTAAAGAAACAGCGGTGGATACACCGTGCCTTTCTCAACGGCTGAATTATACTTTATTATTTTCATTTTTATTATATGAAAATTTTCTCGTTACACTAAATTAAAATAAATAAAGAGTAATGCCAAGCTGGCACCTTCACACGTGCCCATGCGACCCTAGTATCCAGGCAACGCCATCACACGTGGACCATAGGTCCCACGCCTTAACATTTTGTCTTCTTTGACACGTGGCATTGCCAGTGACCGTCTGTTATTTAGTCCTCTGCTTCATTTACGGATTCGCCCCGTTGGAATCTACTAAACGGGCTTGTCCGAGTCTACCCTAACGGATAAGGCATTCCTCATTTATTTTTATATTTTCCGTTTTAAGTAATTGATTCAGAAAATTCAGAGCCTTTCAGACTCATGCATGCAAAGCAATTAATAAAGAATTTATTTATATATACAAAGAAAGTAAAATAGGAAGTTTTTTTTTGGTGAAAGTAAAATAGGAATTAATAAAATAGTTGTTAAAAAAAAGGAAGTTTAAAGTAAAAAAAAAGTATAAAAGGCAGATATAGATATTATGATTTGACCGTAACATCTGTCGTAGTCAAAAGTGTTTTCTTTCTTTTATCATGAAGAACCGCTGAAAAAGGCAACTTATTTAATGGTTACTGGTCAGCCGGATATAACCGAAGAATCCTCATGATTAATGTTTCAAACTATTTTAAATACTTTCTAGAAAACAACAAAATTAAGAAAATTATTAATAAAAAAACACACATCACATCTTCCTCTCTGTTCTCTATAAATTGGCAGACAAGGGTGGTGTTGGGTTCTGCTTTGATATTTGTTTTTTAGTTTTCCCACTCTGCGAGAAACCGTAATTAAAAACCCCACAACCTCTCCATCTTTCGTTGCATTCACGTTTCTACACCCTCCCTTCTATATCGCCCATTTAATAGCCTTGAACCAGTTTCTCTAGTACAAAAACGTCGATGGCCGTTGATGCTCACCATTTAAATCCTATGTATTCTTCCAACAGGTATTGTATCCTCTCATCCTCTACTCTGTTTTTTTTTGTGTCGGTTTGGTTTTACAACAATCTTAACATAGCGAGTGGTTTTGTTTACAGAGAAATGATGCATCCCGTTGAAGCCAACGATTTAGTCTATACCACCCAAATGAGATATAACACTGTTCAAGCGACGACCATGCCGTTTAACCCCACCATGGAATGTCAAACTCCTCTGTTGAATCCAGTTTACAACCTCTCACCGATTGATTGTTTGGCTCAAAGGTCCATGAAACCGATGATCCATTCCGTTGAAAGTTCCTTGACGTTCAACAGCGAGAATAATTGTAACAACGTTGATTTTCTAAGTCCTATTTCGTCTTCGTCTTTGAGGAAACGTCCCAGAGAAGAATCAGCCGCAGTTAACCATATACCGAGACAGAGACATTGCACTGATCCTCTCATGTTTCTAGGCCAAGACTTGTCTTCTAACGTCCAACATCACAACTTCGATATCGACCGCTTGGTCTCTCATCACGTTAGTGTTCTTCTCATTAATTTTTTCTAAATATAATATATAGTTTTCCTTGTTCACATCGATTGACAGTCTTCGACAACATTTTTTTTATCAGGTTGAGATAATGAGAATGGAGATTGAACAGAAGAGAAAAGCGCAAGGTAGGAAGATAATGGAAGTCATTGAACAAGGGTTGATGAAGACACTGAGAGCAAAAGACGAAGAGATCAATCACATCGGAAAACTAAACCACTTTCTTGAAGAGAAAGTTAAGTCTCTCTGCGTAGAGAATCAGATATGGCGTGACATGGCACAGACTAATGAAGCCACCGTGAACTCCCTACGTTCAAACTTACAACAAGTCCTCGCAGCCGTGGAACGTAACAAGTGGGAGGAGCCCACGGCGGCTGACGACGCGCAGTCTTGTTGTGGAAGCAACGACGAGGGTGATAGTGACGAGCGGTGGAGGTTAGCAGGAGAGGCTAAAAGCGTGCGTACGACCGCAAGCACTATGTGTAGAGGGTGTGGAAAAGGAGAAGCAAGTGTGTTACTGTTACCGTGTAGACACATGTGTTTATGCAGTGTGTGTGGATCTTCGGTTAACACTTGTCCAGTCTGTAAATCTCCAAAGAACGCTAGTCTCCATGTTAATCTTTCCTCGTGAAACTAACGTCACTAGTAAATTGTAAATGTCCTTGAAATAGTAAATAGTTGAAACAGTCTCCACCATCAATCTTGGTTTTAAAACTATTCATTCTTTAATTTCTCTTTGGATGATATTGATGATGATGGAACACTGATATTTGACACATGTGTCAGTTTTTTAAATTTGATGAGGTTCACGAGGGTCCTCTCTTGCTTAAAATCGTGGGTTAGGTTTAATACCCACTTTCCAATGTCATTTCCCATCTTCTGTGTGAAGTATGCACCAAAAAGGGGTAAGCATTGTGGTTCAACTACTAGTCTTTATCAATATATAAACGTCACTTCTCACAAGATGGGGTTTCACTAGCTCATACTTTTGTTACGTTATTATCTTTTGTGTTTTTCTAGACATTATATATTCGATGCCAAAAGGAAAAAAGGAAAGTAAGTGGTCGAAGTCGTGGGTTATGCTGCGTGACCATTAAGCTTAAAGCAAAATGAAAAAAGCCATTTCAACTTTTCCTCTATACCCGAGAGAGAACTGATGCTAAAAAGACTTATTTTCAATCTATTACTATAAAGAAAGGTTGTTTCTCTCCTGGTGACACATCAGATTCCAGGTCAGAAATTCACTTCTTGAGGAGCTGCCACGTGACGACTGAGTATGAAACTTACTGATTCATTTAATCTGAAGATTTTTTTTTCTTTGATCTTCATCATCGTGTCGGTTTACACTTGCATTCAATCAACATAAGTAACGTCCTCATCAATACCATTAAACCCCCTCTTTCCACTAGGCCACATTCAATACACTCCTCCTTTTATGGTATCGAATCTGCACCTATAAATAATGGAGTAAGCTTTCGTGAAATTCATCACCTCACTTTCTTCCTCTCAAATCTCAATCATTATAATCCTCTCAAACCCAAGTAAAGGCAATGGAGTACGAAATCCAAAAGCTTCTCTTTGTTCTGAATAAGAAACCGGTTCGACTCCGGGTCAGCTGAGAAAATCTTCAGTTCACCAGACATTGGCGTCATTAAAACCGATTCCGGGAAATTATCTCCTCGATGAAAGGCCCAAGATCATCCGTCTTGAAAGCTCTGCCCAGATCAGAGTGTCGCCAATGAGATGAAGTCCGTAATTTCAGGGAAGGAGCCAACCGACCAAAACACGTGCAACAGGGAAGGAGGAGGAAAGCGGCGGCGACGGAGGAGAGGAAGAGGATGAATACGGTGAAGAAATGGAGAGAGGCATTGAGGATGGTAGAAAGAATAGAAAGAAAAGGGTATTAATGGAGAGGAGAGAGGGGGAGAGTGAAACAGGGAAAAAGGGTTTTCTGCATAAATAAGACATTCCATCACTAATACTCTGTTGCATTTTTCTTCCTTTTTATTTTTTTATAAAATATACTATTTCCATAAATAAATGATTTCCTGAATATCAAATAAATATTCATTTTACATGCAATTATGACATTTGGGATTTGTTCGGAAATGTCTATCAACATTTAGCAAATGAGATCCGTGATTTGATTCTTTGATCACTCACACTCAATAGGTTTTGCAAATCTTCAATGGCTTCGTATAGAGAAGTTTTCTTTTGTCTTTTTCTTTGGTCCAATGAATTGAAAATCTTAGTTCGTCTCTACGTGTTACATTTAAGTTTGGAAGTTGTTCAAAAAAAAACATTTAAGTTTGGTCAAAACCCCTAAAGCAGCTGCAACTCTAAAGTGAAGATTTATATCATTATCAAAAGCCAGCATTTATTCTCTTAGCAAAGGTTCACCATACAAAACAAAACAAAAATGAAATTTAAAATCTCACATAAAGTTAAGTTACAGAAAAAAATACAGCACCTAAAGTTAAGCATTCCATCGGTAACAAAGTGCTTTCTAAATGTTACTAACAAAATGTCAAGAATCCAGACTGCTACCAATACAGCAAAAATAACGAATTTCAAAAATTAAATTTTAGTTGAACAAAGAAAGTTAATATATATATATATATATATATAATTTTCTTTAGTATTTAATATTGAAATTTTTTCTGTGGTAGTCCTATAAAGTTCTTATTACAAATATAGCACACAAGTGTCAAAATGTCCAAAATAAATTTCATTAAAAAGGTAAAAATTAATTATATTCATATAAGTTTAAATAATCTAGAGTTTTGGTTATGATCTGATAGATTGAGTTTATGATTTTAGAATATGATAATTAAAATATTAAAAAATAATTTTAGAATAGTTGCAAAACTATTTTTTGGATTTCAAAATAAAAAAATTAAACGAAAATTCAAAAATAAAAGTTTATAAAAATTGATTTTTCCAGACAGTTTTTCGAATTTTTTTTCTAAAACTGATTTTATGTTAAAATGAAAATAAAATAAAAACTAAATTATATAAAATTAGATGATCGAAATTTAAAACTTTAGATTCTTCGATGAATTTGTTATATGTATTCTATTATTCTGTATATAGATTGATTAACATTATCATGATTTGATTATGTTAGATCTTTTTATATTTGTAAAAGGCTTTTTGAGGAGGTATTTTTGTTCTATATGTATTGATCTTTTTATAATTGCCAAAAATACCATTTCATAGTATCATTTTTCATGTTTACACTAATCTTTTTTACCATCATTTTTAATAAAGAGTTTGAATTTAAAAGTTTAGAATTTATGGTTTAGATTTGATGTTTTAGAGTTTAAGGTATACAATATAGGATTTACAGTTGAGGATTTAGGGTTTATAGTTGAAGTTTTTGAATTTAGAGTATTGAATTTAGGGTATAGAATTTAGGGTTTATTGTTTAGAATTGAGGATTTAGGGTTTAGAATTGAGAGTTTAGGATTTAGAGTTTGGGGTTAGAATTTTGAAAATCATATAAAAATAATGATATAAGAGTCTTTAATTTTTTAATAAATAAAGTATTTTTGAAAATATATTTTTTGTGATGGTAAAGATAAATAATGGTATCTTCAAAATTGTATTTTTGAAAATTCTCTTTAATACTTTCACAAGTCAAATTAGTGGTTTCGAATACATAGACCCTGATATGAATTTACGGTGTTCCAGCGGTTTGATACATCCACGTAACCGCATAAAATAAGATCCACACACCATAAATTAATCTAAAATAGTTACAGACACAAACACATACTAATAGAAATAGTAAAAAAAACTAAAACAACTAATTTGTACATCCATAATATTGTTAAGTATAACAATCAGTATCATTTTCTGTTCGAAAACACTTTATACTAATAAAATTACAAATAATATAATCTTTTCAGCAATCTATAATTATTACTAAAAATACAAAAAACAAGTTAACAACCCCTAAGATTATTATACTACAATTTGCTCTTACATGTCAACCACAACGTCCACAATATTAATAACTTCTCACTTATATATATAAATAATCAATCATAATAAATATAAAAAGGCACCAGATAGATTGTTATGTGAAAATATCAGAGTTTATTTAAACTTCAAAAATATAAAAACAAATACAGAAATAAAATAGTATTTAAGTTTTAAGTTAATCAAGTTTTATATTAAATATTTATTCTAACTGTTTCAATTACTTTCAAATTACCATCCCGCCCGTGGGGCGGGCCGACGCTAGTAGAATATAAACATAGGTTTAACTAGCCGTTAGTAATCGCATTGAAATGGCGCATGGGACAGCAACAGTGGAGTAAATGGCAAAGACTGACGTGGAGAACGCGCGCAAATGTCGCTGTGACAAAGAGTGGGTCCAAATGTACGTAGTTTTCAAAATTACACTTATCTCGTTTTTATTCTCTATTTCTGGAGAGTAAATATAAAACTAGTATTGTAAAATAGTAAAAGGTAAGAGAGAGTCCACCACAATCCACAATCTCGTTGTGCGGTTTTGTCTGTTCCTCTTCTTCCGGCGTTAATACCTCCCAAAACGGGCTCTGTTACCAAATTATTTTAAAATGTGATATTCCATCATGTAAAGAGCATACTTTGTTCTTGGACCAAAAAATTCGAAATACTCGATATAAGGAAAGCAATACGTGTATATTTTTAATCTAATCTCTTGGAGTTATAGATTCGTACGGTAGTTAAAAAATGTAATATTGATATTATAAGGTTAACTTACAGGAGGGTTGTATTAGAACGTAGATAAACTTTTTGAAAACACACACGAACTGGTAGATTGGCTTAGGGAGGAACTAGAGAATCGATACGCGTTAAGAACACGCATGTGTTGTCCCTTTCATAACAAGGAAACGCAAATTTATAATTACTAGTATTACTGCCCGGCTACGCACGGGCCAATTTACTTTTTTATAAATTATTTGATCAGTGTCATAATTGGCGATCTGAACAAATATTTTTTAGATATTATACAAAGCACATAATATTAGAGGTGTCCACATTGAAATAAATCGGTTGTAGAAAGCAAAACAATATCTGATATTATTATAAAATTGAAACATGTTTGTAGTATTTCAAAAATAAATAGGATCTATAAAAAATGATTGATTTGATCCATTAATTCTTTCGAATAAAAAACTTAATTTATGTATAAATTTGAATGTGATGAATAAAATAAATTTACTGTTTAGGTATTTTTTGCAGTTTAAAATAACACTTTACTGACATTTTTATGTTATTTTATCTAACATATTTTCTGAAAACACACACACATTCAAAACAAAACTAATCCAGCTTACTTTTAGTTTGTTGAGTTTATGATATAGTTTTCTTTTTATTACATTATAATGAAATGTTAAGTCTTGATGAAAAATTGCATAGTCAACCTTGTTTGAATTAAAAATTTAATTTGGATTCAGATATGCAAATTCCTTTATATATTCAGAAAAAGTATTATGGTTGAACTCGATTGCAGTGTGAATACTTAGAAATAATTGTTTCAACAATTAATGGAAACATTAATCAACAAATCAAAATTTGGGAGAGAAAAATAGTAAAAGGTGGAAAACATGCGAACCTTTTTGTCAAGCCAAAACATGACGCTTGCCCCTTTAATTTTTTTTTACTCAAGTGGAAGAATACTGTGTGTGAGTGTAGTTTTTTTTTTTTTGGTCTAATGTGGGAATGTAGTTATGAACTTATGAGCTTTCCAAGAGAATAATTTTGTAGAAAATAGAAAAAACTGAGAGAAAACTGAAAGTTCAAGGGAGAAAACGTTCTGTTGTTTCTTAATGGAGAAGAAGACGGTTTAAGAACGTGGCCAGTTGTTTTATACGTGATATTCAAAAAAAATTAGGACTGAGTTACTTGAAATTAAGAGAATTTTTTTAGTTAATTGTTTATTATTTTAATGTATTTTCCATATGTCGGATTCTGATTCGCAAGGCGACTTGCGCTTTAGTATATAAGGATATAAAAGTATTTAAGTATTTGACTGCCTCCATTCCACCCAACACCATCTTCACATCCCTTCGTATTTAAATAGCTTTTCTTGGTTACAAAATACTGTATTGCAATGTCACTATGTTAGGTTAAGTCATTCAATGCTGTATTTATATGCTTTCATGCAATCAACCACGCCATATTTTAGTAACATGATAAGGATTATGAACTCGTAGGAAGTTTGACTGGGAATAAATATTGAACTTTATTTTTAATGTAACGTTACTAAGTTAATACGCTCCTGAAATGTATATGATGGAAAAGCGGAGCGAGGCTTCGAAGAACCAGGGACCGTTTCTGAAGCATGTGAAAATGTAGTTGGTTCACGTTCTCTTTTTTTTTTTTCCATCTAAATTTTATTAAAGAAAACGGGCCAAGCCCAACAACATACAAAGTTTGAAGCCCACAACATAACCCGGGCCAAACAAACCCAAACACGCCCAAAGG
Source organism: Raphanus sativus (assembly GCF_000801105.2). Classification (NCBI taxonomy): domain Eukaryota; kingdom Viridiplantae; phylum Streptophyta; class Magnoliopsida; order Brassicales; family Brassicaceae; genus Raphanus; species Raphanus sativus. Next base: position 4,835,548 of record NC_079515.1, on the reverse strand, counting down.
CCCACGGATCCACGGCCCATACACAGGAAACCCTAAAATCTAAAAGATGCTGCCGCCGCATGCATCTCACCACCGGGATCCTGACCGCACCGCCGTACCTCACCGGAGACCGGCTACTCCACCACTCCCTCACCGCAAACGCCTTGACTCCAGTGTGTTCTCCATAGGAAAGACTCCATCGCTTCAGCGAGGTCTCCTTCTTCACTATCCTTTGCTAACACCGAGAACACCGAGAAAAAGAGATCGAGTGAGAAACAACTTCAAATCACCGTCGGAGATCTTCATAACTCTCCCGACTACCAAACCGACACTCACACTAAAAACCCTTGCTCTCTGCGCCTCTCACCCCGACGGAACCAAACCGTTCACGGCTAACACGCAGAACAAGCTAGCGAAATAAAACTTAAAAAGGAAAATAAACAAGATCCGCCGTCAACCGAAAGGAATGGTGACGCGGTAGCTCTAAGCCGACCATCCTCCTTTGTAGAAACAGAAGCGACGCCGGAGACAAAAGCCGACCGGCCACCGAGAAGGCGGTGCACCGACGGAAGCAGGAAACAACAACCAGAAAAAGCTCTCAACGAAACTCGAAAACTCCCGGCCGACGACATGACTGAGAAAGCCCATCGTCATCGGCCAGAACACACCACCGATCTACTTTCTCTCTCCTCTCCAACTTCTCTCTATTCGTTGGTTCACGTTCTCTTATAACGCCAACTTTTAAAATAGATTATTAAGTTTTGTTTTCTTACATCTTTTTGAATGCCAGAGTTGTTGATATATGAAAACAACCTAAACACAAATGTCGTCAGAAAAAGAAAAGCAAATGGTGAAACATTTATATCAATAGAAAGCGATCGTATAAAATTTACCGCTAGGACAGCACTGTATCATTGATTATGTCATATACAGAGAAGTATATAATTTCAGCCAGACTGTGGTCTATAAAATTGTTTAAAGATGTTTGAATTAACAATTATTAATTGATACAGTACATAATAGATAAAACGATAATATTATCTAAAAATTAAAATTAGATAGTGTTGAATCTATTTTTTCAGTTAAATGTAAATTCTGCAATTGTACTACTGATTAGAACCTAGTTGAAAACTGAAGGACAAATGGTGAAAGGACACTGTCGGTAGAAAAAGAAGCTATTTAATTTAGGGAACAAATCTTAAAAGTGGAGTCCACAAGGAAAAAGACAGAAAAGCCAAACTCAGCATTTGAATCTCTTTAAAACATTACACAAACACATCCATATCGCACCGCCGGGCCCACGTCATCTTTCCTATATCGATATTATCATTTCATTAAAAATAAGATTTGGGCCGTTTCTGGGCCCACTTGGGGGACCGTTTCTTCTTTATTTCCCCTTCTTCAACACGCGAAGTTGATTCCACACTTGGAACTTTCCTCGACTTCAATTTTCAATATCAAACAAAACTCCCATCTTACACGTTATTGTATTTTAATTCATCAGTTAACCTAATTTTTATGTATAGAATACAGAACTTTGAATAACGTATGCTTCCAGGTGAGTTGCTGATGTGTTAGCATTTGAAGCAAAAGTACATCATATAGTATATGACAGAGCCGTGCGAACACTAATAACATGCATAAGCGATTTTTAAGAATATACCTCTATTCACAAAATAGTGTTTTAGCAATATCATTATCACACAGGAAAACCAACAAACTGAATAATAATTTTAGAACATATACGTTTTATATAAAAAGTCATTGACTAAACTTTCAAAACAATTTTAAGAGTTTTTCTATAGAATAAAAAATCATTTTTTTGCAAGAGAATTGAATAAAAATAATAGTTTAAATAATTAGGCTTTGAAAAACTCCTCTCAATCAGAAGAAAACATTTGAAAATTATTTAAGTAATAGTAAAATAAGAAGCTTAATTATAAGATTTTTAAGAGATGTGAGATGAAAAAAATTTGTCAATATAAAATTAAAGAAGTAGAGGAAGACATTAATCAATAATCTAAGTTCTTTTGTTGCCATAATTTGTTGTAAAATAAACCAAAATAACTTTTAAATATTTTATTACTATAATTATTAAATTTAATAATATAATAATAAAAATATTTTTAGTGTGGCACATATTTTACTTTTTAGTAATCTTAAATTTAAACCTATATAAATATATTTTATTAGTTATGATTATTAATTATTCAATACATGTTGTTAAGTGTTTTGTAAGATTTTGTTGCCCTAAGCTAATGTTTTTTTTTTTTCAAGTAAGCACGGCTCTGGTAAATGACAAAGTTACTTAACTCATTAAATTAATTATTAGATGTGTTTGGAACCGACTTTCACCATTTTAATATTTTAAGTATTATCAACTGCGGAAATGAACATAGTGGCGATATATATATGAAATAGCTTAACCTTCTATGCCGTGTGTTGTGTGAGTCACTTGCACCATATGATATAGTCACACTGAACAATATGTTTTCTCTCTTCCTTTCTGAAATGAGCTTTCACAAAAGTCAATACGATACTATACAATAAGTCTGGTGACACATTACACACTCCAAACAATATAGTAAATAGTACAATTAAAAGAAAATTAGTTAGATTTTCGAGTGGGGCACAAAGTTAATTATTCACTTTTGGATTTTCTCATTCTTTTAGCTTCTTCTGTTGTTTTGTCAATGGAAATGATCTATGTCAGCTTTAACTTTCACTGTGTTCGGTAGTTAGATAAAATGAATATGATTCACATTTCAGTATATATAAGGAATAATATATTTCACAACTTGTAAAAAAGAAGGCATTTTCCCTGGCAAAGACGGCATTACAAAAGTTATACGAATTAATATCATCATTTCTAATTGATTTGTGGGTCGGTTTTTATTTGTTCTGTAGCCTAACCTCTAACAATCAACGTCCCTACTTTATTAGTTTATATACAATATGAATATATATCAAAGAAATTAATCAAATATGCTTTTGGACAAAAAACTTGGATGAGACTTCACATTCATAAATGGTGTACCATGTCAACCATGGACCAACGATGATATCGATGGCCTGAGTTCTTTATCTTTTCTTCTTTGTCACAACTCTTTAGCAAATATTCTACCTTTCATGACAAAATGGAACCCAACTTTCGGTTTTATCAAAGTCGTCCATAGTCTCTTTGACGCAGTTAAGAAAGTAGTTTATTGTGATTAAGATGTTGATCATTCATCTTAGTTGAAATTTGTTGCACCTGTCATGTATGTGATTGTGTATTTTACATAGAACAAAACTTAGGTTCACCCTTAGTTCTGTTCTTTTACATAAGTATGAATCAAAGAGATATTAATCAAATTCAGAAAGAAGCATATACATGCTGTAAGACTTTAAAATGTGAAACAAAAGTATATATAACTTTAGTGAAACATTATTATGAGAGGTGATTAAAGATATTAAAATGGGCGCAGAATCCTAGTTTGTATATCGTTCCGTATTTTGTGGTGTGTGAGTCTATTTTGATATATAATATAATAGCATTCGTACCAATTTGCTAAAGCGACCCACATGATAGGTAATTTCTAATAGTTCCTCTTAGTCAGGTCTTGGATCTATCAATAATAGCAATCATAAACACTGTAGTGATAGATCTAACTGTGCATTTTGAGTGGACAACAAAAGATGAAGAAGTTAGAAAAGATTTGAGAATATTTTAAAGGGTTTAAAGTTAAAAGGAGTAGCCTATACCACGATCGCCCACTTGGCCTAATTTTTGTTTGTTCTAATTTAGTTATGGGAAAATTAAATTTAGTGCCTATGAAAATATCGTCCCTTCACCCACTAAATGGTACAAAATATCAAAACACCATGTGTTTCTATCCGCAACAAAAAACAAAGTATATGGTTAAGACATGACATTGATATATTTGATAGGAACAAGACATGAACATTTACGGGTAGAGACTGTACTTTCGTATGGATGAAAAAAGGTGATGAAATAGTTAGGTTATTGTCCACATTAGGAACCAACCACTCAAAAGAAATTTAAAATCTAATTATTAATATCATGTATAGAGTTCTTCGGTGGGGACAAACAATAAATATCAACATTGATATATATTACGAAAATGAGCTTATAGTTCAAACAATTATTGTAACCTTGTTCTGTAACCATGCAAATTTTCAAAACGAGAGTAAAGCAATGCAATTATAGTATAAAGAAGAATAAATTCACAATAAAGAGAATATGATAAAGCTACAAAAAGTGAAAGAAACAACAAGATGTGCGTCGGCTACTTTGTCAAAGGGAGAGAAATAGTATAAGACAGACTTGAGGTCGAAGATGGCACACTAGATTAAAAGATAACAAGAAATCATAGATATCCTAAACACGCGGAATATTCTTCTACTTGTTTTATTAAAACAACCACGAAGATCACTATTGATTATGATGATCTATGATCCCAATAAGAGTTTAATTTATATTTTATTTTTGCCAAAGTTGCATGATAATGATGATGATTAATAGTGGTGCGAATCAGGAAGATGAATGCTGTGAAGTGATGGAGGAACGGTGTCCTTAGTGTCCAGCAGGCCAAGACAACAACACAACACGATTACTTAAATGCATCAAGAAAGCAGTACATGGACCCCATCCACAACAAAAATGGATCATAAAGATTGAGTCCCTACCAAATCAAGATGCCTAAGTTGGATGATTGTGACACACTTTCATCCCTAGGATCCAATCAATCGTATATATTGTGCACCACTATAAAATTAACATTTTACAGGTGAGTGGAAAATTAGTGCTTCTAACTTAGCAAGGCAATGTGATCTACTTCAAATTTTATAACATGTATTTCGCATAGTTTTGTTCAGCAGTGTCACATGTCTCTGCTACCTTCCACTATAAGGAGGCGATGCGTGTGCTAGTTTACAGCAAAAAAGTTTGGTTTGGGTAAATGGGCCGTAAGAAGAAGAGAAAATGGCGCACTCAAATATACCAACAAGTCCGATATGAGTTTATAGGTGTCAAATGGGCGGGTCGTCCATTGGTCGTCCACGTCTATATTTCAATGTACTTAATATAGACACACCCATTTTTTCCATGGGTTATTAATGGATAAATATGGATGACCATTTAAAAAATGGTCTTTACGGGTTTTGAATTTCATGGACATGGGTTGTCCAATGGACAAAAAAAAATCTAGGGTTTCAAAAAAAAATTGAATTTTTCTACCAAAACCGAGATATCGGGTTTTCTCACCAAAACCGGAAAATTGAATTTTCTCTGTCAAAATCGTAAAATCGCAAAAACTGTAAAATCGGGGTTTTCCGCGAAAATTGAGAAATTGGGTTTTTCCGCCAAAACCGAAAAATCAAAATTTTCCGCCAAAACCGGAAAATCGAGTTTTCCTGCCAAAATCGGGAAATCGAGTTTTCCGCTAAAACCGTAAAAATGGATTTTCCCGCCGAAACCGAGAAATCGAATTTTTCCGCCAAAACCGAGAAATCGAGTTTTCCCGCCAAAATCGATAAATTGAGTTTTCCGCTAAAACCGTAAAATCGCCAAAACCGGAAAATCGGTTTTCCCCCAAAACCGGGAAATCGAGTTTTCCCGCCAAAATAAAAAAATCTAGTTTTTCGCTAAAACCGTAAAGTCGCCAAAACCGTAAAATCAGGTTTTCCCCCAAAACTGAGAAATCGGGTTTTCCCGCCAAAACCAGAAAATTGGGTTTTCCCGTCAAAACCGTAAAATCGGGTTTTCCCGCCAAAACCATAAAATTGGGGTTTCCCGCCAAAACCAGAAAATCGGGTTTTTCCGCCAAAACCATAAAATCAGGGTTTCCCGCCAAAACCGGAAAATCGGGTTTTCCCGCCAAAATCGTAAAATCAGGTTTTCCCGCCAAAATCGTAAAATCGAATTTTTCCGTTAAAACCGCAAAATCAAGTTTTCTTGCAAAAACCAAAATTGTTGTATTTGTGAACTAATGTATTGTTGTATTTATGGATTAATTTTAATTTTATGAACTTGTATATATAATTATAGGCTTATAAATTAAAATCTAAAGTTTTCTTCTATGGTCTATTATGTACTCTATGGCAGCCCATAAAAATATGAGTTTTAGTGGATATGGTTTTTAATGGACATGATTCTAATAGACATAGTCACTTTTTGTCCACAAACAATAAATGGACAAATGGATACGGGCTAATGGACGTGGACTTTCCTTGGTTTACAGCTATATATGAGTTTATCTCGATAGTTTAAGTCCGCTTTTGCTTTGGACTCGCATCATTTAGGATTTTTAGTAGGCTTTGCGTTTGGGTTTAAAAATGTGGGCTTCTGTAGTATGGGCTGGGCTACATTTGCTCGTTACTTAAATTAACGCAAAATAAAAGAAAAACTATTGTTACCAAGAACAAAATACATGCAAATACTAGGTCAGATTATGTGTAGGAAAATGGAGAATAATAAAAATAGTATATATATTATCAGGTACATTCATATACATAACAAGAGATCCATACACATCGTACATATATAATTGTCAGTATTTCCCTCGCAACAAAGGTCCAAGTACTATATAATTAATGTATAGTAGTAGTTAATTAATCAATTTATATGAGGACATCTATTAGAAGGGCCAAAAGCAAAATCCACAACCGACTGAAGCTCGTCCCAGTTAACGTAGTTTGTATCGTCCATGTTATCGTTTGAGAAATGTGGAACTGTGTTATCCACTTTTGTACTACTAGTGTACTCCATGGGAATGGGCTGGTGTTGATGAGGCGTTTGGTGAAGCTGGAAAACATTCTTCTCATTATTCTCTTTGCTTTCCATGACATTAATTTTGTTGGTTCTACTCTCATTGTCACCAAAACCGATATAAACTGCTTCTTGATATTTAGATTGTTGCGGCTTCACGCGTTTCCCACTTGCTAATTCTTTCCAGTCCGGAATGTATTTTTTACCAGACACATTCCTCTTGAATATCCGGCACAAAGTCCACACTTCCTGCAAAATTATATCATAACGAATCAATATTAAGCTCATAAGTATTTTTGTATGCTTAAACGTGCAGCCAACCATAGTATATATGATCATGAATTCATAATTAAGTAGGTTACAGACTTACAGCATGTAGCAAGGAAGACGGAGACGTAGGGCTACGGTGAGTGGAGCCACCAGGGATAGTGTCATTCGCCGTGGGGAGACGAAACTCGTGCATCATCCAGTCAGTCTTGCTTCCTTTCCCGGCGCTTCCGAGGTAATAAACGAGAGTCTTCTTTAGACCGATCACGGCATTGCTGGTTCCATCGGGATAGATAGGTTTGTCTATCCCCGTGGCTTTCCAGAAACCGGAACCAGTCACTCGGTTTGGTCTTATGCTGTTTCTGTACTTCCTTCCTCTCTTGCAGAAGAAGTAGCTCTCCTTCTCCGTATGCCTCGAGCCTTCAAACCAAACATACCTTTGATCAGTAGCTGGCCCGTCACACAAGCCACATAAGCAGCTCATTAGGGCACGTCTATTTATATATATTTCAAAAAATTCCATTGTATGTTTTCATTGTTTATTATCTGATGTGTATGAATGTATATATCTTATAATTCTGGCTTAGGGAAATAATCAATTTTTAGGGTCGTCAGCTTATAGCTAGTGTGTTAATTTTACGACACAAACACGCATGAAGTATCTTTTTTTTTTTTTTGTCATAAGAAATTAAGAATAAACATAGTTTGGAACACAAGAAACATGAACGAGTTAGTGAAAAGACTTACGAGGAAGATCCCATGGATCGAATTGGTAGATATCGATTTGACTAATGATCTCATCTATCTTGCTGGATTTCTTGAGTAGTACTTTTTTAGAGAGATAAAACCCTACAAGCTCCTCGTCGGTAGGATGAAACCTAAACCCTGGAAGTTTCAACACTTGTTCCTCCTGTACTTCTTGTTCTTCTCTTCTTTTGGCCCACGTTCCCATCATCTCCTCCATGCCTTTGGTTTACTGTTTTCTCGTTTGGCTTTCCCGACTCATACATTAGAATCTTCTAGAGATTATATAAAGATATTTAGCACCGTGTGTCCATTGAAAAAAATATCGATTATTCGGTCAAGTCATTCCTGTTGACTTATTGATACATATCAATCAATGACCCGACCCAGTAAAATGTCTTGCCGGCTTGAGAATTGGTCCTTTTGCATCAATGCGTCTTGTGTCTTCGTATATGTGGACCGATATGACGCTTTTACCCTTCGTTTACTGCACACCCCTGACGATGACTATATTCTACAACTTCCAAACATTAAAACTCTTTTTTTTCTTTTTGAAACTTGACATTAAAATTCTTCTAGGCTCATCATTATTGTCTGCATATTATATTCTAGACCACGAAGAAATCATCTTATCTATCATCGTGACTTTAACACATATATATATAGTTTCGACTTCGTGCTTGTAAAGGTAGGATTTGTATGTTTTTTCCAAAATTTTAACTTGGAGAGATGAACAAAAGAAAAAGAGAAACATGAAGAGTCTTGTACTTTTCTTTTCGGCAATTTCTACGATATTGACAATGCTAACACCACCTAATAAAGACCGAATATTACCATTCAGTTCCATTCTCACTTCTCCTAAAGATTTTACTGGTTATTGTAATTCAACTTAGTTTTGGACATGAGGCAATTGTTAGTCTCTTCTTAACACGAAAAGATAACTATTTGACCTAATTTAACAAGGTAACTGCTCCCTTCTATTTCAAAACTTACAAGTTACAGCTACAACTACGAAAATTATGCCTCCGTAACATAATTGTGAGTTCTGTTATCTAAGTATTTTCTGCATTTATTACCACAAATTAGAATGATTTAGTTCCCACTAGGAATCCTCGTTAGTTATTTCCACTATCATTTATAACAACCATAAAAGATGGAAGTTCTAGAAATGGACGATTTCTAGCAAATAGCTATTTTAATGAATTAGTCAAAACAAAATTTAACGCTAAATTATTTTATTAAAAATTATGAGAAAATATTATAAATTATGAGAAATAGTTTAGACGTTTGTATATCTGACAATTATCTTATGAGGATTTACGTTTGATTAAATGACCTAAACTGTCATATAAAATCCATGTTTGACGGTACTTTTTGCGTCATGCTATATATTTTTGTAATTTTCTTCCATTAATTCACATAATTCTGTATTTTCTTGAACTCGAAACTTATATTTCATAGTGTAAAAATATTAATGAACCTTTACTCAAACCTACAAAAATCTTCCTCAATAAATTAATTCTTTTAAATATATAAAAAGTTCATTACTTTCAGAGATTTTGATATATCCGATTTTTTCTTAACTTCAGTGGCAAAACAATAAATTATTGTTATCAAGGTCACTACATTTTTTTTTTGAAAATAAGATATTTTTATGCGTATTATTTATATATAAAGTCAACATATAATAGGGTTTATATAGTAAAAGTGTACCAATTATGCATATCAAATTTAAATATAGAGGGGTCAACAAACCAAAATTTACCATCTGTTATACTAGCTACTTCAATATTTACATATAAAAATTAAAATTTTAATTATTCAATAGTTAACACTCATTTTATTATAAATACATTCTTTTTATATATAAACAATAAGTTTTATTGTTAAAAAATAAGTTTTTCGACCAAAAATATGGTATATTTAATCTTCTAGGATGATAATTTAAATGTTTTCTTTCTTTTCCATTGGTGGTAATAATTGATAGATGCAAGTGTAACTGTTCGAACATTTTCAAACGCTGACTATTTTCATCTCTGCATTTAAAGGTGAAATTCATCTAATCTACTTCTATTTCTTTTTCTATGATATAGATTGCTATTTTTTTCTCTATAAATATAAGAATAAATGATAATTATCTATCTTTACTCTATAATTTAAAATTGCTATTTAGGGAAAACATTGAAGCACACTTCATCTCTACTATAGAATTTTTCTAGTTTAAAGATAAAATTAGCAAAATACAATGGAGATAGTAACAAATTCAAACTACGAGCGAGCTATTAAGAACATCCACAACGGTTTTGCACCCAAAAAAAAACATCCACAACGGTGGTACTCTTACTATTGTTCTCAAAATTATAAATATATAAAAATTTGAAAAAGCAAGAAAGAGAAAGAGAGCATGCTCTTGTATGAGAATATGTTCTTGTATTGTCTCTATACTTGTCACACAATTAATGTATAAGACTAATCTTATGAGACACATGTTCTCATGTGTAATTTATATTTTTTATATTAAATTTTATTTTAAAAGACAATAGTGAAAACGCCACCATTGTGGATGCTGTAAGATTGAAGAAATATGCCTCAAGAGTCAAGACTACTGTGGAAAAATATTATCTCTAAATATAGAAAATCTACGGCACTGAAGAGTTTCCGATTAATACGCTGCTCACTGCCAAACCAACTATTTAAGATAGTGTTGCTTCAGACTCTTCTTTTTGTTCAAAAATTTTCAAGACTTTTCCACATCTTTAGAAACGCTTTTGGTAAACCAGTCTCCAACACATGCATTTACATTTCGTAATTTTATTGCAGTGTATGAGAAATTTATAGCACTGAAGTAAATTTGATGCAAAAGAGAAGTAGCAAATAGGGACCCATAAAACAAAGTAAAATGTTATACATATATCATAGGAGAACACTCAAACTTAAGGATGGAAAATTTTGTTCGTACTTTCTATTTGACTTGCCTTGCACAAATAATTAAATTTTTTAACTTGTACAAATCTAAAAACGAGTACTTATTATTTTGAATACTTGATAAAAATAAATTACTTGCAAATTAGTTGTCTTATTCCATTACTTCCTATTTAGAAGTACTTGTGATCTATTTACGAGTATTCTGAATATTTAAAAACTACTTACTAAATAATACTATTAAAAATAGACATGCAAGTTTTTTTGTTAATTCTACTTAAAATGATATGTAAATTACTTTAAACGAAATATTTATTGATATTATAAAGAAGACAAATAAAAATATATGAATATTTCGATATATAAAAATTGTATAATATTCACAATATGTCTTTTTTCTAAATTAACATGTAATAACAAGCCATATAACTAAATTTTTAATATTTGTTACTATTTAATATTTGAGTAGATGACAATGAATATCTAAAAATCATAAAAGATAGACAAATAAGTAAAAAGTATAAGAAGAGTGATAAGTATTTATGTTTAATCCTAAATTTAAGTAAAAAAGATTAATATGAACAAGTATTTAATACATCATATAACAAATAGCAAATGATGAAATAAACATCCTTTTCATTTCGATTTAATTGTTGTTATAGGGAAAAAAATTATTTCAAAATAAATGTCGTGTTAGAGTTTCAATGCAAAATTTATTAAAAAATTCTCCATTTTTTTTTTCTATTGGTTGAAATATGGTTATGTGTATAGGTAATTGTGTTTTTATTTTGGAAATATACAAAATCATATGTTTTCTTAATCCGTGTGCATAAACATAGAACGACAAATAAAATGAAATGGAGGGAGTAATAGAGTAAGTAACAAATCAAATACTGAAAATAAAAAAAAATGATATTTGATATATTTAACTTGGTCTTGTAGTTAATAAAAATTATCATTTTTTATCTTTTTTAACAACTCTGAATACTTAAATTTTTAAGGTGAGTACAAGTTAAATATTAACAGCCAACAAGTAAAGATGCTCAGCCGTACTCAATCTTTGAATGAGTATAATTTTCCCTGTTTATTTTTTTTTTGTTTTACATTCGTATAGTCAATTCGTGACGGCTGGTCAAGTCAATGAATAATTAAACTAGAGTCATCAATGGTTGACCCCAAATTCTTCATGTTGGACATCTTTTTCAAGTGACAAACAATATTGGACATCTTTTTCTCAATTTATTATTAAACCGTATTTAGTTTATTATTTAATCTTTTAGCAACTGATTTATCATTTATACGATGATTAGAGCGAAAAAGTATCATCGTGGATAATAACTAAAACACCTGCATATATATGTTATATAGATAAACCATATAGTCATATACTTCAAGAGTTTGGATCGTTCTCATATATACTCTAAAATACTTTTTCCGTTTCTGAATAAGTGTTATTTTAACATTTTTCACACAAATTAAAAAAATGACGAAAATATATGTAAGTTATTATTAATTACATTTCTCTGACTAAGGGGGTGACTGGTTTTCCCGCTACCACCCGCAAACGCAGTTTTTGCGGTTCATAGCGGTTGTTGGCGTTTCGAAACAATCACAGAAAACGCTATAAATCGCTTCAAACCGCTCCGAACCTCTTAAAATCAAAAGCTGGTTCCAGCTAGCGTTTGCGGTTGCGGACGGTTGCGGGAGGGTAATTTTTTTTTTAAAAACAACATAATAAATAAAAATAATACTAAAAATATCCAATAAAAATTTTCAATTGAAATATTAGAAATTGTAAAATGTATTCATATTATATTTCAATTTATATCATAAAAACTCAAAACTAAAATATTTTCTATAAATTTTTAAAATTTGATAATATGATTTTATAAATATAAATTTTATATTTATCATATTATTATGATTTTTAATATTTTTATAATTACATAAAATATAAATATTATTAAATTATTATTTAACAGATGTTGCGTTTGGTAGTTTACCAGTCATAAGAGTCCCGCAAACGCAACAATTTCTAACATCTGTACCAGTCGTACAAATCTTTAGAAAACGCTTAAAACCGCAACCACCCGCATCTGCAAACTCCCGCAACCGCAACCGCAACCACTGCGGTTACACCAGTCAGGCCCTAATAGCATTTGAGATAAATATAATTATTTATAAAATCAATGCAGTTTGTAATTAATTTTCAGTTGAAAATAAATATAATTTGCATTAGAATTGTAAAGTGGCATTTTTTGTATAACAATAAAAAAATTAAAAAAATATTTATTATGAAACAGAAAGAATATAAGAAGAAGCACCTAGAACAAGAGAAGAGAGATAGAGAAAGAAAAATACATGCAAATGTGTCGGAGCTATGATGTAAAATAGTATAGATAATTCTAAAGAGTTAACATAGGTTCGGTGGCGGATCTATAACTATACTGGGGGCAAAAAATAATTTATATAAAAAAAATTAAATATTTTTTCTTAAAAATTCATAATAACTTAAACTAATTAATAAATATATAGTTAACAGAGATGAATTTCATTCTTGACTCAATAAAAAGTTAAAGATAAAATATTAAAGATAAAAGAAAAGAAAAACCAAAAACAGACTAGTTATGACAAAGTAAATAAGGCAATTACATTAAAACCAGTAAATGTGAGGTAATTAGTCATGCAATTATTAGACAGATATTAAGGGGAAGAATATAGAAAGTGAGTTTCATGTTAGAAAATGAATAAAAATACAAAGCAAAGAAAGAAAAATACACGACACATGAGTTTATGGGGGCACATGTATTAAAAGAGTGGGGGATCAACCACTTTGACCAGGGTTTTCTCAAGGAATTAGTTATATTTTTTTTATATAATTCACTGGGGGCAATTGACCCCTCTCTGAACAACGTGTGTCCGCTACTGCATATGTTAAACAAATTTCAATAATTGATATTAGAACGGGTTGAAGAAAAATATGCAAAGAAATCTAAAATACTCTTTGAGATATAAATGAGAACCTTCAAATTATTAATGGGAGATATGTGTGACAAAGATCAAATCAGAAAATTCTAAAATGTTAGTTGTAGGATGTGAAAGAAATGTGGTTTTTAGTTTGAGAAAGAAAATGAGAAATATCAAATTATATTCCACATTGGAAAATTAGATAAAGAATATCTAATATATAAAAAGAGGTCTAACTATAAACATACGATACCTTTTGAAAAAACTTAAAAGTAAATTCATGAGGATTTGCCTCCTAAATAAAAAATGGATAATATCATAATAATCGGACAATAAATAATTAGATATACGTTAAACAAATTTAAAGAATTGGTATTAGAGCAGGTATGACAAATCTGCAAAGAAACAAAATGAAATATATTTACTCTAAATAAAGGAAGGGAATATGTCAAAAGAGATTTTATAGAAGGAAGCAAACAATGGCGCGAGCTTTGAAAATCTATAAACGTTCAACGTCACAATGTTTGAAGTAAATTAATCAAACACACACGTTTCACGTTGCAAGTCACAACTAGAAAAGATTAAGAGTTTTACTGCATTCTTCCAATGTCAAATCGTCTTTCTTCAAAAAAAAAATCGCAATTATAAAATGGTCTAGTAGTACTCACTATAATTGTCGTTTCCTTCTTTTATAGTCAATATGATACTCGACGATACGATAACCGAAAATTAGTAGTATGTCATGAAAACGTGATAAAAAATGGAAACAAGAAATTCAAATTAATAAGAAATAAATAAGAAGAAAAAATCACGATATACAGCCACAAGTCACTTTGTAAACAAGTTTTTTTTTTCTAAAGTCTCGATATACAGCCACAAGTCACTTTGTAAACTAGTTTTCAAAAAAATTAGTCTCGATATATAAATTGGAAATCCTCCCAGAAATTGGGGAAAATAGAATCATATGATAAACATTAGTTAGATCAGACTAGCACTTAGAAATTTTGGTTTAAAAAACTCAACCATGCAGCTAATATGCATGAAAATTTCATAAAGTTGCGTCACGTTTTATGGGTTGCAAACGAAGAAAGGCAGTATTTATTTATTAGGATCGAACAACATAAAAAGGAAGCAATTCCGCGCATTGTAATATCAATCGGCACGAGCAAAGTCGAGAGATTTCTTGCCTTCATGTGGTTGGCCGAAGAAGTTGTTCATGTAGTCTTGAAACAACAGTTCTTTGTAACGAACCACCCCGTCACGCTTTACCACTTCTGGCAAGGACCAATCTTCTCTGAGGGATTCTCGATCCGATGTTTGTTGTTCGAACCCTATGCTTCGCAGTTTGCACTTTTGTACTTCCCATTGCTTAGAATCTGCTGACAATTTTTTATTAAATGCATTAGAGTATTCTTCTATTCTTACTAGAAATTGTATATAGCTATATATCGTTTAAGCCATTCATTGCCAATGGTTTAAAACGATAAGAAACCTGCAAAGTATCGCCAACATTGATGACTAAAGCTCCATCGAGAGGAGGGATCTCGGCACAGTCACCATTGTCTAGTTTAAAGTAGAGACCACCAATGTCGTCTTGTAATTAAACGGTCAACATTCCCATGTCCGAGTGACGACCTAAGCCTATGGCGAGCTCGGGGCTGGGACAAGTTGGGTAGTAGTTCATGTTGACCATCTTGGTCCCCATCAGCGGGTTCATTCTCTCTTCTTCTAGTGTCACTCCTACATCCTCGCAATAAGTTTAGAGGGCTCGGATACCGTTCGGGTTCAGGTCGGGTATTTCGGGTTTTCGGTTATTTCGGTATAGGAGTATAATACCCATTCGGGTATTTCTGAACTTCGGATCGAGTTCGGGTATTTTTAGTTCGGGTTCGGTTATTTAGGATCGGGTTCGATATTTAGATTTTGAAGGAAAAAAAATTAATTTTTTCATTTTTTAAAGTTCTTGTATTTAAAATTTAGTTTTCGATTAATTGACTTTTTATTGTTTAATAGATTGAATTATTAATAGATTTGGAGGTAAATTTCAAAAATAAATAGACATTCATTTGGCTATTATTTTTAGAATTTGCATATAACTTTTGTTAATACATGAAACAAAAAACTTGATATTCATTTTAAGTGAATATCAAATCATTTTCCTCTGTAATTATATGTATATTATATAATTTTAAAGTATGTGTGGCATCAATATAAATATTTTAAATAAAATGAAAGATGAAAACTAGAAATATAAGGGTAAGTATATATATATGTTCGGTTATTTTCGGATATCCATTCGGGTTCAGATATTACCTGTTCGGGTTCGGATATCCAATCTTTCCTAAATCAATATCCCGTTCGGGTATTTTGTTATTTCGGTTCGGATTTCGGTTCGAGTTTTTCGGATCGGGTTCAAGGCGACTTCGGATACCGGATAATGTGCCCACGCCTACAATTTAATATGAAATGATCTTCAAAAAAAAAAAACTCTTTTAAATATACTGTTTTCAAGTTTTTGTCACAAAAGAACGTTTTAAAAAAATGACAAAATGTTTCATCTAATAGCTAAAAGACTTTAATGCCCTATATATATAAAATAAAAATAAATAATTTTATAATTCCAAATTATATGTTTTTAAATTTAAACACTTTTCAATTTTTTTTTTTTTTGATCAAATACTTTTCATTTTTTTCTCCAAAATTTATTTAAATTAGTTTGATGACATATAGTTGCAAGTCTTTATTTTTTTTGAATTTCTTTTTGAAATTATTTTTTTTGATTTTTTTAAAATGAGTTTGATGGCATATAGTTGCAAGTCTTTATTTTTTTATAAATCTTTTTTTGATTTTTTTTTTGAAATTTTCTTAAATGAGTTTGATGACAATTTTTTTTTAAAAATTTCTTTAAATGAGTTTGATGACATATAGTTGCAAGCCTGCTTTAGATGAGTTTGATGACATATAGTTGCAAGTCTTCTCAATTTTATTTGATTTGGTTTTTTGTCAACTTGTTTGTTAATATTTATCAACCAATATGTACCGCATCTATGGACACATGTTAATACACATACAAGTAACGTTGAATCAAATTCATTTTCTAGTTATATTACCCTTCAACCAATCACTGCTATTTTTTTTTTATTGAAATGTTAAATTTATTTATCAATAAAAAAAAAGTTTACAATACGAAAGAATTCAAAAATTTTAGAACAACATCAACTTTAAGAAAGAAACAGCAAACTATCTATTCCTTCTCATCCAGCGAATCATCAGGCTACTGCAGTTCCCTGCGTTCTTACCTGCTAATTTATGTCTAAGAGACATATATGGTATGTCTAAGAGACATATATGGTATGCCTCTTGTCATTCAAAACAACAATAAAAAGTAGGTACAGAAATACAATGTTTGAGTGACTATATCATATGTTATAGACATTTTACAGTCCTGGTAGGCTTTAATTTTTGTCTACTAAATAAAACTCAACTAGGTAGTACATGAAATTTTACTAAACTAAATATTGAAAATTAGAATGATTCATATATACAATGAAATAGACTTTAAAATACATTAATTCAAATGTAGAATGTGGTTTAAAATTTTTAAACAAAAATGAAGAGTATAAACTTCAGTATATAGAGCATTTACCGAAAACTCATTATTTTATAAGGGGTTAACCCACAAATTTTGTATAAATTTTAAAAATATGGAAATCTGGTTTTAGTGTATAGTTTCATCGAACAATAACACAAGATGATGGTCAAAGAGTTTAGAACCTCTATTGTCTATGTTTCTCTAGATAATGAAGATTTTATAATGGTAATTCCACTAATCTAGGCAGTATATGAAACTTTAGTAAACGAAATATTAAAAAATTAGAATGATTCCTATATACCATGAAAGAGACTTTAGAATACATTATTTCAAATGTAGAATGTGGTTTGAAATTTTAAAACAAAAGTGAAAAGTATAAACTTTAGTATATTGAGGATTTACCTAAAACTCATTATTTTAAAAGGGGTTAACCCACAGATTTTGAATTTTTTTCAAAAATATGAAAATCAGGTTTTAGTGTATAGTTTCTTAGAGCACTGACATAAGATGATGGTCAAAGAGGTTTAGAACATTTGTTGTCTCCGTTTCTCTAGAAAATAAAGATTTTATAATTGTAATTCCACTATTCTAGGCAGTATATGAAATTTTTCTAAACTAAATATTAAAAAATTAAAATAATTCCTATATACCATGAAATATAGTTTAGAATACATTAATTTAAATGTCGAATGTGGTTTGAAAATTTTAAACAAAATTGAAGAGTATAAACTTCATTATATAAAGCATTTACCGAAAACCCATTATTTTAGAAGAGGTTAGACCCACGGATTTTAGAAAAATTTCCAAAATATGAAAATCTGGTTTTAGTGTATAGTTTCATCGATAACTAATATAAGATGATGGTCAAAGAGTTTAGAACTTGTCTAAGTTTCTTTAGATAATACAGATCTTATAATGCTAATTCCACTAATCTATGCAGTATAATAAATTTTAGTAAACTAAATATTAAAAAATTAGAATGATTCCTGTATACCATGAAAGATATTTTAGAATACATTAATTCAAATTTAGAATGTGGTTTGCAATTTTTAAACTAAAGTGAAGAGTATAAACTTCAGTATATAGAGCATTTACCGAAAACTCAATATTTTTGAAGGGGTCAAACCATGGATTTTGAAAAAAAAAAAAAAATAGAAAATCTTGTTTTAGTGTATAGTTTCTTAGAGCACTAACATAAGATGATGGTCAAAGAGGTTTAGAACCTTTGTTGTCTCCATTACTCTAGATAAAGAAGATTTTATAATGGTAATTCCACTAATCTATGAAGTATATTATATTTTACAAAAATAAATATTAAAAAATTAGAATGATTCCTATATACCATGAAAGAGACATTAGAATACATTAATTCAAATGTAGAAAGTGCTTTGAAATTTATAAAACAAAAGTGGAGAGTATAAACTTTAGTATATAGAGCATTTACCGAAAACTTATTATTTTAGAAGAGGTTAACCCACGGATTTTGGAAAAATTTCAAAATATGGAAATCTGGTTTTAGTGTATAGTTTAATCGAAAAATAACACAAGATGATGGTTAAAGAGTTTAGAACCTCAGTTGTCTCCGTTTCTCTAGATAATAAAGATTTTATAATGGTAATTCCATTAATCTATGCAGTATATGAAATTTTAGTAAACAAGAAATTAATATATTAGAATGATTCCTATATACCATGAAAGAGACTTTAGAATACATTAATTCAAATGTAGAATATGGTTTGAAATTTTAAAACAAAAGTGAAGAGCATAAACTTCAGTATATAGAGAATTTACCGAAAACTCATTATTTTAAAAGTGGTTAACCCACGGATTTAGAAATTTTTCAAAAATATGATAATCAGGTTTTAGTGTATAGTTTCTTATAGCAATGACATAAGATGGTGATCAAAGAGATTTAGAACATTTGTTGTCTCCGTTTCTCTAGATAATAAAGATTTTATAATGGTAATTCCACTATTCTAGGCAGTATATGAAATTTTACAAAACTAAATATTAAAAAATTAGAATAATTCCTATATACCATGAAAAGACTATATAATACATTAATTCAAATGTATAATGTGGTTTGAAATTTTTAAAAACAAAAGTGAAGAGTATAAGCTTCAGTATATAGAGAATTTCCGAAAACTCAACAATTTTGAAGAGGTCAACCCACGGATTTAAAAAAAAAATAAAAAAAATGAAAATCTTGTTTTAGTGTATAGTTTCTTAGAGCACTAACATAAGATGATGATCAAAGAGATTTAGAACCTTTGTTGTCTCCGTTTCTCTAGATAATAAAGATTTTATAATGGTAATTCCACTAATCTAGGCAGTATATGAAATTTTACTAAACTAAATATTAAAAAATTAGAATGATTCCTATATACCATGAAAGAGACTTTAGAATACATTAATTTAAATGTAGAATGTGGTTTGAAATTTTTAAAACAAAAGTGAAGAGTATAAACTTCAAAATATAGAGCATTTACCGAAAACTTATTATTTTAGAAGAGGTTAACCCTCGGATTTTGTATAAATTTCAAAAATATGGAAATATGGTTTTAGTGTATAGTTTCATCGAACAATAACACAAGATGATGGTCAAAGAGTTAAGAACTTCTGTTGTCTCCGTTTCTCTAGATAATGAAGATTTTATAATGGTAATTCCACTAATCTAGGCAGTATATGAAATTTTAGTAAACGAAATATTAAAAAATTAGAATGATTCCTATATACCATGAAAGAGACTTTAGAATACATTAATTCAAATGTAGAATGTGGTTTGAAATTTTAAAACAAAAGTGAATAGTATGAACTTCAGTATATAGAGGATTTACCGAAAACTCATTATTTTAAAAGGGGTTAACCCACGGATTTGAAATTTTTCAAAAAATATGAAAATCTTGTTTTAGTGTATAGTTTCTTAGAGCAATGACATAAGATGGTAGTCAAAGAGGTTTAGAACATTTGTTGTCTCTGTTTCTTTAGATAATAAAGATTTTATAATGGTAATTCCACTATTCTAGGCAGTATAAAATTTTTACAAAAATAAATATTAAAAAATTAGAATGATTCCTATATACCATGAAAGAGACTTTAGAATACATTAATTCAAATGTAGAATGTGCTTTGAAATTTTTAAAACAAAAGTGAAGAGTATAAAACTTCAAAATTTAGAGCATTTACCGAAAACTTATTATTTTAGAAGGGGTTAACCCACGGATTTGGGAAATTTTCAAAATATGGAAATCTGGTTTTAACACAAGATGATGGTCAAAGAGTTTTCGAACCTCTGTTGTCTCCGTTTCTCTAGATAATAAAGATTTTATAATGGTAATTCTATTAATCTAGGCAATATATGAAATTTTAGTAAACGAGAAATTAATATATTAGGATGATTCCTATATACCATGAAAGAGACTTTAGAATACATTAAATTCAAATGTAGAATGTGGTTTGAAATTTTAAAACAAATATGAAGAGTATAAACTTCAATATATAGATGATTTACCGAAAACCCACGGATTTAGAAATTTGTCAAAATATGAAAATCAGGTTTTAGTGTATAGTTTCTTATAACAATGACATAAGATAGTGATCAAAGAGGTTTAGAACATTTGTTGTCTTCGTTTCTCTAGATAATAAAGATTTTATAATGGTAATTCCACTATTTTAAGCAGTATATGAAATTTTACTAAACTAAATATTAAAAATTGGAATGATTCCTATATACCATGAAAAGACTATATAATACATTAATTCAAATGTATAATGTGGTTTGAAATTTTTAATAACAAAAGTGAAGAGTATAAACTTCAGTATATAGAGTATTTACCGAAAACTCATTATTTTAGAAAGAGTTAACCCACAGATTTTTTATAAATTTCAAAAATATGAAAATCTGGTTAATGTATAGTTTCTTGGAGCACTGATATAAGATGATGGTCAAAGAGGTTTAGAACATTTGTTGTCTCCGTTTCTCTAGATACTAAATATTTAATAATGGTAATTCTATTATTCTAGGCAGTATATGAAATTTTACTAAAATAAATATTGAAAAATTAAAACCCACGGATTTTGAATTTTTTTTCAAAAATATGAAAATCTGGTTTTAAAGTATAGTTTCTTAGAGCACTGACATAAGATGATGGTTAAAAAGGTTTTTGAACCTTTGTTGTCTCCGTTTCTCTAGATAATAAAAAATTTATAATTGTAATTCCACTATCCTAGACAGTATATGTAATTTTATTAAACTAAATATTAAAAAATTTAAATAATTCCTATATACCATGAAATATAGTTTAGAATACATTAATTTAAATGTTGAATGTGGTTTGAAATTTTTAAACAAAAGTGAAGAGTATAAACTTCATTATATAGAGCATTTACCGAAAACTCATTATTTTAGAAGGGGTACCCACAGATTTTGGAAAAATTCAAAAATATGAAAAATCTTGTTCTAGTGTATAGTTTCATCGAACACTAACATAAGATGATGGTCAAAGAGTTTAGAACCTCTGTTGTCTACGTTTCTCTAGATAATGAAAAATTTATAATGCTAATTCCACTAATCTAGGCAGTATAAAAAAAATTGTAACAAAATATAAAAAAATTAGAATTATTCCTATATACCATGAAATATAATTTAGAATAAATTAATTCAAATGTAGAGTGTGGTTTGAAATTTTTAAACTAAAGTGAAGAGTATAAACTTCAGTATATAGAGCATTTACCGAAAACTCAATATTTTTGAGGGATCGACCCACGGATTTTGAAAAAAAAAAATAAAAAAAATATGAAAATCTTGTTTTAGTGTATAGTTTCTTAGAGCACTGACATAAGATGATGGTCAAAGAGGTTTAGAACCTTTGTTGTCTATGTTTCTCTAAATAATGAAGATTTTATAATGCTAATTTCACTAATCTAGGCAGTATATGAAATTTACCAAACTAAATATAAAAAAATTAGAATGATTCATATATACCATCAAAAAGACTTTAGAATACATTAATTCAAATGTAGAATGTGGTCTGAAGTTTTTAAAATAAAAGTGAAGAGTATAAACTTCAGTATATAGAGGATTTACCGAAAACTCATTATTTTAGAAGAGGTTAACCCACGGATTTTGTATAAATTTCAAAATATGAAAATCTGGTTTTAGTGTATATTTTCATCGAACAATAACATAAGATGATGGTCAAAGAGTTTAGAACCTTTGTTGTCTCCGTTTTTCTAGATAACGAAGATTTTATAATGTTAATTCCACTACTCTAGGCAGTATATGAAATTTTAGTAAACGAAATATTTAAAAATTAGAATGATTCCAAGATACCATGAAAAAGACTTTAGAATACATTAATTCAAATGTTGAATGTGGTTTGAAATTTAAAACAAAAGTGAAGAGTATCAACTTCAGTATATTGAGGATTTACCGAAAACTTATTATTTTAGAAGGGTTTAACCCACGGATTTTGTATAAATTTCAAAAATATGGAAATCTGGTTTTAGTGTATAGTTTCATCGAACAAAAACACAAGATGATGGTCAAAGAGTTTAGAACATCTGTTGTCTCTGTTTATCTAGATAATGAAGATTTTATAATGGTAATTCCACTATTCTTTGTAGTATATGAAATTTTACTAAACTAAATATTAAAAAACTAGAATGATTCCTATATACCATGAAATAGACTTTAGAATACATTAATTCAAATGTAGAATGTGGTTTGAAATTTTAAAACAAAAGTGAATAGTATGAAACTTCAGTATATAGAGGATTTACCGAAAACTCATTATTTTAAAAGGGGTTAACCCATGGATTTTGAAAATTTTCAAAAATATGAAAATCTTGTTTTAGTGTATAGTTTCTTAGAGCAATGACATAAGATGGTAGTCAAAGAGGTCTAGAACATTTGTAGTTCCCGTTTCTTTAGATAATAAAGATTTTATAATGGTAATTTCTCTATTCTAGGCTAAATATGAAATTTTACTAAATTAAATATTAAAAAATTATAATAATTCTATATACCATGAAATATAGTTTAGAATACATTAATTCAAATGTCGAATGTGGTTTGAAATTTTTTAACAAAAGTGAAGTGTATAAACTTCAGCATATAGAGTATTTACCGAAAACTCATTATGTTAGAGGGGTTAACCCACCGATTTTGTATAAATTTGAAAATATGAAAAATCTTGTTTTAGTGTATAGTTTCATCGAACACTAACATAAGATGATGGTCAAAGAGTTTAGAACCTCTGTTGTCTACGTTTCTATTGATAATGATGATTTATAATGCTAATTCCACTAAGCTAGGCACTATAAGAACATTTTAGTAAACTAAATATTAAAAAATTAGAATGATTCCTATATACCATGAAAGATAATTTAGAATTCATTAATTTAAATGTTGAATGTGGTTTGAAATTTTTAAACTCAAGTGATGAGTATAAACTTCAGTATATAGAGCATTTACCGAAAACTCAATATTTTTGAAGGGGTTAACCCACGGATTTTGAAAAAAAATTATTAAAATATGAAAATCTGGTTTTAGTGTATAGTTTCTTAGAGCATTACATAAGATGATGGTCAAAGAGGTTTAAAACCTTTGTTGTCTCCGTTTCTCTAGATAATGAATATTTTATAATGGTAATTCCACTAATCTAGCAATATATGCAAATTTTACCAAACTAAATATTAAAAAATTAGAATGATTCCTATATACCATGAAAGAGACTTTAGAATACATTAATTCAAATGTAGAATGTGGTTTGAAAATTTTAAAACAAAAGTGAAAAGTATAAACTTCAGTATATAGAGCATTTACCGAAAACTCATTATTTTAGAAGGGTTAACCCACAGATTTTGTATAAATTTTCAAAAATATGAAAATCTGGTTTTATAATATAGTTTCTTCGAACAATAACATAAGATGATGTTCAAATAGTTTATAATCTCTGTTGTCTCCGTTTCTCTAGATAAAGAAGATTTTATAATGGTAATTCCACTAATCTATGTAGTATATGAAATTATAGTAAACGAAATATTAAAAACTTAGAATGATTCTTATATACCATGAAAGAGACTTTAAAATACATTAATTCAAATGTAGAATGTGGTTTGAAATTTTAAAACAAAAGTGAAGAGTATAAACTTCAGTATAGAGAGGATTTACCGAAAACTCCTTATTTTAAAAGAGGTTAATTAAACCATGGATTTTGAATTTTTTCAAAAATTTGAAAATCTGGTTTTAGTATATATTTTTTAGAGCACTGACATAAGATGATGGTCAAAGAGGTTTAGAACATTTGTTGTCTTCGTTTCTCTAGATAATAAAAAAATTTATAATGGTAATTCTACTATTCTAGATAGTATATGAAATTTTACTAAACTAAATATTAAAAATTAGAATGATTTCTATATACCATGAAAGATAATTTAGAATACATTAATTGAAATGTAGAATATGGTTTGAAATTTTAAAACAAAGTGAAAAGTATAAACTTCAGTATATAGAGGATTTACCGAAAACTCTTTATTTTAAAAGGGATTGACCCACAGATTTTGAATTTTTTTTCAAAAATATGAAAATCTGGTTTTAGTGTATATTTTCTTATAGCACTGACATAAGATGATGATCTAAGAGGTTTAGAACCTTTGTTGTCTCAATTTCTCTAGATAATAAAAAGTTATAATTGTAATTCCACTATTCGAGGCAGTATATGAAATTTACTAAACTAAATATTAAAAAATTAAAATAATTCCTATATACCATGAAATATAGTTTAGAATACAATAATTCAAATGTCGAATGTGGTTTGAAATTTTTAAATAAAAATGAAGAGTATAAACTTCATTATATAGAGCATTTACCGAAAACTCATTATTTTATAAGGGGTTAAACCCACAGATTTTGGAAAAATTTTAAAAATATGAAAAATCTGGTTTTAGTGTATAGTTTCATCGAGCATTAACATAAGATGATGGTCAAAAAGTTTAGAACATATGTTGTGTCTGTTTTCCTAGATAATGAAGATTTTATTATGGTACTTCTATTAATCTAGGCAGTATATGAAATTTTAGCAAACTAAATATTAAAAAATTAGAATGATTCATATATACCATGTAAGAGATTTTAGAATACATTAATTTCACATGGAGACCTCTTATATTTTCCTGATTGGTTAAAACACTCAATATGGACCCACTTACTTGTTTTTCAAAGGTTGAATTTATTCAACTCATATTAATCCACGTCCTCTCTTTTTTCATTTTCAACAGCATCACTGTAGTTATTAAGCAGTTGAATAACTTACTCAACTACCGCATTGCACATAGCCTTAGCCTAATTATATTTGAAAATTTAATTACATCACTTAATGCTATTTAAATATCAATAAAATCACAGTAGGTATATGTGTGAGAGACTATTCGCTGCTTGGTACTCTAAGGCTAAAGCTAAAGCCATTCTGTTATATATGTTGGACTGAATTTTGCGGTAACACTTTTTGTTCAAAATGTTTTAAAATTTTAAAGGCAGAGTATGTGAATGGAAAACAATACAATATGATATTTACAGATAAAAGGAGATGGGAGAGGGATGTCTTGTCTGGAAGAAAAAATCGTGAAGACAACGGAAGTGAAATCTCACATTTGGGTGACAAGATTGCTATTGTTACACAGTTGCATGCAATAAGAAGCCTAACGAGTAACGACGTCCCTATTTTTGATTAGCTTCCCACTATCTGATTTTAACTTTGTTAATCATTTTCATGATTGGATATTTAAATGACTTAAAATTACAAACTAAAAAGGTAAGATTTTCCCAGCTCAGTGGGAAAGGTCAACCCATTTGCATCTAGTCTAGTAATTCATCATTTTCTATAAAGATTCTGTCGGACCCTCACCTGTCGTGTGGCCATCGTTGCATTATCCTATTTTCCAAAATCCCATTTTAATAAATTCAATTGCTACATGATTAGTAACCATGTGGCTCTATTGATCGCAGCGTAGTCTCTTCACAGGCTGCAACACAACTTTGATAAGCTGCTTAATCCTATGTTTTATGATTCCCCTAATCAAACTCATCGTCTCATACTAAAATAATTAAACAACGAAATGAACAACCTTGTCCATAATGGCTGCATTTTCTCTTATAGTTTTATTTTCCTTTTGGTAAATATTGGGAGATCTAAAAGATATATTACAATATGCATATACTTATATAGAGATATATACTTGTATAGAGATGACTAAACCTAATTTTATAAAATAATATAGAATATTATATATAGATAATGATTTCTATTCTAATATATTAATGTATATTTTTAATATTTAGTATTGAATTTGGGTCAATTTTCTGAATCTTCTATAACAGACACTTTTATAGTTTGTTTAGCTGCACTCCAAAAAATCATTACAAAATGTATAAAGTAAAAAGTTTCATCATTAAAATTGTACAAAAGAACATAATTGTTGGCTTACGGAAAAACAAATAAGAAGAAAATTGTCCTAAATTGCAACATTCTCCGAAAAATATATGAGAATTATTAGAATGCATAAAAACATAAACAATAATTCAGACCAGGATTTGGAATTAGACATAGTAGCTCTCCCTCCCGTTGAAGGGGTAAGTTGTTGATTGTAGCTTTCGTTTTCAACATGCATAGAGAGCGACCTTCACTTCTCTAACGGTAACACAGGCTTTATGAAATTTGGAAAATCCAACACCGAATCTTTGTAACATTTTTAGCGAAGTGGACAAATAAAGCATTTTCAACGCATCATAGTATGTGAAGGCGCAATTACTCCAAAATACAAATTACGTACAATTCACAATTTAACCAACTATAGCGTTATTTCAAGCACGTAGTTGAGGTAATATAATAGCCTAGTTAAGTGCTTCATCAGCGTAAAAACTTTTATAACTTGTATACTATTACTACGAGAACTCTTCTTTTTTTGGTCAAACCGCAACTTCATTCATTCAATCAACAGAGTTTACAATCCCATAGAGAGAGTTTGAAAATAAAAACAGAGCCTCTTTAGTTTGACAATCAGCAGCAGTATTAGAACAGCGAGGCACAAAAACAAAAGAGATAGATGATAGGGATCTACTCAACACGCCAATGTCATGGAGTATCCCTAGGAGAGGAATCACAGACTTGTTTCCTGTGATAAAAGTGATCAGACTTTTAGAATCTGAAAAACAGATTAAGTCCTTTATACCATGTGAGATAGCATCCGCAATTGCTGCCTTTAGAGCCAGCGCTTCTGCCGTCAGAGCCGAGGCAACAATTTCCCGAGCAGTAAAACCAGTGAAGAGGGGAGATCCGTCGGAGGTTGTACAAACCCATCCTAAGCCCGCTGCTCCCGAGGACTTGTTCCATGCTGCATCAGAGAAAATATGTGTGGCTTGTGCTACATCATTGTTTTGACTAACACTCAAGGTGCAGTCTTTTTTCGAAACAGAGCCAGGAGGTGATTTGAGATTGGCCTCTTGCCATTCTTTTGCACATTTCACAGTTCTTTGAATAACTTCTGTTTCAGAAAAAGACTTGTCTTCAAACAAGAATTGGTTTCTGCTTGTCCATAGTAGCCACAAGACCCACGGATATAGGGGAACATTTACACCAACATGTGGGAGATTAACCATTCTGAGGCAATCTTGGAGAAGTTTCCCTATCGAAGATCCTGAGTTTGTGTTTAGAGCGTGGAGTGATGGAACTAAGCTCCAGACTTTTAACGCATAGGGACAGAGAAGCATTACGTGCATGGCTGTTTCAGGTTCACCACAGCGTACATTTGCCTTCCACTCGGATCCCGCGTCTAATCAGAGCATCACCTACAGCCAGTGCATTGTTCTTTAATTTCCACAGAAACTGTTTGAGCTTCGGTGAACATTTGACATTCCAAATACATTTGCGCCAGTTGAAAGAGTCACGTTCACCCTCGACATTTAACTTAGCTAGAGCATAGCCAGTCTTGGTCGTATAAGCTCCTAAACGCTCAGGTAGCCATACCAGTTCGTCCTCCATAGCGAGAGAGCTAGGGACCAGTTGGCGAATTAGACCCTCATACTGAGGGAGATGGTGTTTGATCCTTGTCAGGTTCCAGTCCGACGAGTCGGGATTGATCAAGTCACTAACCATCATGTTTTGAGTTTCTTCTGTGGGGGGACCAATGGGACAGAGTTGATGGTCAGTAGATAACCAATTGTCTTTCCAGACTCTGATAGATTTGCCATCTCCCACTATCCAACCCATTCCCTTCCTGATAACCTCGCGACCTGCGAGTATCCCTCTCCATCCATGAAATGCTGCGTTTGGAGCCGAGCAGTCTAAGATGCCATCATATCTGCAATACTTGTTCAGGAGAGTTCTTCCCAACAGAGAGGAAGGATTTTGCAAAAGGCGCCAGGTATGTTTAGCCAACAGTGCATCATTAAAGACTTCAATCTCTTTAAACCCCAACCCTCCAGCTCCTTTTGGTAAAGTGAGTTTATCCCAAGCCACCCAACAAATCTTCTTTATCTCCGGTTTTTGCGTCCCACCAGAATCGGGTAAGGACCGATTGGATTTGTTTACAAAGAGATTTTGGGAGCTTGAAGCAAGACATTGCATAAGTAGGCATTGATGACAAAAACTGCTTTTAATAGCACCATTTTTCCTGCTCCCGAGAGATATCTGGTTGTCCAACCATCAGCCTTTTGTTTGATCCTGTCAACAATACTCGCAAAGATATCTCGCTTCCTTCTACCAAAATGTTCCGGTAATCCTAGATATTTACCAATGCCGCCTTCACTGGAAATACATAAGTCCGCCTTTACTCTAACTTTCACAGCCTGAGGAGTTTTAGAAGAAAAGGTGATAGAAGATTTGGCACGATTTATACACTGCCCGGAAGCCATCTCGTACCTGCTGATAATCGATTTCAGTGCAGCGCAGCTTGAGGAGTTTGACTTCCCGAAGAACATAGTGTCGTCGGCGAACAAGAGGTGATTTATTGGTGGACAGCTCCTGCCTACTTTCACTCCTGGTAGCTTCCCGTTTAGCATGGCTTGATGACACAGTCCCGAGAGAACCTCAGTACAGAGAATGAACAAGTATGGCGAGAGCGGATCACCCTGTCGCAAGCCTCGGGATGGTTGTACCATGCCTTGGGGAGCACCATTTATCAGGAAAGAGTAAGAAACAGAGGAAACGCACTCCATCAGCCAGTTGATCCAGATCGGATGGAAACCAAACCGGTCTAGGACTTCTCAGAGGAATCCCCACTACGAGAACTCTTCTATCACTTGAATTTTAAAGAAAATGAATCAACTCATATTGCCTTTTTCTGTTCAAGTTGACCATATATATATACATATACATATATATATATATATATATATATATTATATATATATATATATATATATAAGACAAAAAAAGGTTTGAGATAGTGGGAATTCACTGAATTAATAAAATATGGGTAAACACTGCAGATTATCTTTCTTGAGAACTGACAAAATGGAAGATAACAATTAACGATTCGATTACTTGATGCGATCTTTATATACAACTTGGTTTTGACTTCAGCATCTACAATCGATTGAGTAATGTGTGTACCCAAGTCAAGAAGCAGAGTAATGTATGAATCTGAATTGAGAAGGTTCGCTACATACAATACATTATGAATTCGGATGAACTCTTAAAATGTGATATATGACAGACAAATCATGGTGAAAACTCTCTTGTTTAGATTTTCTTTACATTGAGTATATGACTAATAATTACAAATCTTGAGAAATATTTTTATAAGACTCGCAATCTATTTTTTTTTGTTAGCAACCAAACAGACTCATATAGATTCGCAATTCAGTAGAATAGTAGTATAAGATGTAGGGCCAAAGAAAAAAAATTAAGAAATAAAAAAAAATATACACATGTTAATTTTTTTTTGAAACATGTTAGTTATGTCCATAAATTTCATGTAGTTATCATTAGCGGTGTGTTAATGAGAAGAAAAGGAGGAAAAGAAAAAAAAAATCGGATGAGAAGGACTTCAGCCTCAACTTCACATATATTCGTCAAAGAAGAAAATAAAGGGGGACAAATTCAGAGAATATAATTTACAGATTTTGAAGCCTTATTATATATGTTTGTTTCAAGAATTATATGTCTTAAAAAGTGACTGGAACTTGGTTCCGTATCATGTCTTTTATTTTATTTTTTGAAAAATCCGTATCATGTCTCTCCTCCACACACTCTTTCTATATCTTTTTTTTTTGAAAAAAAAAAAAAAAAAAAAAATATTTTTTATTTTTTTTTTTGAAAAAAACTCTTTCTATATAGAAAAAAACTCTTTCTATATCTACACTGACTTAATACACCCTATCGATCTGCTTTAAAGTATGATTGCAAGAATTTTGTGTACAACTTATCATGTTTTTGTCTTTTGTTATTACGACCAATTAGTCCGCATTATATTATTTTTTGTATCCATTCATATGTAAACATGGAAAAGAAAGATAAGATGGCCACAAGCTATGTAGCGTTTCGTCATTCGTCTTATGATTAAAATTTACATCATATATTCCTTAATAAACATTTGTTTCGTGAATCCACTAGTTAATTAATCTTTTATCGATGTGGAAGTCCTCTTGGTCATGGTCTAGTGGTTTGACTAAAGATTCATTAATACTTCTACACTATGAGGTCTGGATTTCAAGTCCCAATAAAGACGGAATTATGCGAATTAAGGGAGAAAAAGTTTACAAGAGGTTCTAGAGCATGGCTCAAGGAGTACCGTCAGGCATGGATACGATAGGGTGGTTCAGGTGAGGTGATGCAGTCAGTGACGGGTAGAATTGTCGGCTGTAAAATCGTCTGTAACGTTCTCATAGTTTGTAATAGCATAATTATCCAGAGTTAAAAAAAAAATTAATCTTTTATCGACTCACAAATTTATTCGAATCGTAAAAGGTGTTGCTTGCCATAAACAATCTCAACAATCTTTTTAACTCCCCAAAAGAATCATCTTTTCTTAGATTTACTGCAAAAGCTAATAGTTTTTTTTTTCTTTTTAAAAAGACAATAAATTAAGAAACAGGAATAACTTGCTCTTGTACTGAGATCGTTATTGGCTGAAATTATTCACACGGATGATCAAGTGAAGTTCTTTTATTTGTCTACAAGGAAGTCTTCATGTTCATTAACCCCATGAATAATTAAGTACATTATGATATAATAGATATCTATCATAAAATAACTAAGCTGCTAATATTAAACTAAACTAATCGATCAAATTTCATAGCTAGCGAATGAGAAAGTAGCATGATCAGAAGCTCCATGTGCTTGGATGATGATCATCTCCAGGAGCGTCCAATTCACAAGGAAAAGAAATCAGATTAGACATTGCTTCGTGAAGCCACCCATCGTCGTTTTCCATCTGCTTAACATTTTGATCCAATATTGTCACTACGTTTACAATTGATTATGTAAATAGTATATACCTCTGGAATAATAACATGAATTTATAATACCTGCATTAGATAGTCGTCTGATCCAGAAAACATATCTTCTTCTTTTTCAGAATTGTTGTTGTGAGTCTTAGACATGTGAGATTGTTGTTCACATGTGTCATTGTTTCTAGCAAATCGCCCTCGAACACGAACACGCCGGTCAGCTAGGGTTTTACGACATACATACTGCATATATATATATATCTATATTATTAAAGTTGAAGTACATTTTGGAGATGTTTGGAAACAAGTATAGTATTCTAAATGAAAGTTGTTTGGAAACATGAATAGTAGTATTAAATTAATTGTATTTCCATATTTCATTAGTTTAATAATTTTATTAATTATATTACCTTAACGTTAATACACATCATTAATTATATTACCATAATAATAATAGTGAATATTTTTATTTATTAGTTAATCAATATAGATTTTGTGCCAATTATAAAATAAAAAATGTAAATAACTAAGTTTTATATATGGTTAAATGTTCGATTTAGTAAAAAAAATTATTTTAGTTTCAACGGTGGAAAATAACGTAATCAAAAACATTATTCAAAGTCATGTTTTTATGAATAAAATAATAACTTAAATAAAAAAATAAAAATGTGTTACATTTATTGTCACTTAACTTTTTATTTAATATAATTATTTTACTAAATAAACAGTCTTTTATCAGTTTATAAAATCAGTTAGACATGAACATCTATACTATTAAAGCATAATACTTCTTATGAATATGGTCCTGACTTTTCCAATTAATTACAAATATTGTATGTACCTTTTCGCCGGCAGTATTTGCAACCAATAAAAAGTCATTATTTTGCAATTACATTAAAGAGTATTTAATAATTCAGTTCTTACCATTTTTAAAAATTTTGTTTCTTACATATTTACGCCATATCTTTCCAAAAATATTTCACATTATTAATTATTTGAAAGCATTTATTAAATGAAACCTCAAAATAAAATCAAGTTGAAATAACAAATGATTAAATCAACAAAATCATAATACGGGTCTAGATTATCCCAACTTCTTAAAAAATAGTTAAATTTAAAATAAAAACTAAAACACATAAACTAAATTTAATAAAATTATAGAAAAATATTTTGAAACGCACAAATAATTTTTTCAATACAGAGAGTGTTGAATATATAAAATATTTTATTTAAATTAAAAAAAAATCAGTGTAAAATAAAAATAAGTTTAACTTCGGGTTCAATAAATAAAATTATTTTAGTTTCAACCGGTGGAAAAACGTAATCAAAAACATTATTCAAAGCCATGTTTTTATGAATAAAATAATACTTAAATAAAAATAGAAATGTGTTACATTTATTGTCACTTAATTTTTTCATTTAATATAAACTAAATAAACAGTTTTTTTATCAATTTATAAAATCAGTTAGACATGAACATCTATACTATTAAGGCATAATACTTCTTATGAATATGGTCCTAACTTTTCTAATTAATTACAAATATTGTATGTACCTTTTTGCCGTCAGTATTTGCAACCAATAAAAAGTCATTATTTTGCAATTACATTAAATAATATTTAATAATTCAGTTCTTACCATTTTTAAAAATTTTGTTTCTTAAATATTTACGCCATATCTTTCTAGAAAATCTTTCAAGTTATTAATTATATGAAAGCATTTATTAAATGGAACCTAAAAATAAAATCAAGTTGCAATAACAAATGATTAAATCAACAAAATCATAATACGGATCTGAATTATCTCAACTTCTTAAAAAATAATTTCATTTGAAAAAAAAAACTAAATCACATAAACTAAATTTAATAAAATTATAGAAAATTTATTGAAACGCACAAATAAAATTTTCAATACAGAGAGGGTTGAAGATATAAAATATTTTATTTAAATTAAAAATAAGTGTAAAATAAGTTGAACTTCGGGTTCAATAAATAAAATCATATTACGGATTAGAATTATCTAGAGTCTTCAAAAATTTAGTCATATTTAAAATAACAAAAATAAGTCATAAAAATTTAAAATATATAATTTATCAAAAATCATAATTTTTATTACATAAATAATTTTCCAACAAAAATATACCCGCCCTTTTTAAGGGCGGGTCAAAATCTAGTCTATATTATTAAAGTTGAAGTACATTTTGGAGATGTTTGGAAACAAGTATAGTATTCTAAATGAAAGTTGTTTGGAAACATGAATAGTAGTATTAAATTAATTGTATTTCCATATTTCATTAGTTTAATAATTTTATTAATTATATTACCTTAACGTTAATACACATCATTAATTATATTACCATAATAATAATAGTGAATATTTTTATTTATTAGTTAATCAATATAGATTTTGTGCCAATTATAAAATAAAAAATGTAAATAACTAAGTTTTATATATGGTTAAATGTTCGATTTAGTAAAAAAAATTATTTTAGTTTCAACGGTGGAAAATAACGTAATCAAAAACATTATTCAAAGTCATGTTTTTATGAATAAAATAATAACTTAAATAAAAAAATAAAAATGTGTTACATTTATTGTCACTTAACTTTTTATTTAATATAATTATTTTACTAAATAAACAGTCTTTTATCAGTTTATAAAATCAGTTAGACATGAACATCTATACTATTAAAGCATAATACTTCTTATGAATATGGTCCTGACTTTTCCAATTAATTACAAATATTGTATGTACCTTTTCGCCGGCAGTATTTGCAACCAATAAAAAGTCATTATTTTGCAATTACATTAAAGAGTATTTAATAATTCAGTTCTTACCATTTTTAAAAATTTTGTTTCTTACATATTTACGCCATATCTTTCCAAAAATATTTCACATTATTAATTATTTGAAAGCATTTATTAAATGAAACCTCAAAATAAAATCAAGTTGAAATAACAAATGATTAAATCAACAAAATCATAATACGGGTCTAGATTATCCCAACTTCTTAAAAAATAGTTAAATTTAAAATAAAAACTAAAACACATAAACTAAATTTAATAAAATTATAGAAAATATTTTGAAACGCACAAATAATTTTTTCAATACAGAGAGTGTTGAATATATAAAATATTTTATTTAAATTAAAAAAAAATCAGTGTAAAATAAAAAATAAGTTTAACTTCGGGTTCAATAAATAAAATTATTTTAGTTTCAACCGGTGGAAAAACGTAATCAAAAACATTATTCAAAGCCATGTTTTTATGAATAAAATAATACTTAAATAAAAATAGAAATGTGTTACATTTATTGTCACTTAATTTTTTCATTTAATATAAACTAAATAAACAGTTTTTTTATCAATTTATAAAATCAGTTAGACATGAACATCTATACTATTAAGGCATAATACTTCTTATGAATATGGTCCTAACTTTTCTAATTAATTACAAATATTGTATGTACCTTTTTGCCGTCAGTATTTGCAACCAATAAAAAGTCATTATTTTGCAATTACATTAAATAATATTTAATAATTCAGTTCTTACCATTTTTAAAAATTTTGTTTCTTAAATATTTACGCCATATCTTTCTAGAAAATCTTTCAAGTTATTAATTATATGAAAGCATTTATTAAATGGAACCTAAAAATAAAATCAAGTTGCAATAACAAATGATTAAATCAACAAAATCATAATACGGATCTGAATTATCTCAACTTCTTAAAAAATAATTTCATTGAAAAAAAAACTAAATCACATAAACTAAATTTAATAAAATTATAGAAAATTTATTGAAACGCACAAATAAAATTTTCAATACAGAGAGGGTTGAAGATATAAAATATTTTATTTAAATTAAAAAATAAGTGTAAAATAAGTTGAACTTCGGGTTCAATAAATAAAATCATATTACGGATTAGAATTATCTAGAGTCTTCAAAAATTTAGTCATATTTAAAATAACAAAAATAAGTCATAAAAATTTAAAATATATAATTTATCAAAAATCATAATTTTTATTACATAAATAATTTTTCCAACAAAAATATACCCGCCCTTTTTAAGGGCGGGTCAAAATCTAGTTGTATTTTTAAATCTCTAGTTCTTTCATAATTCATGAACATTAAAAAAAGAAATATAAATTTACTAAAGAAGGAGTGTACATACATACCTTGATGGTCTTATTGAAGTTTCGTTGGTTCTTCTTTTTCAAGTACCTCATGATTCTGTCTTTACGTTCTTCGACTGTATAGCGTCCCACCTTTGTGTTCGACTCAGCTTGTATCCCTCCTTCACAATTTCCCTGCTTCATACAAATAATTTATTTGATTTCGTTTCTGATAAGTAATAATATCCATCTAAGATAATATTTGAACGTGCATATATTACCCAAGATTGCTCTCCAAAGGGCTTGATCTCCGGTGAAAAGCCGTAGTATTCTTGATTACCACCATGAAGATATTGTGTGGCATTGTTCACACCCATTTTCTGGTAATAATAGTTGTACTCTGGCATAGGAACGTCAGAAGTCCCAAAAACTTGGGGCAAAAATGTGGGCGCTGGGTTAGAAGATGTGTTGAAGGAGCTGTAATCGTTGTCGAAGTAATTGGACAGAGCTGAGACGTCAGGATATGAAGAAGAGCCCTGAAACTGGGAAGAAGTCTCGCCGGAAAATGTGAAGTCGGTGTAGAACTGAGGAAGAGATGATGCCATGAGAGAAACAAGTTCTTATAAGTCTGGGGTTGCTTTGAGGAAATGTGAGTGTATGCAAGTGTGTATATATAGAAGATGAGTTTGTGTGGGATGTTACAAGTTGTTCTTTTGTTGGGTTCGGGCAGGCTGACCGAACACACCAGACTTCAGTTTTTTTTTTGTCAACACCAGACTTGTAGTTAATTAGTGAGACTCTGCTCTGTTTATAACTTCTTACACTCTCTTTTCATGCTGTCAAAGCCTCTTTCTGTTCTTTCATTTTCTTACCTTGCTCATCTTTGATTATTGTCAGCTCATTCTTCCTTTTAGTTATGTTCTAACTGTTTCTATTTTCATCTATTTCACTTTTCTTTCTAAATTCTGCCTATCTTTTGTTTGGTTAAGCTATATATCTCCCTTTTATATATAATCCGTTACTTAATAGTAAACAAATTCTTTTATGAAATTCAACATATCATAAACGACAAATGTTTTTTTTTAAATGTATAGGTTGTGTTATTGTTTCACATGAATTTATCAATTGAGATGTACACTCTTTTAATATAAACTAGATCGTGACCCGCTCGACCGAGCAGGTGTTAATTTTTTTTATCTTTATTCGTACTAAATGTTATACATGATTGCTATGTGTATTAATTTTAAATTTTGAGAAATAAAAATGTGTTTAAATGTGTTTAAATAAACAATGTGTACTAATGTGATTCCTTTGGCACGCTGCTGCAATCTTTACATCATATAAAACAGAAAAAAACAGATTTATAAACCAATAGAATAGAAAAAAACTTATAAAAAGCTGAAACAAATGCAAGTACAGATTCATCTGAGAGGATGCACTCAAATGTGTCGTCTCCAAAACCGGTGTTTTGTTTCCAACAATGAAGAACTTTAACTCGAATTTTCCAATTGTTTCTTAAAGGTTTCACATCATCTATCATAACTAAAGTGCTAGGTTTCGACATTGTGTTTATTTGGGAGTTTTTGTGAATGTCGTATGGTGAATAAGAAGTCGAGTATTTATAGATAAATTTTTGTGAGGTGAAAAAGAATATTTCACATTCAATTAAATCAACCATAATAAATAAAAATATCACAATTTGATCGACTCCTAGATTTTCGTTTGGATAAAATATACTTGGAGAAGGGGATTTTCCATAACTGATTATTTAAACAACTTGGAGAAGAGTTTTTCTATAAAAGAATATTGACTGTATTTTTAAAGGAAAGGAATATCCGATAATCAATTACATTAACCATAGTAAATACTAAGAACATCGATTTTATTGTTTCCTAGATTTTAGGTTTGATAGAATAAACTTGCAGAAGAATATTTTCTATAACTGATTTTTAAAACTTGCGATATTATTAAATCTGATATTGTTGGCATGTTAAATCAACTTGGAAAAATGGTTTTGCTATAAAAGATTATTTAGTGTGTATTTTAGAATTGAGAGATTCAATTTTTTAAAGGAACAATATGGACCAATCTTAAGATGAATTATATATAATTGCAATATGGACAAACATATGAATTATATATAATTGCAATGTGGACCAATCTTAAGAAGCTGGATGAGTGTGAGCATGATGGTTTTATTACAAATACTATGTCTAATTTGTATATGATCATGGCAGGGATTATGGTTGCACATTTGAGTTGATCTGATATATTAGTATCTAATTTCTATGTATGTGATGATTCAATGTATCTTAGTATTTTTACTATATATATATATATATATTATATATAATTTCAATATGGACAAACAGATGAATGGTACGTATTTCATAGGAATGGTATCTATATATTATATCTATATATTATATATAATTGCAATATGGACAAACATGTGAATTATGTATAATTGCAATATAATTGTAAGATTTAGTTTCAGAGCAATGGTACGTATTATATTCTTAGGCCTCGATTGGTACAGCAGATGAAGAAGCAGTAGCAGAATGCTGTAGAAGCAGTATACTGAAGAAGCTGTATGCTTTCACTAAAATTTTTAATAAAGTGATTGGTAGAGCAATAACATTATACAATTTTAAAATTATCATAAAAGTTAGTATATAATATATTTATTTTAAAATAATATATATTAAATTATAATATATATTAATAATATATTTGTTATTAAAAATAATGAATCTTATTTAATTTTATAAATTAAATTAATTTTTAAATGTGAAATAGTGTTATTTAAAAAATAAAAAAACTATTTAAAAATAAAATTTATTTTTGGAAAAAATAATTTTGATAATATTAAATAAAATAAATAAATTTTAAAAATTAATTTATATAAAAATTATCATTATTTATTTATTGGTTGAGAAATAAATGATCCATATATAATATTATCATACAAATAATCTATGACATATAATTTATTTATTTATAAATATAAATGTGTTTATTTTATATTATATAAATATATATTATTTTATGTATTTTATTAAAAATAATGAATGATATGTGTAATTATATAAATTTTTGTTGTATTTTAAATGTGAAATATTGTTATTTAAAAAAATAAAATAATTAATCACAAATTTTAGTTTTTTTAAATATAAATTTATTTTTGATTATAAGCATATTTTTATATTATTAAACACACATAATTTAATTACATATAATTATTTTTGAATATATATAAATTCAAAATGCAAATGCTCTTTCAAAAGCTTCATATGAGAGCATTGAGTAAAGAGCATTTGGAGAGCATTAGCATCTTGTAAATGCTTTTCTAACTGCTTTTGTGATCAATGTTGATTGGATAATAAGGAGCATAATGCTAATGCTAATGCTCTGCCAATCAAACCCTAATATATAAATCGATATGTAGTAATGGTAAGTATTAAATCCATATGTAATAATATATGGAAACCGTATATGGTATGTATTATAAATAAGAGATGATGTTTAATTTAAATATAAGAGGTCTACCTTTAAAATTTACCTAGAAGAAGTTGTAATGTTTCTGTTTTAATAAGATAGACTAGATCTTAACCCGCCCGACTGGGCGGGTGTTTACTTTAACTTGTAAAAAATATTATCGACTTATACCAAATTGAAAATTATTAGATTTTATAAAGTATGGTCCATGTTCTTTACTATCATATGATTGATATTGTATTTAATGTACTTGTAACACGAAAAAATACTTATGTTAGTATATATAATTTTGTATTTTTATTTTTATATTGTAACCATATAATTTTAAATTAATAATGATATATCTATCGTATTAATGGACAATGAATCTTATTTGAGAGAAATATATTTTTACTTTTGTATTATACAAAAACTATAAATACCAATAATTATAATAAACAATCAATAATTACAATGACCCAATAAATAATCTACTTATCAAAAAGGATTATAATAGCAAATTAAATAATGTGGCACAATTCTTTAGTAATAATTTAAAAAAAAAAACATAAGCTCAATCCAAGATAGATGTTATGTTTGTATCCAAACAACATTTTAATTTTTTTTAACTGCAATTCATATTGCCAAACAAAACTAAAAGGTACTTCTACTTTAATAAGATAGATTTTTCAGATGCTTATTCGGTTCGCAGGTGTAACAAAGATTGGTAATGGTGCAACTATAAGAACATGATTAAAGCTAAAATCTTATTTGGGATTCTTAATTATTATTATTTTTTTTGTCTGATTAAAATTAAAAATAAAAGTGAATCAATCACAGGCCACCACGTATTAGTGGGCCGTGAACAGTGCAAAGAACCCACTTGGATCGGTTGTTAATTGGCCACTTTGTTACCGGTTTTAAGCATTTTTGTAGGATCCATGAACTAAGAACCCCACTTATGCACTGCGTTAAAGATGGCCTAAAAGTCTATAATGTCATCTGGATTATAAACTAATGATACAGTAAATAAAAATGTAGAATTATGAAACGTTTGATAATGGAGCACAGCCGACTACTAGTTATCTAATTCAAGCCACACCATTTGTCCGCAGCTGCCAATATTCTTGTCTCATCATTTTTCATAAAACAGAAAAAAAGAATTAAAAAACTGAGAGAATATATGTTTTCGTGTAATTGCAAATGGCCGTACAAAAACACACGCTATGAAAACTACGTAAAGGGAAACCCTACCGTAGCCCCAGAATCTTAGCACATGTTCTTCTAATATTTTGCACCATTTAAATTATTAATTACTTTGGTTACAGAATTATAATGTTATTGCATAAAAACTATGCATGCTCTTATTTCAGTTGATAGACTTGGCTACAGGGGCAGATCCAAGATAAGTTTTAGTGTGTGGCACAAAACTATTTTCTTATAACTCAAAAGTTAATGTAGATGTAGCTGACTAGATTTAACACTGGTGGTTATCAATGAAAATAAGATAAAACATGATGCGGCACATGTCACACCTCCCATGCCTTGGGTCCGCTCCTTGCTTGGTTACATAATTCTAGTGCTATTGCATACATGGCCGGCTTAATAACTTTATGAACTCTAGAGTAATTTTTCTGGATCCTCAGAACTAGTATTAATTTATGTTTCTTTAATGTGTTTTCATTTAAAATATCATAAATAAAATTTTAAATAAAATGATAAAATCAAAAACATATTCATAGAAAACATCTTTGGGTCCTCATTATTATACTTTTATATAAAGCTACATATATTTTAAAACTTTGAACCCTTAGAGCATCTTTATCCCTGGTTGTTAGTGGGTTGCTTAAGCTAATATTGGATTAAAAGAAAATAAAAAACCCAAATTAATTTAAGCTTCGTTGCTTAATTAAGCCCACTCAAGCAACTTCTGTTTTGGACACATGTTGAAACGAGAGAAGAGAGAGGAGAGAGGGGTCGACGATTTCGTCTCATCTCTCGGTTCTTTCTCTCTCTCTGTCTCTTTCGAAACCTCTCGGTGACCGAAGGCGATTTTATGTCTCTCTGTGGCTCCTCGACGACGACGGCGATGGAGGGCTCTCCTTGGCTCGTCGATGGCATGAACGCTGATTCTCTCCCTCTCTGTGGGTCTCGTCGACGGCGACGACCACTATCTCTATGTGGCTCTCCGCAAATCTAAAGGTAAAGTTGATATTGTGTAACAAATATCATGCATGTCTTAGATTAGGGTTATTCTCGTTCTGATTGAAGTTTTGTGTGTTTGTCGGTTCAATTCCGTCTCACAACGGCGACGGAGGAGCTCTTTGTTGGTGGGTCTCCTCGTATCGATCAGGTAAAGTTTTATATTTTATTTGTTTTTCCTCTTTTATACTTGTTTAGAATTTTTGTATTTGTTTCCTCTTTGATACTTGTTTTGAATTTCTTTTGAACAATTGGGATTTATTCTTGTGTTTCATGTTATAAATTTTGATTTGTTTGCTTTCTGTTGATTCTTTTCCTTTTGTTTTTGTCTTTCTGTGGTGAGATGGAGTGATCAAATCGCGGTCGTCATGTTCTGTGGAAAGAGACGAGGGACGTGAGGAAGGTTCAACGAAAAATAAGAGACTAACAATGGAGGAGCAAAATAATAAAATTGCTTACCCAAGTCTCTTGTCATAATTTATTTCTTAAATACTACTAAAATATTACTTAGCAACCCATAATGAGTTGCAAGGATAAAGATGCTCTTAACTATTAAAAATAGGATGATTATGGAATGGATCCAGGCGGTCACACCGTTTGTCCCAGTTAAGCAGCTCCTGATTGCATAACAACCAGGCATGCTCATATTTTCTTGATTATGCAAGTTTTGATATCTAAACACCAGTGGAAAATATCGCACCGTTTGTCCCCAGGTAAGCCGCTCTTGATTGCACAAAAAACCAGGCATGCTTCTGTTTTCTTGATTATGCAAGTTTTAATATCTAAACTCCAGTGGAAAATATTTTATTTTACTATTCTCAAAAGCCCAAAATGATTACCATATTATAATCCTCAAAGCCCTTAATCAACCTTCCTACTACCACGAGTTGTCTTTTAAAGATATAAGAACAACAAATTGAGATCATGCCAAAAATCAAATTAGGCTAGTGGAGAGATACATATGAGATCAAAAGCATAGTTATCATATACGGAGGGCCGCCTCCAGACATGTTCACTGAGATGGGAGATTCGAAGAAAGCTGATGGATGGGTCATGACATGACTGAATATGCATTCAAAGATTAAAGTTAGACAGATTTTTCTGTCCTTTATCTTGTTTTCTGTGAAGTTGTACGACTTCACAATATTAGATTCTCTTTACATG
Source organism: Raphanus sativus (assembly GCF_000801105.2). NCBI lineage: Eukaryota > Viridiplantae > Streptophyta > Magnoliopsida > Brassicales > Brassicaceae > Raphanus > Raphanus sativus. Next base: position 4,792,904 of record NC_079515.1, on the reverse strand, counting down.
ATCTTCTTAATTTCAAACTCGTCCTTTGGAGTAGACAATGAAATATTTTACGAGAAAAAAGAAGATCTTCCCAATATTTCAAACTACAATATATATAAGATGTCAGTTTTTTTACGGCATATAAGATGTCAGTTATACGTCATCTAATGTAATAAAATCAACGGAAGAATTAGGATATTAACGAGTTAACAATTTGTTTTAGCATTCATAGAGGAATAAGATAAGATATACTTGAAAAGTATCAACTATCCTCCGATCATATTTGTTGATTCCATTATGCCCTAAAAACTCAGCAATCTTAAGGAATCGTTAATTACCAATATCTGAAATTCTGCGTCGTCGCGTTTTTTCGTCAAAGTACCTATACATTTTTTATTAAATTGTATATATTTTGTGTGTGTGCGTGTGTGTTTTGTGTGTTTGTGTTGGCTATTCGTTCAAAGTTCAAACTCAAAAAGTTGTTCTCGGAAATCTTGCTTTCATGTGTTCTGTTAAGATAAAGCGAAACTGATGATATCATAGTTCGATCTTTGTTTACAATCTGAAAAGATTCTTAACTTCAACTATCGTACACCAATGTGTTCCAAAAAGAAAGCATTCATTTTCCCTCCAAAATAAGGCTGATATATAGAGTAAATCTTGAAATGTATAGTAAAACAGTCAAAGGGTCAGATTATTTATACATATGCATTGTTGTCAAAACATAGTAAAGAAGCTTAAACTGAAATTGTGCAAGTTGTGTTTGGCTATTGGTGTTGCCTGTTGGTGCATGTTGCTTGAGAGGGGAATCTCAGATATGTACCTGTTCCCTTGAAGAACAAAAAAAGAAGCATAAATTTTTTGGGTTTCATTTTACATAAAATTCAATCTACTTTTGAAGAGAATTCTTGTCAGAGATGCATTTTCTATTGTCTATGCTGCCAGAATTTTTTTTCTTTAAAAGAAAAAAAAAAGCAAAAGAAAGCTGGTAGTCTGGTTGCTAAATCTTGTGTTAAAAGATATGTCCTGATTTTATTCTACATATTACCGGGTTCGAGTTGCCACTCAAACATTATCTTTCTCTATTCATAGAATATAGATTACCAAGTTTCTGTTCATTTCACATAGTATCTAAAAAAAGGTTAAGCCAAAAACTGAGAGATCAATGAAGAAGAGGGAATATATTTGTTATTTAGCTTTTCGAACTGAAATGTTATAGCAGCTTTGAGTTTGAATCAGGATCATTAGTGGCATGATCTTGAACCATTTCAATAACAATCCATAGTATGTGATATGATCAATTCACAAGAGTTCAGAGATATTTGGCAAGGATTAAGATCATAGATTGATATGAACAGAGATGTTCTAAGTGAAAAATAAGTTTCTCACTATTTTGCATTCAATCTTGAAATGTTTAAAAGAAATAAGCAAACTTGGATTCAAACTTCAGTTAGACATTGATGATGCGGATAAGATAAGACGATGACCTTTTTGAAAAAAAAACTAGTTAATAAAGTATCTAGAAGCGATCAATGATCCTGAGCAGAGTTTGAGTCAACGCCAAGTAAACCTCTGTATGGTAACGGAAACTCGAGGGCAAATTAAATTTAAGTGTCACGAGACTGGCACGGCACGAGACCGGAGGAGCCTCCACCGTCATGCTAACGTCATACGCAGCCTTGTCGTATTCTCCGGCTATCAAGTGAGCGTCGACCTTTCCCACGCCACGCTTTGCCGTCGCGTAACCCAAACCACACTGTTTCAACGCGGCTGCAGCCTTGGGACTCCCGCGGTGCTTCGAGGCCAAAGTGGAAGTGTTGTTAGTGAGGGTGATGAGGTGAGACTCGACGCATTTGAGGATGATGCGAGCCAGTTCGACTCGGTCGGCTTTTGGAGCAGTTGGGTCTGAGCTCAGACAGCGAAGACACAAGGTGGGGTTGTCGGAGTTGTGGCATTGTTGCATCATCAGCTCTTCGTTAGCTCTGGAGGTTACCAATAAATTAACAAGTGTGGTGAGGAGAAGAAGCCCTGCTATAATAGAAGAAGACTCCATCTTTAGTTTCTTGATATATTGCTACTCTTTTTCACTCTTTGATAAATGTTAACTAACGTTGTCTATGGTCTTAAGTCCTTAAGTACTATCATAAATTTGTAACGTTCGTAAGTAAAAGTATATATTTTCTATAATCCCATTGGGTGCATTATGTTTGTTGGTGACATTTGTTGAAAGCGTTACGAGATTGGTAATAGTGTAAGCACAACAAAATGCGAGTGGTGTGTTGTGTTCTTTTCAAAATGGTTAAAGCTGCAACTGAAATGCTAATTGTGGAATAAAATCATTTGGAATTCATCATTTCATGAATTTCATAAAATATTTGACAGTTACAAGAATTTTTTAATTAGAACAATTCTACTTATTCCATTTTTGAAATAAAACAAAAAAAATAAATCTTTTAAAAATATATATTCCTTCTATTTATGGTTATAAACCTACATAAGTGAATGGGATGTGTGGAATTCACCATACCATTAACAATTTCAATTTTTATTTCATTTTATTTATCATTCTATTGTTCTCTTTTTTATTCGGTATTTTCTTACAAGAATAACTATTGTCACTAAAAAGAAAGAAAAAAAATTCTCGTCTGCTCATGTGCCATTTATAGGGAAATTTGGATGCATATACATAGTAGGATTTAAATGAAGTCACTAACCATAGTATTCATTAGGCTATGATATTTGTGTATTAATTTCTATATTATCCTTTTTTACTTTCTCCCCTTTCTTTCAATTAACTTTATAAATATAAAAAATATTTATTTGAATTTCTTAGGTATCTATAAAAAACATAGATTTTTTTCTGTTTATGAAATGTTTTGAATTTTATAATACCAACATATATTTATAAATTGTGTATGTATAGTTATAACTTATAAGAAATGTTTGTCTATTCTATTTACGAGATATAGAATAGCTTTGAAATTATGCAATCTGTATGTGCTGTATATTTCCATCTGTTTACTTTTCCAATCTCCATCTCTATACCTCTCCATCTTTCATTCTCCATCTCTATCCCTCTCCAATCTCCATCTCTATCCATGTTCCATCTCTATTCCTTTCCAATCTCCATCTCTATCCATCTCCCATCTCTATCCCTCTCCATCTTTCATTCTTTATATTTTCTCAATCTCCATCTCTATCCCTCTCCATTTTTCATATTTTTCACGAAAATATGAAAAAACTGTTTTTTCATATTTTCGTGAAAATCAACAAAATATGATTTAAAAAGATTTTAAAATATTTTTTGATGATTTTGTATAGAACTTAAATATTTTCCCGTGGGTTCACTGATCCATAGGGGGTTGTTAGGGTTTAGTTTTGATGATAAGGGAGGACTTAATTTAGGATTTTAGGTTTTGATCAAAAATAGAATTGTAGAAAAGGACCATAGGAGATCAAGTAAGCTCGTAGGAGATTGACTTACCATAAATAGGGGCATAGAAGAAGTTGGCTCATCCCTCCTTCCCTCCCTTCCCCCTCTCTCTTTCCCTCCTTTCCCCCACCCTCCCTCTCTCTCCCCGCCCTCCCTCTCTCTCTCTTCCACATACTAATATACTATACTATAATGACCATCACATATAGAATAACAAATTATTTAATTTGTTCTATATCAATCAAATAGATTTTTTCATATGTTATATCATACTAAACTATCTGTATTATGAACAAATATGCTCTTTTATATTAAACATTATGTTATATTCCATTGAACACTACAAATAAATAATAGAAAGAAAATTAAATTATTTTCTATTGTTGCATTCTTATTTGAGACATCTATTCTATATCAACAACATAAATAGAATGGTATATGTTGTTGTGCATGGCTTACAAACGCATGACGCGCTACGAAGGATTACATTGTCTATTAGTGGGCTAAAAAGACACAACTCCCAAGCCATGGCTATATTCTTAATTGATTGGCTTCCTATGAATATACACCAAAATCACCCCCATTTATACGCTTAAAATAATAAAAGCGTTTATGGGCCGTATATGGGCTAACAATTTCATGGGCCAACGGAGCCGAGCCGTGTTTTGGCTGATGACCGTTAGAAACAAGGACAAATATGTAAACTCACATAAATGTAGCCGTTACCAAACAAAGAGCCACAAGTTTCGCCGCTTTTATTAAAGCCACAACTACAACGCTCCTCTCTCTCTATCTCTCTTATCTCTCTGCTTTCTCCATTCCATTGCTGCTTCTTACATGGCGTCAGACCATAGCACGAAGAACCCACCAATCATGGAGTCAAAAACGAGACACCCTCTCCACCAAATCGCCGACACGCCAACGCACAAGCTCCTCCTGAAACAGTGGCTGAAAGAAGAAGAGCTCATCCTCAGCCGCGTCTCGCACAAAGAGTCTCAGATCGATTCCGTGAGACGAGAGATCACTCAGCTCTACATCTTCTTCTTCCTCTTCCACTCCATCTCTCTCCTCCTCCTCTTCCACGCCTCTTCCACCTCCTCTTCTCCTTCATCCGCGTGCAAGAGATCGTGGATCCCATCTCTCTGCGCTCTCTTGTCTTCTCTCGGACTCATCTGGGCCGTGAGGTACAAGTCCGAAGTGGAGTCGCATCTCGAGAAGTTGCTGGAGAGGGAGAAAGAAGATGCGAAGCTGTTGCGTAAGTGCGTTGAGGAGTTGAAGAAGAAAGGGATCGAGTTTGATTTGCTAAAGGAAGTGGACGCGCTTCGCAGGGCGAAGAGCTTGAGGGTTGAGTCTAAGGTCGTGAGGAAATGGTCTGCGAGGGACTTTGTGACGCTCTTCTTCTTCTCTGTTTCGTGTTTGGTTCTTGCCATGATTAGACTCATTCTCTGTGACTAGATTGTGTTATGAATCTTTGCTCTCTTGCTTTTTTTTTTTGGTATACTTTACTGTTTAATTCAGCAGAATTCTCTTGTTTCTGCAATTTTTTTTGTACTTTTCAGGATAATAAAGAGTAAACATGTTTGTTCCTCTTTGTTCAGTCTACATAATATTAATATATCAGCTAGAATTATATGAATAATACAGCTTATTGAAACTACGGATTCATTTCAAGATATCCCACAAATTTTGGTAATTTATTGACCTAAAATATATTTTAAAAAAAAAGAACCTTCCTTCCTGACTTAGTACTAGAAAATCTGATATAGTTTCTAATTAAATCCAAGTTGTTAATAAAGTTTAAAAAATAAAGCTTGGCATGTGAGAAAAAAAACTCAAAAAACTAATACATTACAAGAAAATTGTCTTGGTCTATTCATCATCTTGTGACTTAGTTTTCTTCTTCTTTTTCTTGTTGCTGTGACCATTATCTTTAGTTAATTCCTCTTCTACTGCTTTGCTTTTCTTTTTCTTTTTCTTTGATTTCTCCCCTTCTTCTTCCCCATCCTTCTCCTCTGACTTTCTCTTCTTTTTCTTTTCTGAGGCCTCCCCTGCTGTGGCTTTTCCCTCGTCTAGAAAGAGAGAACACACCCAACCGTTTAACATCAAAACTTAAAAAAGATACAAGAGGTGTATAAAAGTGAGATGATACCTTTCGTCTCAAGACTTTCCAGCACTTCTCTCATTACATCCACATTCTTACGTGGGGCAACACCTTTATCATAAAACTCTAGTCGTTCCTCAACTTGTTCCCTAAGTTTCTCACCAAAAGCTGTAGTGCTGCTATCTGCATATGAGACGGACCACCATTGTTTTTTTAGTGAACAAACATATGATCTCACTATACCAAGTTAACTATTCAGAACATTCCAATATTTTACCAGCGAAACAATCGATCCGGGAAGCAACCGAACACTTGTTAGCGAGGTAACGAGCAATACGTCCCTTGTTTTTAGCAGCTGCACGCCCTATGAACGAAGAGTGGAATATAAGACCGTACTTGGGTGTGTTTCCACGTGTCTTCAGCGCCCTAGACATTAAACACAAACAATCAGTTATACTTAACTGCAAGTAAAGTTGCATAGCAAAAAACAAAAGCTTGAAACCGCACCTGAAGAGTGCTTTCTCAGCACCAAGAATCTGGAGAGTTGAAGATGGACACTTGGCGAGATTTGTGAGACTCCCCGCATGTGAAATCAGCCTCGCTGCAACCATCTCTCCTATCAAAGCCGCCAAATTTGGAGCAATGTCGCTCATTTTAGCAACGAGGTAATCGTAGAGCTTCTTTCTGTAATCAGAAAGGTCCATAACTTTCTGAGCAAAGATCTGGACATTGATCAGATCAAGTGGTGATATATCCTGGCCTGCAGAGAAGGCAAAACAAAAGAGGGATTAGATAAAAAAACAAGAAAAGCTCATGACTTTTAAAGACAATGCCTTTACAGATTATTACCCATAGATGCTTTCCCAGCTTCAACGACCTCTTTAGCCTTATCTTCATCTCCAAGGATTTCAGTAAGCATAGGGATGTGGTCTTCAGACAGCTTTGACTTGTCCTCAATAATCTTTGACACTCGGGCGTAAAGGTAGTTGTCGTTGACTATCTTGACTAGTTCAGGGAAGTGCCACGAGTACCATTCTCTGCAAAAACATAAAATATAAGCTACTCGTAAACAGACAAGACATAATCTGAAAATCAAAACAACAAAAACAAACCTGACTCTCATGGCAAAGGAATTGATATCTTTATCAAGCGTGTCGAGCATAAAAATGGCTTGAATAACCATGTTGTCCACACGGTTAACATTGAACTTCACCTTTGCTCTGCTGTAGCTGTGAGCTAGTCCAAGTTGCGCTTTTTCCAAATCACCAGGCTGCATCATTAAATAACATCATGAAGCGCAAACACTAGAGAGAGAGAGAGGTTAACTCAAAAAGGCCATACCTTTAGGTCCTTGATGAACCTATCAAAATGCTGACGCACACCTCTAAGAAGCTCAAGAACGAACTCATTGCTCTGGCAAGGAATCTTGGTGGCTTCGAAAATGCAAGAACCAATCTTTGGCTCGGACACTCCTAAGCTAAACTTGGGAGTCTTTCCTTCCTTCACTTTCGGAAGATTCAACTCCAGAAAGCTTCTCAGCTCATCACTCATATACCCTTCAAGTTTCAAAGCAAAAACCAAAACAGAGCATGCTTACTTAACTGTAGTAAAATGTGTAACTTTGTTTCAAGCATAACCAAAACAGAGCAAGCTTATTCTAATTGTAGTAAGAAGTGTAAACATTGGCAAAGTAAAAACAGAGCAGGTTTGTTCTAACTGTAGTAAAAAGTGTAAATATTGTTTGAAGCAAAGTAAAAACAGAGAAAGCTCATTCTACCTGTAGTAAAAAGTGTAATTATTGTTTCAAGCAAAGTAAAAACAGAGCAATCATTCTAACTGTAGTAAGAGTGGTGGAGGAAGATAAAAGAGGAGAGAGTTCTACTTTAACGGAGGGTTACCTTCAGAAACGGCGTTGATTTGGTTGAGAGCATCGAGAGCAGACTCAGATGGGTGGAAAGCAGTAAGCTGGACGACCCGGCCGAACCGATCTAGGTCTGAAACAGAGCTTCGAACAGCCTCCGTGTTCTGTCCGATCTCATCGAGGCCGTGCGCCTCGAACAGGCCGTACCCGGAAGATGATTCGTAGAGAAGATACATTGACATTGTGCAGATAAAGCTTAAACCCTAGCCGTCTCTGTTTAATTGAAAGCCAGGTGTTTATGTTTATGCAGCTTTGGTTTTGTATAAATAAAAAATTATAAACTAGGGTTTAAGGTTATTTTGCAAACAAGAGGATGACTTTTCCCTCGTTTTAATTCCAATGGCATGGCCCATTAAATCATCGTGTGACGCTTGAAATAAGTCAAGGCTTTTTCGAATTCTCTATATGAAGTCTTTTAAAGCCTACTAGATTTTGACCCGCGCTTTTGAAGCGCGGGATATTTTACGATGAAAAATTTCATTAATAATTTAACAAATATTTTGGTTATTTTTAAAGAGTGTGTATTTAAAATATTTTTGCATTTAAATCAGTATTTTTAAATTCAACCCGATTGTGATTATACCGGTTAATCCGGAGATCTGACAATTCAATTTATGTTTTTAAAATATTCATATTAAAAAATCACTAAAATCCGAGACTAACCGATTGAACTGATGGATGATTGATATGTAATCTAATTGAATTTAAATTGTAATAGTTTCATAATTTGTAATCTTATAATCGAAATTTTAAAGTTCACTATTTTGCAATTTATGAAATTATGACGTTTCTACAAAATTTTAAAGAGAAATGATAGATATAAAATAACTAAATTAATTATTGTATTATTTGGAAACATTAATAGTAGTATAAAAATATATTGTTTGGAAACATTGATAGTAGTATAAAAGAAATAAGTATATTGTTTGGAAACATGGATAGTAGTATAAAGAAAGGAATATTAGTGACTTAATGTATGTTTAACTATAAAATATAAATGTGTATTTAATTTAAAAACTTACAAAATAAATGTTAGGTCCAACAGAATGTTTCTGTTTTAATAAGATAGATTTGACTCTTGCTTCTAATTTTCTTCCTCGTCATTGCATGTGGACCGGACCAACTGGGGTTTTGAGATGTGCTAACTTTCTCACTTCCATATGTTCTAGTAACTGGGCTAGGCTCTTTACTTTGTTCAGTTAAAGTTGGGCTTTCATTTGAAAATCCCGGCCTGAAGACAGTTTTTAAAACGTTACATTCTTTTAGACAATCTCAATAGTAAACCAAAAAGAAATCAAAGAACAGAGACGACTGGGAAAAGTTTCCAGTTAGTAAGAGGGATCTTGAACTAATAGATTTTAGAAGCTAAAAAGGGTATCCTGAGCAATCGCAATAATCGAGTTCATTGATATTCCTGGTATAGTAGATGTTATCACACATACAATCATACTCAATTCGATGGAATTGGTACCCCTTCGTAACTCCAAAGACCCGGATTCGTTATATGGCGATTGGTCTATGGTCGATTCAGTAAAAAAAAAAGTAACTTCAAATTGATAGTCGTACCTCGTGAAAAGAAGACTTTTTTTTGTCGAATTAAGCATTCCCTTATCTTTCTAAACGAAAAGAAATTTGGTTTTTTATATTGAAGTAAACAAATATGTCATGGTTAGAGAAGTCTATACATCGCATATAAGCTTTAAGAATATTGTGGCATAACCATCGAAGTAATGCAGGACCTAAAAGATCAACATTATTGTGATAACTAGAACGCTTGGTTCTATCCATCTGCCCTTTGTCAACGCATTTTTTTAGGCAAAGACTCCGTTTTTTCCTCTGTAAATATTTCTCAGAACATGGAATGTGAATCAAACCCATGTTTGAATTGAAATTGAGATACTGATGCAAGCTCTTCTCTTCTGAATCGGATAGATTCATATCTGAAAGAGTTTGACAATACTTTCTTTCCAAATTAATCCAACTTTAATCAAAACACGAGCACACGACCGACCCATTATCAAGAATATGCTTAGTCATGGAAATGATGTAAAGGAGGGTGATGAGTCACTAAAACGTCATTTCGATTACCAAAAAGATTGAAGAAAAGGAAACATAAAGACAAAGGTGGAGCCAAGGGGCAAAAGAGTGAGGTCACTGTACCCTAGAAGCTACGGCCAATGTGGGCACCCTCCTCTTTGAAATGAATCAACTATATGTGGACCACAGTGTTGAAAAATACATTCCTATTTTTTTGTATTCCGTACTTCTTACTCTGTATTAGTAATACAGTATTACACGGAAAAGTAATAGCGAGTGTGTCGTGTGGCTGTCCTGCGTACGGCTGTACGCTTGCAGGTTGTCTCTTTAAAGTTTTGAGTCAAACATATTAATGTTCTCGATAATCATGTTCGTGGAAACTCTATTAGCCATTGCTCTTCCAGCAGATTTTTCAAGTTTTTTTTTTGTAGAAGATTTTTTCAAGTTTCTTGTTTCACCTAACCCATCAATTTATATTCAATGCTTAGAGGAATGAATAAAATGATCTGCTTTCAACAACTACTTCAAGAAGACTATTAATTACTATTCCATGCTAGAACTCTCTTTTTTTTTGGTCAAACCTAATGCTAGAATTCTCTATGTCGGTTAGAGCATCATTAATCCTAAAACTCACTAAAAGTTTTTAAAATTTTTTTGGGTGATTAAGAAAAAGTAAAAATAAAAAGCGCACCAATCGCGGACCGTCACGCGTTGGTGGAACATGAACAGTGCAAAAAACCTATCACAATCGATCCTTACACTTTTGTAACCGGTTTTTACAAAAAAAAATGGGCCCACCACCTTAAGAAACCCTGTTGTAACAGCCGATAATTGTGACCATCTTTATCAATGGGACAAAATTTGAGTCCCTCATATTATAAAATGAGTATTAGTACTGTTTAGGACTAATTGAAGGACAATTAGAAAAGTTTGGTTTATTGGTGGGACTTTCTTAAAGTTCTTAAGGTTAATTTATAATATTTTGATGTTTTTTATATTGTAAAAATGTAATGAGAAATATAAAGATAAGTTTATAATTAAACAAGCCACATTAGAATTAAAAACATAAAAAGTACAAACTTAAAATTAAAAAATTTTAACATTGAAAATAAAAAATTACAAACATAAAATAAAAATTACAAACATCATAAATAAAAACAAGCACACAATTTATTCAATTCATAAAAACTTAATAATAAGTTATTATTCTTGAAGATGTCCGAATTTATCCCATATATTTTCAATCAAATCATATTTTAATTGTCGATGAATTTGTCTATCCAGAATGCTCCGCCGACGATCCATTGTATTGCCGCTGCCGAGATTTGGAGCTCTTTTGACGGTAAATGTATCTTCATCTTCTCTTTCTTGAAATTCATTTTCGTCATAGTTAGTGTATGTCGATCGTTCATCTTCGACAATCATATTATGGAGTATGATACATGCTCGCATAATATTCCCCATTTTTTCTTTATCCCATAACTTAGATGGATTTTTGACAACGGCAAATCTAGATTGGAGGACTCCGAAGGCACGCTCGACATCTTTCCGCACAGCTTCTTGTTTTTTAGCAAATAATGAATTTTTCTCACCTTGTGGTAGTTTGATAGATTGAATAAAAGTCGCCCACTTCGGATAAATTCCATCCGTGAGATAATAAGCCATATTGTACTCGTTTCCGTTGACATAATAATTTACTTCTGGCGCTATTCCGTAAATAATGTCATCAAAAACAGGTGATCGATCAAGAATATTAAGATCGTTCATAGTACCTGGGGCTCCAAAAAACGCGTGCCATATCCAGAGGTCCTGTGAAGCTACGGCCTCCAAAACAATAGTTGGTTTTCCGGTTCCTCGTGCAAACATTCCTCTCCAAGGGGTCGGGCAATTCTTCCACTGCCAATGCATACAGTCGATGCTTCCAATCATTCCTGGGAACCCACGTTCTTCTCCCATATAGAGTAGTCTTTCTAGATCCTCCGGTGTGGGACGTCGTAGGTACTGATCGCCAAACAAGGTGATAATTGCCTCCGTAAAATGATGCAAACATTGCCGAGCTGTCGTTTCAGCAAGTTGGACATATTCGTCAACTGTATCAGCGCTACAACCATATGCCAATTGTCGAATTGCTGCCGTACATTTTTGTAGTGGTGATAGACTAGCCCGTCCGGTTGCATCTTCTTTTGGTTTAAAATACGGTGCTTCGGTGGAGAGACGATAGACAATACGCATGAACAATGATTTGTTCATTCGAAACCGTCGCCGGAATAACTTGGAAGTGTATGTTGGATTCTCGCTAAAATAATCATTCCATAGCTTCTCGTGGCCGTCTTCCCGGTTTCTCTCGATAAAAACACGTTTTTTTCTCTCTTTTGGTTCTGGAAAAATGTCAGGATTCTCAAAAAATTCATCAAAAGCAGAATCCATAGCATCATCTTTATGATCTTTGTGGTAATGAAAATGAGAAGAAGATGCCATTGCAAATTGATTTTAAAAAAAAGATGGCAAATGAAAGGGAGGAGAAGAAGTCGAGAAGGTGTGAAGAGGGAGGAGAAGAGGTTAACTTATTTATAGTGAAAGGGAGGAGAAGAAGTGTTGTTCGAAAATGTATCATGTGACTTAGTAAACAAACAAACATCTTGTGACAAACATGTTGTCTTTATTCTACTTCACCAACATCTTGTGACTTAGTGTTGTCTTTATTCTACTTCACCAACATCTTGTGACAAACATGTTGTCTTTATTCTACTTCACCAAGTCACGAGAGCATAGTAATAAACATCTTGTGACTCATGTTTGTATCATGTGACTTAGGAAAGAAACAAAACAAAAGAAACATCTTGTAACATAACACATAAAGAAACTAAAGAACATAAAGAAAGTAAAGAAACAAGTTTGTATCATCCAACATAAAGAAACAAAAGAAACAAGTTTGATTCATACCGATTACAACATGAGACATAAAGAAACAACTTAAGAAACAACTAAAGAAACATACAAAGAAACAACTCAAGAAACAACATGAGACATAAACTAAACAAGTCTTTCATGATTCCTATTACAACATGACCCATTACTCTTTCACTTAAAGACGATCAGCAGACCTGTTACAACCAAAAGCAGGAGCATTACACCAACAAACACTTCAAACCCATCCATCAAACATGATTTCTTCTTTGCCAAGTCAGAAACTAACTTCTCTAGGTTAACAACCTTCTCGTCAGTCTCATAGTTGTTGATAGAGTTCAGATTATCTACCTTTTCCTCCAACATAAGTATGCGTTTGTCTGTCGCACTCATCTCCTCCATCACCGCGACGTCCCACCATTTCCAGATGTGGCATTCACCATCGTCCACATTCTCGCAAGTGTAGTATCTCCTCCCTGGGTCGTTTCTTGTGTATGATGTTGCTAGAAGGGGTTCACCATCACAGTAACAAGTCCGAGGGAATCCAAACTCCACCTCTGGCTGTGGAGGATAACGAGCCGTCTCGCCATATTGGAGGATTACCTCTTCTTGGTCACGACGAATAAGCTCTTCGTATATTAACTCTTCTCGGTCACCACTACTTATCGGCACATCTTCGTCACTACTGTCACCTGTGAGACCGTAGTCATCCGAGAGTGAAGGCTGGCTGTAACTGTGAAGGCCCATTGAGAGTAAACCTGCAAAACAATTACATGGACAAGCTTATTAGCAGCTAGAACCAAAACTAAACCTGCAAAACATAACACAAAAACAACCACACAATTTGCAACCATAAAAATATTTTTATAAATAAGCAGGAACTGAAATACAAGAGTAGGAACAGAAATACAGAGATACATTGATTTTTAAAACTAGGAAACATAACAGAAATACAGAGATACATTCAAGACACTACTAACAGAGAGTGTCTAGTATGGCTAGTAGCTTATCCTTCACCACTTCTTCAGCCTCAGTGAGTGGTTCTTTTTTGGCTAACAGAGTGTCAAGTATGGCGAGCTTTGACAGTCTCTCCTTCCTCTCCAAATCCTCCTTCTTCATCTCCCAAATGCTCGCATAGTCAGCCACAGACTTGCCTTTTCCTCCATACTTTCTAGCCTTAGCAGCCTTGATACCTTCAGGGCGGACGTCATGATCAGGGCGGACCTCATGATCAGCAGCAGTGGTGTTTGAACTTTCGGATGGAGTCTCAGAAGCTTTACGCTTTGAACTACCAGTAGGTTTAGGAGGGTTGAGGCTAAGCCACTTCTGCTCATACCTCAAGAGACACCACGCATGCTCTAGAGTAAATTTCTTATTGTTGTTAGTGTAGTAGATGTCGTGCGCCAGCTTGAGAACATCATGGTCACTCTGCCCAGAGCTGATCTGTCTCTCTGCTGCCGCATGTGCAGCACAGAACTTGTTAGTGAAATCATTAATCTTGTGCCATCTCTGCTTGATGTTTAAACCATTTCTTCCTACACCCTGAGCTCTACCATGCGGACTTTCAGCATAGTAATCACCAACTCGAGCCCAGAAGGTTCCTGACTTTTGTGAGTTTCCAACAATCGGATCCTTTGAAGTGTTTATCCAGGCGCTGATTATCACCTCGTCATCAGCTAGTGTCCACTTCTTTCTCTCCCTTGACGCCAATGGTGTCTCGCTTTGTTGGGAGCTAAATGGGGGGATCTCAGATGCTCCAAAGTTGACACTATCTTGATAACTTTCATAAGGAAAGTTCTGGCTGTTAAGGAGACCGACTAAACTAGGAGTCTGACTATATGGATTCAATGGATTCCTTGAATCCATAGTGATTAGAAGACAGAGAAGAGGGGAAGAGAGGCACAGATGCCGCAAACAAAGAGTGAAAGAAGATGATGTGTGTAAAACAATGAAAGCTTGTTCTGTTTTTATAGCTGAGAATTAACTAAAGCCAATTAAATAAACCATCATAAAGAGGTAACCATAAACTACCAGAGTCTTATCAAAACTTATTACAGTCATAACTTCAAAACTTTTTACAATCCCATCACCTACAACTACAAAACGTAAACGTAAACTATCTTCAACTATCTTAACTATATACCTTCAATCCTAACTATACCTTCAATCCTAACTATATACCTTCAATCCTAACCATTCAAGGAAATAACTAAGCTGTAATTTTTTGTTACACTTCAACCATTCAAGTAAATGACTAAGCTAATCGTCAACACATAACTAAAATATGACATCTTTCGTTAAGAAAAATCAAATACAACAACCAACTAAAAGCTTTCAATTGAAGTCACATCTACGAAAGCAACTTTGCTTTGCTTTCAGGTTTAAATTATCTGCTCTATCTACTAGACTTAATAACACGATAGCTTCAAAACACAAACGACTTAACTCCAGAAATAAAATGTCATAAGAAATCAAAACACAAACAACTTGTATGCGATATAATATCAAGACAGAAACAACTTAAGTTCAGAAATTATATGTGAAACTATCAAAGAATCAATAACCGAACATACCATCAACGAAACAGCATCAACGAAACAGCATCAAACAAACCATCAACGATCATCATCATCAAAAAAGAAACTTAATTTAAACTAATTAGTTAATCAAACCGAACATATCTAAACTAATTAGTTAATCAAACCGAACAAAAACTAATCTACCGAACAAATCATCACAACAAAGCATCTACAAACGCATGCAGAGGAACTAGATCGAGAAACAGAACCTAATCTACAGGCAGAGAGGAGTACCTTTTTGATTGAAATCTGGTGACGGGTTCGGGAGAGAGAATCTACTCAGAAATCGTCGGCGAAACAGTTGCGATTCGGGAGGAGCTACCGGAGTGGAATCGGCGGAGAATGAGGTTGGGGATGCGGGAGAGAGTCTGGAGGAGGTACCGGAGTGGAATCGGCGGAGTCAAAGTCAGATGAAATCGTCGGTCTTCTTTATCGCAGCCGTCGCCTTCGTCGTCGAGAGAGACCAACAAATCTTTTCTAGATCGAAAATGAAACTAAAACTCGTGTTCCCCCACCTTGGCTTCTCCGCTTCGTTCCGAGGCAACACGTGGCACGCGGGACGACTCAAGGACGACTCTAATTTAGTTAACGTCCCACTGATTTTTCTTTTTCTCTGATTTAAATTAAATGCTCATTACCCTAAGATACGAAGGGAAGGACAACGATAAAGATGGTCTTAGTGTCCATCGATTTTATTTCTACAGAATCATCCTCTTGGATCTTTCGTTATGTGTGTGTAATTCAACGACATTGTTTTTATTTTTTTATTTTCTTGTAACAAATGGTTATAAATACAAGCTGAAATGTAAGCACCGGCATATATTTTTAGCTGACTGAAAATTCTATATTTATTTGTAAACAAGATAAAGAAAAAACAAAAAGCCATTTTAGTTGATACAAGAATTTTGATAAGTAAGTTATGAAACTAAAAGTATTTTTTTACCACTTTAACAGAAATCTACTTATTGTAAGTAGTCTTTTCTATCTTGAACTGAATTCTGGTGGCAGAAGTTACGGTCTCTCATTTTACTACCAAAACTGATTCGTTATGGTTATGAATCTAAGTGAAATTTATCAGTTGAATTCAACTAGTATTGATGAAATCTGATCACTTGTCAACTGGAACTCATCAATATTCTTCCAATACAAATTAGGTTTTAAATGGTAACGTGCGGAATAACTACGTAGTGATAAATACGGTGCGATTGTAATAGTAACAAAAACATATAGATATACGAGTATATGTGAAATTTTTGTTATTCACGACGGTGCGGTGCGAGACGGTTCGTCACCGTTGGAAGCCTTAGCATCCAAGAGTCAGACCAGTACGAAGACTAAAGAAAGTGGAGTATAAGATGATTTTCGCATAATTACTAAAGAGTCTAAAGTGTATAGCCGTATAGGATGGTTTTTATTATATATTTTTTAGCCGACAACTGATAAATAAATTACTAAATATTTTTTTCGACCATAATAAGGGAAGAAAAACTTGAAAAAAGTAATTTTTAGTGAAAACAAAGACTAGCAAAATTTAAGGAAAAAAAACAAATCGAAAGAAACTAGAAACAAACGGCTTATAAGAAATCATTTAATGATTCAGCTCGTTTACTTCTTTGATCAATGTGGAGGAAGAAGAAGATTCATCGGATTCAATAAAAACTATGGATCTCTAACATATTCTGGGAAAAAAATCATTAGAGAAAAACTAGTCAAACCATCAACAAAAGTTATGAAGATGCATTGGCAATCCACAAGTCGTGGATGGGGAATTACGGTGGATCTGATTAGAGTTGTTTGTTTTAAACAAATGAGTCAGTTGAAATCTAAGATCATATTGTTTTAGTTTCTTTTTTTTGTTGTAAATCATTTTTGAAAGATGATATTGACTTCGGTAATAATCTGTAACTCTCTATTATAATGAACTATTATTTAAGAAGAAACTCTAATAATTTATTTACGTTACTGAACTATCTTTTAAAAATCAACTAGATTTTGACCCGCGCTTTTGAAGCGCGGGATATTTTACGATGAAAATTTTTACTAATAATTTAACAAATATTTTGGTTATTTTTAAAGAGTGTGTATTTAAAATATTTTGCATTTAAATCAGTATTTTTAAATTCAATCCGATTGTGATTATACCGGTTAATCCGGAGATCTGACAATTCAATTTATGTTTTTAAAATTTCATATTAAAATTACTAAAACCCGAGACTAACCGATTGAACTGATGGATGACCGATATGTAATCTAATTAGATTTAAATTGTAATAGTTTCATAATTTGCAATCTTATAATCGAAATTTAAAGTTCACTATTTTGTAATTTATGAAACTATGACGTTTCTACAAAATTTTAAAGAGAAAATGATAGATATAAAATAACTAAGATTAATTATTGTATTATTTGGAAACATTGATAATAGTATAAAAAATATATTGTTTGGAAACGTTGATAATAGTATAAAGAAATAAGTATATTGTTTGGAAACATGGATAGTACTATAAAGAAATGAACATTAGTGACTTAATGTATGTTTAACTATAAAGTAGAAATGTGTATTTAATTTAAAAACTTACGAAATAAATGTTAGGTCCAACAGAATGTTTCTGTTTTAATAAGATAGATGCATTAAAGTTTTATTTGCAAGATCTTTTACAATTTCATTTTATTAATCTGCATAAATAACAATAAACTGTACTATATATAAATCACATCTCAAACCTCTTACTCAGAGAAAAAAAAAAGCTGGAATAGCTCAGTTGGTTAGAGCGTGTGGCTGTTAACCACAAGGTCGGAGGTTCGACCCCTCCTTCTAGCGGCGGTTCCTTTTTTTTTTCAAAAAAAAAAACCTCTTACTCAGAGATTAATAACTTTTCAGTCAAACTATTGCAATAAGGCAACTTCCATGATTCACGCTTATCATTCTTTAATCTATTATATTCACATTAAATTATTTGTGAAGAAAAGTCACGTTGGTTTGTACGGTATGACACGTAAGGGAGGAAAAAAGAAGTTGGAGTGGGTTACGTTAACATGTACGACTGCACCGTACGGATATTTATTCATTTTATTTATATAATCCCAAATTGGTTCCCACAAAACTCCTTTCACGTGACGCCATTCCTCTCTTTAATACTACCAGTATTTACTTCTCCTATCTACCAAATTGATTCAAATATTTAATGCTCTTTAGATTTCGAGTATATGCTTATAAATAATAATATAGTAACATTGGCCGCGTCTGTATTTGTTTTTATTCAAACGCATAAATTAAATCTGATAAGGAAAACTAGTTTTGGCATATAACCAAGTAATGTAGTTTATTACATTCGGAGAGAGCGAAGTATATGAATAACTTAGGTTATTACATTCGGTGACATATATACTCGTTAATGATGCAATAGCGCGTACCGCGTTTACAGCTAACCAATCAGAGTGAAGTTTCAAGCTGTTGACGTGTATCTCAATAATGCCTCCTTTATACTTATATAAGTTATAACCTTTGCCGTTGGAAGAATATTCTCTCCTACGTGAGTTTTGCTTAAACTAATACTTTTGATTGTCTGTCTTACTATTTCTTAATCACGTCCCCTTTCTTTCTCTTATTTTTATATTATAGATTTTGAGCATCGGATGCTTGTTTCTTTGCATAGCTTAAATATTCTTTATACCCATCTGTTTATGTTTGATTATATATTAATCTTTTCAGTACTCACATTATCAACCAAAATATCATTGAACAACTAACTACCAATCAGGAAAATAACCGATTAATTGCATCGTTTTAAAAATATTAGCTTCGATTAGTTTTCTTTTGGACAAGTAAAATTACAGAAGATAGTTTAGTAACTTAATTACTGCATGAATCAGTGATGATATACTGTAAATGGAAAACTACGTATATGGTTTGAGCATTTCAACTTTTCAAACAATTGAATAAAAAAATACGAAACATAGAGTCCTATGGAAATTGAAGAATGAGTCGTAAAGGAATCAACTGCTTCATGAGGTTGATATAGTTTGGTAGATATAGTATCCACCCAACCTAATTGCTTCTTTGATTTTATTGCTTCCCTTTCCATAAATATTTAACAAGCAAACGAAATTATCTGTTAGAATATCTAATCTATATATCATCAAGCTATAAGTTTCTAATTGTGGTAGAACTTAAACTATATGTGGGAATTTGAAATATATAAAATTGGACGATTCATACCAAACATGCGTGGCGATACTCTAATAATTATATCTCTACGTAGTAAGGAGGCTACTTTAGTTTGATTAATCCACATGTGTCGCATGTTTATTTTATAGGTATAATTTCAATAAACTTAGGAGACTAAAGGGGTGTTTAGTTTGATTAATCCACATGTGGCATGGTTATTTTATAGGTATCAATTTCAGTAAAGTTAGAAGACTAAAAGGGGTCTAAAGTTGCAACCCCCAAGTTGAGAAAGGGGACATACACTTTTGATAAGTAGAGAAACTTAGGGTACATCATATCCTTGTCATTAAAGCTCTAATCTTTACAGAATGGAGAATAATCCTATACAACAATCCTACTTTACTTTCTTTTTCTCTTTAACACACAGACACATGGTGATGGTCCTCCATGATATCCACGCACGACATTTTACAACGACGCTGAATAATTATAATACTGATAACTCCACGCCCCAATCTAATTTTTAAATGGTAGAATATGTATATAAAAGTGTCACAAAACAACATTATGTATAGTTAATCAAATCGGTTTGGTATAATGGTAAAGAAGTTGCAGCCGGAGATCCCAAATAACACTGGTCACCGAGCTGCACTTTAAATAAATTAAATGCAAGGCCTTGTAGGATTAGTATTTGAGTTTTAGAAGTTTTTGAAATCCCCACACTTGTCAAAGAAAAAAACATTACATATAGTTTCAAAAAAAAAACAAAAAAGCATATTAAAATTTGGGCAATATAATTTCTCAAAGTCCCACCGTAAATCTATAATTAATTGTCATAATTAAAGGGTTGATCAGTAAGGATAGCCGGATGCTTCTTCTACAGGGTTACAAGTTATCTATTATATCAACATCTATTGTCAAATATGACTCACTTCTTTATAGATTGGTTCGTGTAAGACGTTACTATGTTGCATGTACTCTCTGCATTATTAATTATCACAGTTTTGTCCCTAACTAGCTTGAGTTTATATTATGTTTAAACCATGATAATGTAATTTGTTGGTTTTTATATTAGTTATCCTGAAACTAATAGCTTATTGTTATAATTGGGTCTTGAAAAAAATATATTACATAATGGAAACTTACAAGTCACTAGATTTTGTTTTAGTTTCAATGATGGTTATGTGAGGGTCTGAATATGATCAGAAGAAAACAAAATGAATAATGAAGTGATCTTATAATAAGTCGTTGAGGGTGAGATATGTATCTACAATTGTAAAATATGACTTTCAAACTATTCACAATACCACACAAATGGTACATACTCCATCACCTGGTCCAAGTTCTAGAACCCATTTTCAGAAGTCTATATCACAGTATTTTTCCGTTCAGAATTATTTGTTATTCATTCTTGGTTTACATCCTTTTTAAATTGTTTTAAATCCGCCAAGTTAGACCATGACAAATCATTAGCCAGATTATAATATATTTCTTGTACTCAACAAAAATAGTTAAATTATTGTTATTATTCTAGAAAGAATGGAGCACTTCGTCTCTTTGATTTGTTCGAATTTTTTTGTTAAGTATGTGAATCTTCATTAAATCAATAATGAGGCAGGGAGATGCATGGCTTTGAAGATAAAATCCTAAATATCTAAGCAGCTAATGAAAGCAATTGTGTTGTAGAGAGTCACAAAAAAAACTAAAAAAAACTCCCTAAGAACAAATTTAGAGATACATTTGTTCGATTTTTTTGGTTTTCTATAACTATCACTTAACATGGTACTCAACGTAAAGAAGTTCAAGCTTAACGTGATGGTCCAACATAAAAAGAAACTCCTGTTCCGATTCTAATGCAAGATAATTTTCATTGCAATCATGCATGGCGGTGCTGTAACGCGGCGATGTTTATTATTTGATATATCATATATAGAAAAACGAGTCGATGTATCCCTTGCTCCGTTTAATAAGATAAGCGAAGGAATGTTGTTAGCTACATAATCTATGATCACAATCCGTGAAAATGAATATGCATGGAAGCATCTAAAGCAAGATCTGTTGTTGGTGTGTGTATCTAAAGCAAAATGTATATTGAATTGAATATGTATATATTTTTTCTGAGTTGCTCATGAACCTCGTTTATCAATAGCCAAATATACTAAAAAGACCTATATCTCTTCTTTTTATTTGGTCGAAAAAGACCTATATATACCAACTATTCAGATTACATAATTAATTAATAACATCATTTGATCTTAATTATGTGTTATTTTGACATATGCATGATTTTGATTACAAATGAAAATATATTAGAAAATTAATTTAAAAAATCACAGCCACGAATATACATAAGAGGTAAGGAAAACGTTATATAAAATATATATTTATTTTAAAAGGTTTTCTTTTTGTTTAGTGATAAATTTGATTTTTCTATTTCAAAGTCAGTCGTATTTTTTTTAGATAATCCAAACAATTTATTTATATAAAATAAAATAAAAAACTAAATCAGTCGTTTTCCTTTTTATGTTTAAAAATCAAAGATATTTTACTCTGTTCTGTGGTTTTGAATTGGGCATTTTATATTCTTCTTTTTTCTTTTAATAGTCAAGTCGAAAATTTCCGAGTAAGTGTACCGAGAAATTGCTAAAAATACCATTTTCATAGTACCACTTTTCATGTTTACACTAACCACTTTTACCACTACTTTTAATGACGGGTTTAGATTTGAACGTTTAGGATTTAGGGTTTAGATTTTATGTTTTAGGGTTTAGATTTGATGTTTTAGGGTTTAGGGTATAAAGTTTAGGGTTTAGAGTTGAGGATTTAGGGTTTATAGTTGAGGTTTCAGGGTTTAGGGTTTAGGATATTGAATTTAGGGTATATAGTTTAGGGTTTAGGGTTTAGAGTTGAAGATTTAGGGTTTAGGGTTTAGAATTGGAGGTTTAGGATTTAGAATTTTGGATTAAAATTTTGAAAAGCATATAAAAACAAAGATATAAGAGTTTTTAACATTTTAATAAATAAGGTATTTTTGAAAATGTGTACTTAGTGGTGGTAAAGATGAATAATGGTATCTTCAAAGTGGTATTTTTGAAAATTCCCCAAGTGTACCTGGCAAGTACTCCTTCCGGACCCACTTAATTAGAAGCCAAAGTTCCAAAATACCCTCGCCTCTATATAAAATCAGAACCCTTCCTCTCTTACCTTCCAACACCACCGAGTCATTCATTCTTACAGCTCATACAGTTTCATCACTCTGGCAAAAGCTTCCTCTCTCTACCTCTCACACATCACAACAAGAAGATGAAGCATCTGATCCGCCGTCTCTCCCGCGTGGCTGACTCCACTCACTACAATCTCCTCCGGTCAGATTCGCAACGACGGAGCCGCCGCTCTGAATTTTCCCTCCGGTCTTCGATGGCTCGCCGCTTGAAGAAACATACATCCTCTGTTCCTCAAGGACACGTACCGGTCTACGTGGGAGACGAGATGGAGAGGTTCTTGGTTAGCGCGGAGGTGCTTAACCATCCGGTTTTCATCGGTTTGCTGAAGCGGTCGGCTCAGGAGTATGGATACGAACAGAAAGGAGTTCTTCAAATCCCATGCCACGTTCTTGTCTTCGAGCGCATCATGGAGTCGGTTCGGCTTGGATTAGCGGTTCCAAGTGACTTGCAAGATCTAATCAGCGAGGAGTGTATGTGAGAAGATTTTTAGAAGAATCCTTGGTAGGTAGAGAGGCAGAGTCACAGAGATGGATCTAGTTGTGTTTTTGTTCAGACACAGAGTAATAATAATTCGTTGGTGTTGATGTACATATCTCCATCTAATCTATTAAAACTGAAGTACAATTAGTAATTAACCCTAAATTTTCCTCAAAAATTACAACTTCATGCCATTCATTAAAATACTGCCGTTTTTAACATTCTCTACAAAACCAATTATGTTGACATTACCATAAAAGTCGTGGGTTTTGTTTCAAATAGTATTATATGTCTTGGGCTTATTGTACCTTGCCCATATCATGATCACTATCATTGTCTATGTTATTAAAATGAAGTATAAATTAAGTTTGTTTGGAAATATGTATAACAATTTTAAAAAGATGTTTGTTTGAAAATTTTGATAGTAATTTTAAAAATAAATAAATTTGTTTGGAAATATAAATATCAATATAAAAAGATATAATGTTGTTTGAAAATATAGATATCATAACTTTAAGAAAAGAATGAATTTATGTTATTAAAAAAATTTGGAAATTTATTATGTTATGAAAACAATCTATCTGAGCCAACTTTAAAATATACAAAGAATGAGCTAATCTAATTATCTAAAAATATCATTTGTCTAAAATAATCATAAACAAAATTTACACTATATATATATATATATATATATATATATTATATATATATATATATATATATATATTTCAAATCAAAATAATAATTTAAAATTTATTTATATCAAAAATGGATTCAAATATACATATTTCAAAAATTTATTTTTACTAAAATATTTTCCAATAATCATTATTAAAAAATGTTTTCAATATATACAAAAATACAATAAAAGTCAAATTTCATATACAAACTTAAATTATGATTTTTATATTTCACATTAAGTTTAAAAATATAATATATGTGATTATTTATATGATAGTACGTATAAAATACTATTAATTATATGTTTGTTCTGTTTTTAAAGGGAAAAAATAGATTGTGAATTAGGGGTGCGATTTCGGGGACCCCATTCGTATTTGGTTCGGGTCTGTTTGGGTTTCGGGTTTCTAGGGTCAAAGATTTCAGTCTCATTCAGATATTTCTAAATTTTGGTTCATGTTCGATTCAGATCTTTGCGGGTTCGTTCAGATTCGGATAAACCATTTAAATTATTTTTAAAATTCATTATATACCGTAAAATTCAAAATATATAAACAAAATAATATATTACATATAAATTTGAATAACATATATCAGAATACATAAACTTAACATATAAATTGGTTTGATTTAAATATTTAGATAGAGAATCAATAATTATTTTCAGTATTTTTGGTGTTTTGAGTATACTTTAAATATTTTAAATATTTATATTTGACTATTTATATATGTTTTCAATTATTTAAACTAACTTAAAAGTATCATATATATTCTGGATGTTTTTATATACATTAAATCTAAAAAATAATATATATACACATATATATATAAGTATATAAATCTTTTTAAATACATTTAGATATCCAAAATACTTCGGTTTGGATCGGATTCAGTTTCAGTTATCTAAATACCAAAATTTTGAATAATTTAGATATTTAATCAATTTCGGTTCGGGTTCGTACTTCTTTTTGGATCAGGATCGTTTCGATTTTCTGGATTCGAGTTTTTTTTGCTCAATTCTAATATTGACATGAAAAACAAATATCAACACATTTTATAAAAAATATACCCGCACGGGCGTGCGGGTCAAAATCTAGTATATATTATATATGTTGTTCGTTGCAAATTTCCTATTTTTCACCGGTTTAGGTATCGGTTTGAAACTCTTGTGGAGAAATATATATATGGAAATTGCATCGGTTTAGTATGTAAGCGTAAGTTCTGGGTTTTGTTACATGAAGATTCCAGTTTTTTTTTTTGGATTTGATGTTCCACCGAAATTAGTTTGTTCAAAAAAAAAAATGTTTCACCGAAATTACAGGAGGGGTAAATTTGTCAATGTGTTAAATAAGGATAATGACATTCTGCAACTCTGTAGCGTTAGAGCAACCCGTTTCTAACTCTTCAAACATTATGCAAAATACTGAAAATATATAATTGAATCATCTTAAAAGTTATAAAATGATGTGGGTTGAATATAGGGTTTCTAATGATTTGAATCCCTGACTATTTCAAAATCAGATAAAAAAATTTCAATTAAAATTTTATGTTTTTAAACTTTCAACTATTAAACCGTTAATGCTTCTAACATTTCGTTAAAAAATCAAGTTTCATTCGAAAAGAAAAGAAAAATCATTTTTTTTACGGAAATCCGTTAAATCAAAACACGGCATTTTATGTATTATGAAAACAACAATGGCTTTTACAATTAATGAATATTTTAGTAATTCAAACCTCCAATTTTGTTAAATTGGATGAAAAATTCTCAACTAAAACTTCATATTTTAAACCTTCAACTATTAAACTTTTAATGTCTTTCAACTCTGTAAACAAAGTCCTATTTTCTAAAAGAGAATCCATTAAATAGATACACATAGTTTCATATAATCACATAAATCACTTGAATATCTATCGATTATAAGAATCTTGTGTCGTTTTTTAAATTATATGGAACACTGTGTTTTGATTTAACAAGTCTCTATTCAAAAGACGATTTTGTTAACGGAAAGTAACGACATTAACGGTTTATAGTTAGAAAATTTAAAACATAAAATTTTAGTTTGAGTTTTTTTCGATTTAAAAGGTTTGAGTTCCATCTCTCTGATCAGATCCAATCAGATTAAATTTCAACTTGATGTCTACTCCAACATATATGTCTAGCCGTCTAGGCCATAAAACTATACTAAAACACCAATTTGTTTTAATATAAAACCAGAGAATCCCCGAAAGAGCTGAGTATTATTGTAGTTTGATCTGCATATGGTGTGATTAACAATTATTAAATCGTATTAGAAGTTTTTTTTGAACCATTACTTAACTCGAGCTATGCATGCTAAGTCTTCCAACACTAAACCAATGAGCTTGCTTCAAAAGCCATTATTATAAGTTGTTTATCAATGTAAATATGCCATTTCACTTTATTTGCATTTGAAGCACATCATACGCGTGTTTACACACATCGTTCTTATGACCTTTTCAGGTAATATTCGTTGTATGTTAATCAACCATACATCAATATAGAAGACCCAGCCACATGTGTATATATGCTTTTATACCACCCGAGTGAACTACATGTGGAAGTTTAACTGTCCGCATCTATATATGGATTCTCAATGATAATATATATCCATATATCGTCTTCATAGTTTAAATAAAACTAGTAATTATTGGTTGTCAAAAAGAATCTAGTAATTATTGATTGTGTGACCAATCTGAGGAAGGGCGCTAATAGAGTTTGAAATTTCGTCCATTTATATGGTATCCCATGTTGCATCACATGCCCGTTATATAAAGCAGTCAATCATTAATTGTAGGTTTCTTTTGTTTTGTGCTATTTATTGCCAATCAATACGTTTTATTATATACACTAAAGTCGACTCGACTGATCCAACTAGTCAAGGTAGCCAGAATTTTAAAAGGTCGGTCCGTCGGTGTAACATCAACGTCCATAGTGATGTTAGATTTTTAACACGTACGGAGTATAATATAGTCAAAATCATCGAGCCACATATTACCTTTAATTTCATATAGTTATTTGATGGAACCAACTATATGAAAGTTTTATATGTTTCTCTAATTTTTGTAATGAACATATTAATTATGATATCTGCCCAAGTATGAAACCGATTTTTTTCTTCATGACTATCATCAAGCATCTTTCAACGGTAAGCACAACTACGTTACTGAAACGACAAAGAACTTATAATAAAAATGTCATTTGTTGATAATGCCATTAAGAAGAGGTCGAAATGATAACATGTTATATATAATTTAATTTTAAAAATAAAAGATTCATAAATTGCAAGGCCATAGTAATAAGAAGCTTGTGCAGCTCATTTCATGTACGAATGGAATTATGCTGCTTCAGAGGAAGCGACTGACCTCATGATTGATTAGAATTTAAAAGCGAGTATGTTGAAGACTATGCGTTTAGAAATCTGCTTAGCTGAACAACTGTAGAGCCATTTTAGTCTCAAAACTCATAAAGGCCCATATGCGGCCCCGTATACTTTCAAGGTTTATCTCTATAAAACTCGAAAACTCAAAAATCTCGAATCTTCAACGTCTGTTACCAATGATATATCAAGCTAACTACTTCATTTTATATGAAGATGATCGTAGGACAGGCACGTGGAAATTTGAACAAGTTAACGACGACGTGTGCTCTACAAAGAAGACACAACAGATGCTCATATATATAGGACAAGTTGATGTTGGAAGATATCATGCATTCTACTCTGTTCATCTCTCCACCTCACTCATATGCCATTATTCTCAAAATAATTCAATAATGTAATTCATTGTATTCCTGTTCAGTTACGATTTTGGTGTTTTTTTCAGAAAGGAATCATATTTTTCTTTGAAGAATATCATATGAGATGTCCACAATGGCACAATTTGTGACTGTAACGATCGTGTATTATACCTTTATTTCCTTATTAAAGTTGAATAGGCATATACAGATTCTTCCGAAAGATGTAATAAGCTTTTGAAATAAATGTTTAAACTAAAAAGTGTAAATAAAGTTGTTTAGATGTGGTGAAACTTAAACCAAACATATGGAGCATTTGATGAAATCTTCATTTGGATATATAAATTAGTGAATGAATGTGTTGTTGATTTGACTAAGTTACTCAGTTTCTAATTTTCATTTTCTCTTTTTGAACTCTGAAGATAATCTTATAGTTTTGGTGTCTATGGATTAATAATGTATGTTTTAACTTGAAATAATATAGGACTGAAGAGATGTGGAAAGAGTTGCCGTTTAAGATGGATAAACTATCTGAGACCAGTTCCCAAACGATACCATCATCCACCTACACCAACCTCTTGGAAACAAGTAAAGCCATGTCCCCTTATCTTAATCATCTTCCATTCTGAAGTATATACAAGCAAGACGTATAAATAGTGCATTAATTGATCACGTGGTCAAACTCAAAGATCGCTTCACAATTATCTGGTAGAACAGACAACGAGATCAAGAATGTGTGGAACACTCATCTCAAGAAACGATTGATGAAGAGCGATTCACCATCATCATCAAAGGTTACCAATCAAACCTCTTCACTGTCCTATACTATTAACAATTATAAGCGTGATCAGGAACCATTAGACTTTCTTCTTCAAGACCACCAGATTCCTCCGCCCCCTATATCTAAACCGGACTCGCTAGAAATCCATAAGCAATCAGACCATGAGCCATGTAACCGAATGGTTGAACCAGAGCTAGATGATTACAATGAATGGCTAAACTATCTAGATAACCAAAGTACCAAACTTTCTAGAACACAGTGAATCCATATAATCATGTATTATTTTTGCATTGACCTAGTTTCCACTCTAAAATATCAGCTCACATCTAGAGTAGACTGATATCATGTTCGAATCATAGTGTATAAATTTTTAGATTGTAAACAAGTCCGAATAGAATCATATTTGAGATTCAATATTTTCAAGATCTCTGGAAACAAAAAAAAACCTACAAAGCTGGGGTCATCCACAATCATCAGCATTTTTGTCTGCATGCAGTTTTTACTTTTACAAAGCCTCTACTACTCTATTCCTGACGGTTCAGACTCTAATGAGCAATCATCAAGGCCTGAGGTTAACAAAGGATCGTACCAATGTGAACAACCTATCATCTCTATCTCTTCTGAAACCTCCTTCTCCTCTTCCTCCTCTTCTCTATCCGCAGGTGTAAAATCGAACTTGAGATTAGGGTCATTTGGTCTCACCCATGCCACTTCCGATTGTTCTGCTGCTGAGAGTTTTCGCTGTTTGCTTTTTGAGGACTTGGGTGTGTCTGAGGCGGATAGCTTGTGCTTCCCCAAAGACGGTGCTTTCACTCCACTTCTTGACTTCGGATCATATGCGGGGAACGTGTTTGAAGCCCATCCAAATGTATCTTCAATACACGCATTTGCAGCATTCCTACAAACAAAATCACTGATACTTAGTGACCACTACTCAAGAATTATAGAGAGCTTTTGGCATGGATAGAGTTACAAACCTGTAACGGTCCTCTGCAGCAACCCGAGATGCTTTGAGCTTATCACCACTTGGAGGGTCATTCACATAATTGAATGAATCTGATCCATCAATAGTTAGCTTTATGATGGGTGGGAAATGAGTCGTGGAATCATCATTGCCACGTGGGAATTCCAAGGTTAGGTCTAATCCCACTTTATGGACAGGTTGATCCTCCTGTAATCTAGAACGAGAAACAGTATCGGGTGGCTGGCTCGTGCTTGAGTTCTGGAGAGCAGATTCTACCAACTTGCTACTCAAGCTGGTGATCTTCATCCCCTGAAAAGGTTTACTACCTAATTCTTGAGTGTGATTCGCAGAACCCATAACCTGTCTGTTGAATATGGGATTATTTAAGGAGCGCATTTGATTGTTTGTAGAGCGTGTTGACGTCCTCCAAATTGAAGACAGCAAGCAAGTAAAGTGTTTTTGAAGGAGCATCTCCGTATCTGGCTGCTCAGCTGCAACATTTAGGAGTGCCCGCATATTTTCCTGCACCAAAATTAGAATATTGGTGAAAAGCATTTCCTGGGTAAGTCCGTCCCCGTTTACAATACGAATTTCAGAATATCCCTAATTCATTATACTTTGATGCCCGCAAGTGAGAACCTAATCTACATATCAATTTATAACGCTATGGCATTGTCAACCTTACCTCAGTGACTTTAAGGAGGGCCTTCCCAGAACCCGCGTTAAGGTTCTTTTCGTTCACTACACTGTCGGAAGCAGACAAAATATGTCGCTGCATAAGCTCCCTATATCTCTCACAACAATATGCAGGATGGCGATGCCTTCCTCTGTATGCCCCACCAGCAGTCATTCCATAAAGAGTCTCGCTAACTAAACTCCAGTTAGACCCATATTCATGAACCATAGCACACAATACAGCATCTTCCTGAGGCAACCAAGAATCAGGTGAGGGAACACAGTCTCTAGACCACAGATTTCCTTTCTTCAATTTCTCTGGCTTGATCATAAGGACGCGCTTTATTGGCATAGAAGTGATGAATTTTTTCCCTAGAGTTTTACCCCTGTTTGCCGGTTTCAATTCATTATCAACAGCCATACTGTCAGATGGCTTTGATGGAAGTAGTTCCTCATGCGGACTCTTGCATTTGATATCTGAATGTGAAAGAGACTTCTTCTGCTTCTTTGCTTTCTTCTTTGAGTTCTTCTCTTCATCAGTGTCGAAGACTAATTCTCTTTTCTTGCCCTTTATACGTTTCTGCAAACGCGGTGAGACCATGTCTGAATCGCTGCTACTCACATATCCGCATTCTTCATCCTCATCATCAGTCGAATCTTCAACTTTCACCACTGGCTTCACTTGTTTTGATTCGGACCCCAGTGATCCTTTTTTCAGGGATTTATATTTGGCTTTCTTCACCTTTTTCTTCTTCTTAGGTTTAAGTACAGGGGCACTTTCGTTCCTGAGGGAAAAAAAAAGGTTTCAACCAATAACTAGAAATAAGTGCTTGCCTATCATTGCTGTCATAATTTTCAACAATATTGTCCTAGATAATCATATTGACATTAAACTGTGTTGGTTCAAAAGTGTCTTACAGTGCCAAACGCCTTTCAGCCTCCTCTGCAGCTTCCCTCTCTCTAGCTTCATTTTCTAGATCTTCCATCAACTACAATAATAAGTAGAAACGTGACCAATCGGAAATGCAGAAGGCCATTGCAGATGCATTAGTTAATCTAACCTGGTGCTGAGCTAAAACTTCAACTTGCTGTCTGTATGCCTCGGTTGCAAAATCAGCATCCCATTCTGAAAATAGCACAACATCACATGAGAGATAAAAATCAGCCTATGAATTAACATCATAAGAGTTAAGTGATTGCATAGAATAAGCAAAAAAAAATAAAGACTTACTCTCATAAACAAGAGGCTCTTCACCATCATCAATTTCAGCTTCCATTTCCTCCTTGTACTTCTCAATGTGGTCAAGTTCCCATTCTTTCTCTTCAAATCCCGCTTCATTTTCAATCGCAGCCTCAACAATGACGGGGTCCCAAACCTCTAAAAATCTAATCGCATATCTATCAATAGGACGCAGCTGGTTCTCAAAGGATGAGATAGCTTGTCCAGAAGCGGCGGCTGCTGCAGCCATTTGCTTGACATCATCTGGTACATCATTGTCTTCTTCTTGGCTTAAAGTAATCATGTCAGCTCTCTCATCCGTGTTATCAGCAGGTAACAATGAAATTTCTTCTTTAGTCGACTCTGCTGTAGCTACACCTTGATCAGCAGGCTCATCAGACTTTATATCATCCTCATTAACTAGCTCATCGTCTTCTGGTCTCTCTACAGGTTCTTCTGTAAACTCTTGATTGTCCACAGCTTCTTCTTCTTCTACTCTTTTGAGAGCCATATAATCTGCTTCATCTTCTGCATGTTTTAAAGCAGCCTCGACATCAGCATTTGACAGAGGGAGCTCCGACTCACAATTCTTGATCTTTTCCTCTTCATCCTTCCTGGCCAGAGTCTTATGCCCAGAGAACAATTCCATTGGGTCGAGCTTCTTGAAAAACTCGGTGTTATATTCACCATTCTGAATCACTAGGTTATCAAGCGCACGCTTCTGGTTTGCTTTCTTCAAGATATTCTCTTCAATGGTGCTCTCACTTATCAACCGATAAATATGCACTTCCCGTGTCTGACCAATCCTGTGGCAGCGATCTTGAGCTTGTTGATCCATTGCGGGATTCCAGTCACTGTCATAGAAGATAACCGTGTCTGCACCAACAAGGTTTATGCCAACACCCCCACTTCGGGTTGACAAGATAAAAAGAAAAATCTTGGGATTTGTGTTAAACCGCTGCATTAATGTCTGCCTCTCTTCTGGTGGAGTAGAACCGTCAAGACGCATGTAGGTATAACCGTATAAATTGATGAAAGCCTCCAAGACGTCAAGCATCTTTGTCATTTGCGTGAATATCAATGCTCTGTGACCCCCAAATTTTAATTTTCTCAGTAACATAGCAAGCTCCTGCAGCTTACCACAGTCAAACTGTATCAGCCGCCTATCTGGAAAATATACTTGTCTCCTAACGATTGCGGGTCTAATCGGAGACAGAAGAGGTGATACAAGATCTGTAACTTTCTCCCTGTACGATGGACTAAGAAAAATTGGAGAGTCACTTTTGCTGCACCAGCAAGCAGGTGAAGACACTCGTGCAGCTGGAATCGCAAACGTGAAAGCTTCGACTAGCTCAATTACCTTCTGAAAACGCTCGATCGGTGAAAGAACTATGTCAGCGAGCATTGAGGAATACATGTAAGATGTACGATTAGCTTTAAGGTGGTGTATATCATCAAGAGGACCCCTAATGGTTAAAAGACTTCTCAAAGATGTAGAGTAAGTAGGCTTTCTCTGACATCTCAAAGAATTCCACCATGCAATGGCTGCTGCCCGATCCTCCGATTCTTTAACCCTTTCCTCAAAGACCGCCTTCCGGATTTCTTCAAAAATATTTGTCCCTTGCAGATTTTTGCGGTTTACTAAACTCAGAGGAATTTCTTCTGGATTATCCTTCAAGTCCACGCGCTGCTTGATCAAATCTGAGGGCGTTGAAATAGCTTTGATCTCATCTCCTTCCCACGCAGTCATAGTAAAATCATGATGGGTGAATAAGAATCCCATAGCCTCAAGATCGACTCTGGAAAATGGACTTTTCAAAAGCAGAGAGCAGATTCTTGAACTTAACTGCACATCAATTCCCGGCATATCAAAAGAACTTACAATAGGCCGACCTTCAAAGAGATCAGGATGGTTACAAACTTTCCGCAGTTGCATTATGACACTTATCATCCCAAAAAAGCTTCCGCTGTTAAGTGTAGTCTGTGTTTCTGTGCTTGCTATGAAGTCCTCATACAAGTTGCGCTGCCTCTTAGACAATCTGCAGAAAATAACATGCTCATGCTTCTGAGGAAGTTGTTTCTCTACATCTCTTTTTAGGCGCCGTAGAAGGAAAGGACGGAGGACATTATGCAAGCGATCAATAACTTCTCTGTTGATTTTATCTTGGCCCTCCACCATCCCTGCTATCGGGTTACAGAACCAATCTTTGAATTCCTGGTGGGACTGAAAGACATGTGGCATCAGAAAATGCATCAGCGACCACAGTTCCATAAGATCATTCTGCAGCGGCGTACCAGTCAACAAAATTCTTCGTTTAGAATTGAAGTTTAACAGAGTCTGCCATCTCTGAGACTTCCAGTTCTTAATTAAATGGGCTTCGTCAAGAATCAAGTACTTCCACTTCTTGCGCTTGAACATCTTACTGTCCTGGATAACTAGCCTATAGGTTGTAATGCATACATGGAAGGAGTTCAGCTTCATCCATCCTTGTCTCTTGAGTTTCCGCTCCTTTGCACTCCCAAAATAAGTGAGAATTTTAAATGCAGGACACCATTTAAGAAATTCAGTTTCCCAATTAAGCATCACACTTGTTGGAACCACAATCAGATGGGGACCCCATATCCCCTTATCACAAGCAAGATGCGCGAGAAGAGCGATGGTCATGATTGTCTTTCCAAGACCCATTTCATCAGCTAAAATCCCATTTAACCTTTTCTCATACATCGTGACAAGCCAGTCTAAGCCAATGTGTTGGTACTCACGCAAAGAATGCTTGAGAAGAAAGGGCAACTTCGTTCTAACTTTTGTTGTAGAGTATGTAAATCCAGTTGGCTGTGCAGATCTTGCTGCTGCTGCTGCATCAGCAATTTTGTCACTACTATCTTTACCATTATCTTCTTTTATTCCATTGGATGTGCCTTCGTCTTTTTCTGAGCAAGGCTGTAAAGCTAGCTTACATTCGGCTGATTTAACATTTTCGTCATCTGAATCAGCTTGCTGCCTGATATTGTGAGACTCTACTGCAGTGTCTTCAGATAGTGCACATGAATATCCAGAGTCATCTTCAGATAAATCCTTGCCACCGAAATCCTATAACAGGGAAATTGAGTTACAGAAAAATACGAACAAAGCAGCTGAACAGAAGCACACAGGAGACTTAAAAGCATACCTCCTTATACCTTGCAAGCAATTCTTCAATAGACATTTCACTCTCCTTCTGCAGCAGGGCAATCTGTAGTACAAAGACAAGTTTCAGTCTGTAAACTCTCCAGCTAACAACGTTTTCATATTACAAGAAAACAGAATAATCAATATATGTTTGTTACCTCGTCCACGGGGTCCACATTATCTGTTTTTGCCAGTTCCTCTTCAACGGACAGTGTCGTCTCATCATCCTGCACCAAAAGAGAAAATATACAATTTGAAGTTTTGAACCCATATGTTCGTTCAACAAAAACCTTCGACAAGAGCCCAAGGGCCAAGGCTAAGAAAATAAAGTTAAAAGACTGACCTTTTCCTCACCAGTGGCAGCAACAAAGTCAACATCCTCCTGCACATGTTCAGGAGAAACAGAAAGTTTAGCATTTATGCAGTCAGAATCAGAGACTCATGAGAAAAAAATATGGGTAAGGTCTTCTGACGAAGGATAACAAAGGAAATCAGATTCCAGTTACCTGTTCATCGTTGAAATCATAGGTCTGATCTTCCTTTCCAGACTCCACAGAGGTAGTTTTTGGGCCTGGCTTGTGGTCATGTGAATGGGTCTCGGATACTGCTAAATGATCAAAGCTATCATTCTACAAATAAAGGATAAATATTACATTTGAGCCAGAATTTTTATTGCAAATCAGATAATGGGATTTTTAAAAAGACATACAACTTACAGAACGACGAACACTTGGGCTCGCTTCAGTTTCTTCAGAAGCTGTAAGATTGTTTTTGTCATCTGCACATGTCAAATGGGAAGGAAGTCAAAGAGCAGTTTCATTACTTCAAATACATTATAAGAACTTAATACCGCTCACCCTCGATATGATCTTCACCTACTGATGCCAGATTAGCTTCATTTTCATCCTTTTCTAGGCTGGTTTCTCCGCTGACTGAGGATGCAATTCAAACAGTTAAAACTCATTGAGGATACCGCTTGGTGTAATCATAGTAAAATATGACAAAATGGGGGAGAAAAAACCAATGAATAGCGAGTGTACAGCTATACCTACCTCTACCAGCAGTATAACGTCTGAGTAGCTCCTCAACTGGTAGATCCACTTCATTTTGCAAAGCTTCCAACTCTTCCTGCCTTTCCTGTTTGGTGAAGTGCTTTTCATCCTCCTCAATAGTATCTTCATCATCTTCCTAAGTGTAATTATGCGTTCGAAATTAGCTATGAAACTTATTACTCTTCAAATGATCAGGGATGCAGAACTAATAAATAAACCGTAATCATTTAATTCTCAACAGGGTGGTGTCATGACGAGACAAAACGATTTCATTTGTTAACTTGTGTCATATCTCTTACAAATAGAGCAAAAACAAATTATAATCCATCTTTTTTATAAGATGCAGGTCGATTCAAACTGTGACACACGTTAACTGCCAATAAGTGGTAATATATAGTTTTCTTGAATTATAAACTGAAACTCACAGACGCATCCTCGGAATTGAGATCATAATCCTCATCGACATCTAGAGTTCCTGATTCAAGACCTGCAGCTACAATGTCAGGAGATTTATTAGGATACAGCTCAATTGCTTGCAGTAAACATATGCGGAGATGAGTAATGTGGTGCTCACAAGCATTCAACTCCGAAGGTGTCTCTTCTGCCCTTTCCTCATCACTTTTTGATTCAATAGCCAGAATAGGTTTCGGAGAGTTGTTCTGACCGTGTTTATAAGGCTCCACCAAATTTTCTGCCAACATAGTTGAGTACCTAACATAAACCAACAGACAAAACTCAGTCTTTACTCAATATATTCCAGAATCACAAAAAAAAAAACTGTGAAAGAAAAGTTGCATAGTAACCTCTCGGTCTGGCCTAACAGAAACTCAAGTTGCTTGTCCATAGCCTTCTTCTTTTTCTCATTGCGTACTAGCTGATGCTTGTACAGCACCTTTAAGATAGAAGAACAAGTTCCGACGCTCAAAAGTTACGCCAAACCTTAAATATAAAAGGGCAGGGAGAGAGAGAAAACGAAAGAATTACCAGCTTCTCAACTTTGATCCAAAACTTCTTAACGTCTTTAGAGATATTAAGGGCTACTTTCCTTAGTCTCTGTTCTTCTTCCTGTAAGAAGCAATACTCTCACTTTTAAAACTAATGCTAGAGTGTGCAAGTAGAGTAAACAGAGGAAACAAAAAAAGAGAGGACCTTTAGCTTCCTTTCTTCCCTAGAAGCCTGATCTAACATTCCTTTGCTGGCCCTCAAAGCAACTTTCTTCGCCTGCGCCAGCTTCCATTTCCTCTCCGACTCAAAATCCTAAACAAAAGGTTCACCCATTTAGCAAACAAACAAACATGCATACCAATTCTTGCAGAATGATCAAAACAAGCCACAAATCTGTTACCTTTGACAGCCAAATCATCTCCTCTATAACATGGTCCCAGTGAGTTTTAGGTCGACGCGGCTCTTTAGGAGCTTCCAGCGTCTGGAAAACAAAACCAATTAAGAGGTAAATTGCGTTTCCTTGGAGATCGCGATAAGCTCAAAAAAGTAGGAATCTAAGCTAACCTTGTGTCGCTTAGGTTTGGAGTCGCTATCAGGTCTAGATTTGGAGCCTTTGGACGACATTGCTGAATCAGGTATCGACTTCCCACCTCTCGACCCCATTTACTAACCACCCAAAGAAGACGACTAGTGACGAAACTAGGGTTTCTACATCAGCGGCGATAAACTCCACGCGACGAATCCGTGACTAATAGGTCGCGTCACTGTAATCATCACAGTAAAAAAAAAAGAAGCGGTTGCAGAATCTTGGAATTTTACAGCTGATGTTACCGACTAATCTAGGTTAAAAAGAGAGAGAGTTTCTCGGATGGATAGAAAGGGAACGACTTTTTTTTCTTTTTCTGTGAATCAAATCTCTTCACTTCGTTACGGTGATGTGATTTGAGAGATCGACAACGGAAAAGAAAATAGAAGATTTTTTTACGAAAAGGTCTAAAAATGGAGAGGAGAAGAGGAGAGAGAACGCGCGGCGCGGATAGATGAAGGAAGGGTTGTTGGGTCCTCGTAACCCTCTTTTTCCTTAAAATTATTATTTTAATAATTAATTGCTTGTAAAATATTTAGGATTTTTTTACCATATGATGTGAATGTGATGATAATACTTAGCGAATTTAGTTGATTATATTATATATGATGATATACATTATAGTAGTACACTCTGGCAGTATCATTGCTGTTATTAGTAGAAAATCGTTATTACTGGAAAGATTATATTCTTTCTTTTTCTAAAAATAAGTAGCTATTAAATCAAACCCGGGACCGTCTAGTTTCATTTCGGGTATACTAATTTCTTTTTTTTTCAATTTTAAAGATTTAGAAATCGTTCAGTTATTTTAAATTTTAAATTTGATTTATGTAAAAAAATTGAAAACTAACTATGGGTTTGATTGGCAGAGCATTAGCATTAGCATTATGCTCCTTATTATCCAATCAACATTGATCACAAAAGCATTTAGAAAAGCATTTACAAGATGCTTATGCTCTCCAAATGCTCTTTGCTCAATGCTCTCATATGAATCTTTTGAAAGAGCATTTGCATTTTGAATTTATATATATTCAAAAATAATTATATGTAATTAAATTATGTGTGTTTAATAATATAAAAAATATGTTTTTTTTTTTTTTGTCGACAATAAATTTATATTTAAAAAAACTAAAATTTGTGATTAATTATTTTATTTTTTTAAAATAACAATATTTCACATTTAAAATACAATAAAATTTATATAATTACACATATCATTCATTATTTTTAATAAAATACATAAAATAATATATATTTAAATATTATAAAATAAACACATTTATATTTATAAATAAATAAATTATATGTCATAGATTATTTTTTATGATAATATTATACATGGATCATTTATTTCTCAACCAATAAATAAATAATGATATTTTTTATATAAATTAATTTTTAAAATTTATTTATTTTATTTAATATTATCAAAATTATTTTTTTCCAAAAATAAATTTTATTTTTAAATAGTTTTTTTTATTTTTTAAATAACACTATTTCACATTTAAAAATTAATTTAATTTATAAAATTAAATAAGATTCATTATTTTAATAACAAATATATTATTAATATATATTATAATTAATATATATTATTTTAAAATAAATATATTATATACTAACTTTTATGATAATTTTAAAATTATATAATGCTACTGCTCTACCAATCACTTTATTAAAAATTTTAGTGAAAGCATACAGCTTCTTCAGCATACTGCTTCTTCATCTGCTGTACCAATCGAGGCCATATCTGAAAAGTTTTAAATGCAATTTGGTTTCGAAATTTTAGGTAATTAACATGTCTAAAACGTTAATTAATTCAAAATTTTAAGTTATATATTGAATGATTAAGATATATAAAAATATTTATAAGGATTTTAGGTAATTCGGTTTACAAATAGTAATTTTAGAAGATTGATTATTTAGATACTAAATATAATTGAAACTTGTAGGTATATATACTATTACTATATAATAATATGTATTTTTTTAAATTCAGATATTTATTCGATTTTTGGTTAAGTACTAATTTTGGTTTTTCTATTTTAGAAACATAGGATCTGTCCGGCCAGGAATGGATATTTATGAAATCCGGTTTGATTTTTGTTGTCTCAGTTTGGTACGGTTCAGTTCTTTGGTTCAAAATAAATGTGACCATGACTATGACTGTGACAGGTGATGGGAAGTAAATAGAAGAGAAACGAAACACGAAGTGTCATTTTG
The DNA here is from genome assembly GCF_000801105.2 of Raphanus sativus. Lineage (NCBI taxonomy): Eukaryota > Viridiplantae > Streptophyta > Magnoliopsida > Brassicales > Brassicaceae > Raphanus > Raphanus sativus. The sequence continues at coordinate 4,754,035 of NC_079515.1, read as the reverse complement.
CCTCATCATTTTCTTCGTCTTCGCTATTGCGTGTCTTGACTCTTGAATCGTGACCATGGACTCTCCGTTCAAGCCTGATGTACTCAAAGGCAAGGTAGCTCTCATCACCGGCGGCGGATCCGGCATCGGCTTCGAGATCTCCTCTCAGTTCGGCAAACATGGAGCTTCCATCGCCATCATGGGTCGCCGTAAACAAGTCCTCGACGACGCCGTCTCTAATCTCCGATCTCTAGGGATTCCGGTAACTCTACTTCTTCTCGATGAATAATAAAGTTTGTTTCTTTTTTTCGATTGCTTGTTGAGTTAATCACTCTCTCTCTCTCTGTGCATGTGTCTCGAACCAAAGGCTGTTGGATTCGAAGGAGATGTTCGTAAGCCAGAGGATGCGAGAAGAGTCGTCGAGTCAACTTTTAACCATTTCGGTAAGGTTGATATTCTCGTCAACGCCGCCGCTGGAAACTTCCTCGCAGCTGCTGAGGATTTGTCCACCAATGGCTTCCGAACAGGTGAATCATCAATTCATCATCCATCCTTTGTTCACTTTGAGTCTTTGTCTATGGACTAAAGTTAACATCTTTTTTTTTGTTTGTTTGTTGCTCTTGTCTAGTTTTGGACATTGACGCTGTAGGAACATTCAACATGTGCCGTGAAGCACTCAAGTATCTCAAGAAAGGAGGGCCCGGGAGAGACTCGTCAAGCGGCGGCGGCGGTTCGATTCTCAACATTAGTGCTACTCTGCATTACACTGCTTCTTGGTACCAAGTCCATGTCTCTGCAGCCAAGGTAAATGACTGAGTTTTCAGCATCAAGTCAGAGATTATGAACTAAGTAGCAATGGAAAGTAACAGTCTTTTTGAAACTTCGAACTAGGCTGCAGTTGATGCTACGACAAGGAACTTGGCATTGGAGTGGGGAACTGACTACGAGATTAGAGTGAACGGGATTGCGCCAGGCCCCATCGGAGATACACCTGGGATGAGTAAACTTGGACCTGACGAGATTGAGAACAAAGCTGGAGATTATATACCTCTCTATAAACTCGGTGAGAAGTGGGATGTCGCCATGGCTGCAATTTACCTCAGCTGTGATTCCGGTATGCTGAGTTTTTTTTTTTAACTTTTGAAACAGTATTATATATAAATGGTTAGATGATGAAAACATATGGCTGATTTGGTTAAACAGGGAAGTATGTGAATGGACTGACAATGATGGTAGATAATGGACAGTGGCTTAGCAAACCTCGTCATTTACCCAAAGATGCTGTCAAGGAACTCTCTCGTGTTGTGGAGAAGAGATCCAGGGCCAAGCCGACCAGTAAACTCTAAACTAGTGTGTTGTTGTGTTAATGTATTATGTTGGGGACAGGCAAGAAATGGTATTGAACATTCTGTTTGTTGAAGACAGTACTGTATGATATGAGACACCAGTGAACTTGAGAAGCATTTGTGTTTCCCATCTCAAATAAAGTCACATTTGACACTGCCTTGTTTGGTTAGTGATTGTATATTTGTATTACATCGTAGACAAACAGTATGGTATTAAGAGATTATGTGGAGGAAGCATATTCTTTGGTACAGTAATAAGAAAAATACTATTATACAATAAGAATGGTTGTGAATTGTGATGGAGATTCTCAAAGCTCAGAAGTCAGAAGGCTTTGTCTGAACCTCACATCAACGATAAGAAAAAAAAGAAAAACATATATAATATTCTAATCACCTACAGAAGATTGTGAGTCACACTCTCTCCTTGTCTCTTCATCATCATCTCTCGTGATCCTTCTCTCTCTAACTCAACATGTCATCCGCCGCCGCCGCCGCAAGTCCATCCCTTTCACTCCTCAAGTCAACCGGAGCCGCCGTCGCTTCATCCGCCGCAACTCGAGCACGCGCCACCCTTCTGCCCGTCTCCTCCAAATCCAAATCCATCTCCACTCGTCCTCTCGGCTTCTCCGCCGTCCTCGACTCCCGCTTCACCGTCCAAGTCTCCTCAAAGGTCCACTCTTTCCGCGGCGGCAGAGGCACCAGAGGAGTCGTCTCCATGGCGGCGAAGAAGAAGAGCGTCGGAGACTTGACCTCCGCTGATTTGAAAGGGAAGAAGGTCTTTGTCAGAGCTGATCTGAATGTACCTCTTGACGACAGTCAGACGATCACCGACGATACGAGGATCCGTGCCGCCATTCCGACGATCAAGTACTTGATCGACAATGGCGCTAAAGTCATCCTCTCCACTCATCTGGTACAACTTGAAACTCCTCCATTGCGCCTTGTAGAATGTAAAGCTAGACATTTTGATGCGTTTTGAACTTGTAGGGAAGGCCAAAGGGAGTGACACCGAAGTTCAGTTTAGCTCCTCTTGTCCCTAGGCTGTCTGAGCTTCTTGGTATTGAGGTAAAAGTCATCATCTTTCTCTGTGGAAAGTCAATTTCTTGAAATAGCTCTTTTGAGGGTTGAAGTTGTTGTTTGCAGGTCAAGAAAGCTGACGACTGTATTGGTCCTGAAGTTGAAAGCTTGGTGGGTTCTCTCCCTGAAGGTGGAGTTTTGCTTCTTGAGAACGTTAGGTTTTACAAGGAGGAAGAGAAGAACGATCCAGAGTTCGCCAAGAAGCTTGCTTCGTTAGCTGATCTCTATGTCAATGATGCTTTCGGAACTGCTCACAGAGCTCATGCTTCCACTGAAGGAGTCACTAAGTTCTTGAAGCCTTCTGTTGCTGGCTTCCTTCTCCAAAAGGTTAATTACATTATGCTTTTTAGAGAATTGTTTTTTTTTTGTTTACTCTCTACGTTTTTTTTTACAGGAGCTTGATTACCTTGTGGGAGCGGTTTCGAACCCAAAGAGACCGTTTGCAGCCATAGTGGGTGGTTCCAAGGTGTCGTCCAAGATTGGAGTTATTGAATCGCTTCTTGAGAAGTGTGACATCCTTCTTCTTGGTGGTGGAATGATCTTTACATTCTACAAGGCGCAGGGTCTCTCTGTTGGCTCGTCACTTGTCGAAGAAGACAAACTCGAACTGGCTACATCTCTCCTCGCCAAAGCTAAAGCCAAAGGCGTCTCTCTTTTGTTGCCAACCGATGTTGTGGTTGCTGACAAGTTCGCTGCTGATGCCAACAGCAAGGTCTGTCTCATCTCGCCATTGCTTTAAAAAATGTCTTTCTAAATTCTTAGTTAATGGTTGATAGAAGAAAACTGAATGGATTCTATACTAGAGATGAGAGAATCAGAGTTGTTAAAAAAATTGGTAGAGATTTGTTTCTAAGTGAAAGTATGTAATGTGAATGTGTGTAGGTTGTGTCTGCATCAGGCATTGAGGACGGATGGATGGGATTAGACATCGGTCCAGAGTCGATAAAAACATTCAACGAAGCTCTGGACACAACACAGACAGTCATTTGGAATGGACCAATGGGAGTTTTCGAGATGGAGAAGTTTGCTGCAGGAACAGAGGTATGAAAACGATTAAAAAACATATGGTGGATGAACATGTTGGTAGGTTAAGTTGGGGGGTGTTATGGTTTTGTTGCAGGCGGTTGCGAATAAACTAGCAGAGCTAAGTGAAAAAGGAGTGACGACTATAATAGGAGGAGGAGACTCAGTGGCTGCAGTGGAGAAAGTAGGAGTTGCAGGTGTCATGAGTCACATCTCCACTGGTGGTGGAGCCAGCTTGGAGCTTTTGGAAGGCAAAGTACTTCCCGGTGTCATCGCCCTTGATGAAGCTTAATAGAAACTCAAAAACATTTTGATGAGGCAAGCTTATGTATAAGTTAACCATTGAGTTTCTTTTGCTGCAAATCTATTCTGACTTTATATTAAAAAAAAAACTCATATATTATTATTATTTTTTTTATAAAAAGGAAGCACAAAGAAAACACTACTAGAGAAACTACAAGATGAAGAGCTTGTTCAAGAAGTTTTTGTATCTTGGTGTCTTCTGAATGTCATCAAACCTGCTAATTATGGTTGGGAAGTAAGAAGATGAAGAAGAGTAGTAGTGATCACCTAGTGAACACTCTTTCTCCTTGTACCTCTCCAGCTCTTCTCTAAGATCTTTGTTGAGAAGATGCCCACAGTAACATTTATTGTCTTCAAAGGCAACATACGTTTTGAAAAAGCTGTTTCTATCCCTCTCCTTTGCCAAATCCATCTCTTCCATCATGTCCTTTAAAATAAAAGCTCCCTTCTTCCTGAAGTGTCCTCTCACAAAATCCTCAAACCCATTGAGAGGACGCTTCAGCATATCCAGCATCTGATCACATGACTTGTTGGTGTTGTTCATCACAGTCTCTTCAATGTGGAGAAACACATCTAATACGTCGTAACTACGTTTGGGTTTTAATAGCTTTTGGGTTTCAAAGTTACTCAAAGGAAGGCCATAGGGATGGTAGAAGAGACTCGGCGCTTGGTATGGATACTCTGTAGGGAACTTAACATCAAAGAAGAACAAGCTGTGACTCTCGTCGGTTGCAGCAACTCTCATCAGCTCTTTTCTTTCGTTGTAAGTCCTGACGAAGAAGCTGACTCCACTGGAACCATCTCTCTTCTCCAACTCTTTCTTCAGCCTTCCCCACTCTCTCTCTACGCTACTGAGAGCACAGACGCAGCAGCAAGACGAGTAACAACACCTGTAGTGGATGAAGTGATGATCCCGTGGAGTGCATCCATCAACAGCTTCGAACTTGTTGAATCTCTTGAAGTTCAAATCCACCTTATCTCCCAGCTCCATGATCTCCTTCTCGAAGATGTCAACTACGAAGTAGCTGTCTCGTCCGAAACGAACGATGTCACCAACTTTCTCTTCTTCTGGTTCCGGTTTGGACTCTTCTTTCTTTTCTCTAGTTGAAACCGTTCTGACTTTCTCAGCACGTCTCCTATTTAGATCAATAGAGTTTGACCTATATCCATTCACAGAATTCGACCTATATCGATTCATAGAATATGACCTAGAGCGTTGTGCTGTTAATACTCTTGTTAGATCATCATCATCAGAGTCGCTGCTGATTGCATCAATACCTTTCGACTTGGCTTTGTATAAACTTTCACCAGGAGTACTACTACTGCTCATGTTTTTTTTCTTCTCGTGTGAGTTTTTTTCTTCTCTTGTGAGTTATGTTCTTAGTCGTAAGCAAATTAAATAACAACTCTAAACCCTAGAATATAGCAAAATATAAAACCCGCTAAGATATAGGATTAGCAAATATTTTGATCCCTAACAGTTAAAGGATGACTTCTATTTCTTTAAAGTGGATAACAAGTTAACAACCCAATAATTTTTTATTTAGCCAAAAAAAAAACTAATAACATTTAAAAAACAGTGTAATCTGTTATAGATTATTTTAAAATTTATAAAAAATTATAAGAAAACTAAACTAAGAATCTTTTTACCCTAATAATTTAAGGATGATAGTGATATATTCTATCAGTTCCGATTTTTTTAGATTTTAAATTTCTTTAAAACATGATATCTAAAATATCTTTATATAATACTATAATTTCAAAAGAATAAATAATATATGTAGTAGTTATCTGTAATTAATATGACTAAACAGGTAAATAAACAAAATAATAATTGAAAATATAAAAATTTATCTGTGTGAAACAAGCAAAATTTAAAATATTTTATTTTATGGAATGGTGAGAGTACTATGTAAATACATTTTAGCAAGAGAATACATTTTTTTGTTGTCGAACACACCATACATTTTTTTTTAAAATGATATCTAAATATTTTTATAATACTATAATCTATGTAGTAGTCAATCGTAATTAATATGACCAAAATAGGTAAATAAACAAAATAATAATTGGAAAAAAAATTATTTGTGTGGTGAACAAAAAAAATTTTAAAATATGGAATGGTGAAACTATTATGTGAAAATACAATTTTTAATACGAGATACAGTTGTTTTTTATGGAGATGAATATGGCGAAGACTGTGAGTTATGACCAATATATTGTCAGGAGGACAGAGTCATAACAATGTCGGAAGCATCTCTTCTTGCTTCTCCTTTTCTCCACAGTAAGAACTCTTCGCTACTCATTTTTTACAGCTTTATGTAAAGCTTTGATCTTTCAAGTGAAAAAACATGTTCATGTTTGATGTAGCCAATAGCGGGATCCATTCAGATTCTTTCTACGCCTCGCTTATCGATAGCTCCACTCACAAACCTCAGCTCAGGCAAATCCACGCACGTTTACTGGTTCTGGGTTTGCAGTTCAGTGGCTTCTTGATCACCAAGCTCATTCACGCGAGCTCTTCCTTTGGCGACATCCTTTTCGCACGCAAGGTGTTCGACGAATTGCCTCGCCCTCAGATATACCCTTGGAACGCTATCATCACGGGTTATTCAAGAAACAATCTCTTCCAAGATGCGGTTCTCATGTATTCCAAGATGCAGCTCGCTCGTGTTCCTCCTGATTCTTTCACTTTCCCTCATCTTCTCAAAGCTTGCGGTGGTTTGCCTCATCTTATGATGGGTCGGCTCGTGCATGCTCAGGTACTCAGGCTTGGATTCGAAGCTGATGGGTTTGTTCAGAACGGTCTCATTGCTTTGTACGCGAAGTGCAGGCGTGTGGGGAGTGCGAGAAGTGTGTTTGAAGGACTGCCAATGTCTGAGAGAACGGTGGTCACGTGGACGGCTATTGTTTCAGCTTATGCTCAGAACGGTGAGCCTGTGGAGGCGTTGGAGATTTTCGGTCGGATGAGGAAGATAGATGTGAAGCCTGATTGGGTAGCTCTCGTCAGCGTTCTCAATGCTTTCACTTGCCTGCAGGATTTGGAGCAAGGGAGAGCTGTTCACGCTTCTGTTGTGAAGATGGGTCTTGAAACAGAGCCTGACTTGCTCATCTCTCTCAACACCATGTACGCAAAGTGTGGCCAAGTCGAAACTGCCAAGATTCTGTTTGGTAAGATGAAGTCACCAAACTTGATTTTGTGGAACGCCATGATCTCTGGCTATGCGAAAAACGGTTATGCCAAAGACGCTATTGATACGTTTCATGAGATGATCAATAAAGGTGTAAGACCTGACACCATCTCTATAACATCTGCCATTTCGGCTTGTGCTCAAGTAGGTTCTCTTGAGCAGGCTCGCTGGATGGATGAATATGTAGGCAGGAGCGACTACAGGGACGACGTTTTCATTCGCAGCGCCTTAATCGATATGTTTGCTAAATGCGGAAGTGTAGAAAGCGCAAGATCAGTTTTCGACAGAACACTTGATAGAGATGTTGTGGTGTGGAGTGCTATGATTGTTGGGTACGGACTGCACGGACGGGCAAGAGAAGCAATCAGTCTATACCGTGCAATGGAGCGTGGTGGAGTGCAACCCAATGACGTGACTTTTCTTGGGCTTCTCATGGCTTGTAACCATTCAGGCTTGGTAAGAGAAGGCTGGTGGTTCTTCAACCGGATGACAGACCACAAAATTAACCCGCAGCAGCAGCACTATGCATGCGTCGTTGATCTCCTCGGTCGTGCTGGTCATCTTGATCAAGCTTATGAGGTGATCAGATGCATGCCTATTCAGCCCGGTGTAACGGTTTGGGGAGCGTTCCTAAGCGCTTGCAAGAAGCATCGCCACGTGAGTTTAGGAGAATACGCAGCTCAACAACTTTTCTTAATAGACCCAACCAACACTGGCCATTACGTGCAGCTCTCTAATCTGTACGCTGCAGCTCGTTTGTGGGACCGTGTTGCAGAGGTTCGAGTGAGAATGAAGGAGAAAGGATTGAGCAAAGACGTTGGATGCAGCTGGGTCGAAGTAAGGGGAAGGTTGGAGGCTTTTCGAGTTGGTGATAAGTCGCATCCAAGATATGAAGAGATTGAGAGACAAGTAGAGTGGATTGAGAATAAACTTAAGGAGAGTGGGTTTGTGGCGTACAAGGATGCTTCGTTGCACGATCTCAACGATGAAGAAGCGGAGGAGACTCTTTGCAGCCACAGCGAAAGGATAGCCATTGCATATGGACTAGTAAGTACACCCCAAGGGACAACACTGCGGATCACAAAGAATCTGAGAGCTTGTGTGAACTGTCACGCTGCTACAAAAGTTATCTCAAAGCTTGTGGGTAGAGAGATCGTTGTGAGAGACACCAACCGGTTCCACCATTTTAAGAATGGTGTTTGTTCGTGCGGTGATTATTGGTAATAGAAGATAGAAACTGGATTAGTCTGAAAGTTGGACATCTTAGTTATTTGATCATCAAAATGTGAAGATGAAGATTCGGACAAGAACACACACAAGTCTATTAATAAATAATGAGCAAGGACCACTGTAAAATAGAGCTGAGTACTTCTCCCAATTGGCCAGTTACTTCTCAACAACGCTCTTGTCATACAGGTACTCAACGAACTCATCGATGAGGTAAGGCCATGCTCCTTCTGCGTCGTAATTCGACAGTGCCGGGTCCACCGTCTGCATCACAAACTACTGTCTCAATCCTTATATCACAACATGTAAGCTCAATGACACAATGATATCTAGTGTTTTCTATTACCCTTGCAAACTCCAGGAGCTGTGCCCATGTGTCTTTAGATATGGCCTTGTTGTGACGATCCTGATTTTGGGAAACAACATTGTATGATTTGTATCAGAAGGTACAGAAATATAATAATAAGATCATGCTTTGAATGCTTTGATAATCTATTAAACTCATGAGTGTTTTGTGTACCTGCAAGAAATCACACCAGTGATTCACCAATGGCCACTCTCTTTCTGCAAAGAGCAACTGCCACATCCCAATCGCTGTATCTAACGCAAGAGACTTCTGCCCCTGAAACATTATCACAGTTGAACATTTGTCACTAACACAGAGTAAAACAGCTCATGATGGGCAACTACTTTAGAACAAGCATGTTTCTACCTTCTCTTTCGCCCACCCAAAAGCAAAGTTGTATATGTCATGGAACTTTTCTGAACAAAGTAAACGCACAAGAAGAACAATTACACCATATGTCAGCCAACATGAAACTTTCGATCAACCAAATCATAACACAGGATAGCGAATGACTACTATCTGCTTCTTACGTTCATCTTTAAGCTCTGAACGCATAAAGGACAGCTTTTCCTGCAACTTCCCAATGGAGTCTACTCTGCCATCAGAAAATCGGGTCTAAGTTAAACTCCGCACCAAAAGATTATCATAATCAGGACTAGAGTTAACTCACCCTAATGCCTGTAATCCACCAAAAAATTCTTCCTTGGAAAATTCACACGCTGTGGCAGCATTCATATGCCACGAAAGAACCAGCTGAAAATGAAGTACACATTTAACTAAATGGTCAGAGCTGAACAAGAAAACACAGAGCATTCAATGAAAGAATAAGACCCTAATTTTTAATCCGTTCCTCCAGGGATCTCAATTTTTTGTCATTCTTAGCTTTTCAAGTCACTATCTCTCTCACAAAGTACTAATTAACTATTACTAAGTAGTGTTTTGGTAGCCATAGACCAAAGCAAGAAACAAACGCAAACAAGCAAGTCGTATGAAAAGGTTTCAGAACAGACATACCGTGACAATGTCTTGGGGTTCCACCTGGAGAAAAAAATTCAAGTCAGTTGTTATCAGTGCTAGATAGGCATAAGAAACCACATCATTCTTAGGCATTAGTCAAGAAGACAAAACATACCTGAAGATCACTACACAGAACCGAGATACCTTCGGCCATAATCATATCAGAATAGGGGTCTGCAGAATGTAACAAGAAACTTTTAAAACATAAAAGTACACAAATGATAGCGAGAAAGAAAGAAAGAAAGGTTGCCTTTATATCTATTGTAGAGCTCCTCCAAGCGTCTCATGTCGCCATTGCTTCTTGGCTGAGGCTGGCTGTAAAAGACATCAAAAGCTGCTTCGAGCTGCCAATCGCAGGCTTTGAGAGCCTGAAGAGCATTCTTCTCACTGCCCCCCCCCCCCCCCCCCCCCAACATCATTAAACAAAGTCACCAAACCAAAAAGTTTAAAGATTCATGGTAAAAAACAAACAAGAATGATGCAAAAACACGTTTGCTCTCAAGCAGCTACAGTACTAGTAACTGTTTCTAACCTTACAAAACAACTGAATCTACAGTAAAATAGAGCGATAAGGTAAAAGATAGATCCAGTTTTACCTAGCTCCAGTGATAGCCACGAACTGCTGAAGTTTGTCTCGGTTGCTTCTACTCAGCTTATGCTAGCACAAGATCATATGATTGAATCAAATTTAAGACACAAAAGATGATAGATAAACCACTGAATCGCACAAAGTAAGGGACTTTCGATTCTACTTTGGAATTGAATTATCGAAAGACTAAACCTTTACGGCGTCAGATGACAAAAGATAAGTGGATCCGCAAAAACCCAGAACAGAAGGAAGAAAGTAAGAAAGCGCGTACCATTGTGTGTTGAAGGATCTGCAGGCGAAGCGAAAACCCTAAGAAGGTAAATCGAAGGAGAGCGCCGCGAGAGAAGAGAGGGGAGTGACTCAGGGAAGACTCGAGAGGTCCTCTCACGATTTGCTTTTAAAGCTTTCTCACTTTCCTCTTCTCCGCCTCTCTCTCTCTCTCTTCTTCAATGCTTATGTCTTTTTTTATATACTCCGATTGCCATTTGCAATGACTCGGTTTAATCCAAACCGGTACCTAGTAAAATTATCTCGGTATGTTAGACCGGAAGACTTTGTATCTCGGTATTAGACCGGAAGACTTGTATCTCGGTATTAATTTTGTTTAATCCAAACCGGTACATAGTAAAATTATCTCGGTATTAGACCGGAAGACTTTGCATCTCGGTATTAGACCGGAAGACTTGTATCTCGGTATTAATTTCGTTTTTCTCTTGCAACTAGTATTTTTAAAACCGGACCAATTCGATAGTTAGACCGGATTCAACCATGAACCGGATATAATTGGGTTGGATCTAATAATTAGTTCAATTATGAACCGATCATTTAGTAAGACTGGATCTCAAAATTATTAAACTATTAAAGTTATCAAAAATTTATAAATCATTCATATTTAAATAAAACTAATTTATATTTATAATGTTTTATGTTTAAAAATTATTTATATTTTAATTATGTGTCATATTTACTAGCAGTACTTTTAAATTTATTTATTAAAAATATAATAAATCAGAGTTGATCCAATTCAAACCATATTGAATAGTTACCCAAAAAATTTCGGTTTAGTTTCCGGTCCAATTTTAAATACACTGTTTGCAACTGGTACACTATTTATGTTCTAGTAAATTAGCTGCTACATCATATCTTTTTATATAAAGTTTAATTTTCCAAAGTTGATAATGCGATATGTGTCAATAAATTGGTACACTGTATATGTTTTTGCTAGTGAATTGGCTGGTACATCCTATCGTACATAAAAGTTAGTTTTCTTATCATCTAAATCTATGTCATATGATGTTAACTAAAAATTTTCATTCAAAAAAAATGTTAACTAACTTTTAATATCGATAAATATATTTTTGTTATATCAAGAATAATTCTCATATTCAATATCGCCGTGAACCTAAAAAACATTAAACATAGTTTATTTAAAAGTGATAATTTTAATAATTTGCTTATGCCAATAAGATTATTCACTTTGTTAATTATATTAGTTTAAAGATTAAAGTTTATATTCAATATGGATAGATATTATTTGATCCAACTTTATAGTATAAATATCTCTTGTTAAAGTTTTATACATGCCATAAATATATAAACTGTAAATATAAATTAAATTGAGATATATAATAGATAAAAATAGAGAAATGCCCTTTAATAATACTAAAATTTAAGGTTTAGTATTAAGAGGGTTGAGGTGGGATTAAAGATTAGGAATTAGAGTTTAAAAAAATTATTGTCAAATATGTGTTATTTTGGAAATTTTTATCATTGACTGTTATTTTTGGATAAACTTTTACAAGTGCTATTTTGGAAATTTGACCTAAAAATAAAGCAAAAATCTAATATTTTAAAGGGGAATTTTCAAAAATACCATTTTCAAGGTACCATTATTCATCTTTACCACCACTAAAGACACATTTTCAAAAATACCTTATTTATTAAAACGGTAAAAACTCTTATATCTTTGTATTTATATGCTTTTCAAAATTCTAATCCCAAATTCTAAATACTAAACCTCCAATTGTAAACTCTAAACCCAAAATCTTCAACTCTAAACCCTAAACCCTAAACTATATACCCTAAATTCAATATCCTAAACTCTAAAGTCTAAACTATAAACCCTAAATCCTCAACTCTAAACCCTAAATCATCAACTCTAAACCCTAAACTATATACCTTAAACCCTAAAACATTAAATCTAAACCCTAAATCCTAAACCTTCAATTCTAAACCCTTCATTAAAAGTAGTGGTAAAAGTGATTAGTGTAAACATGAAAAGTGGTACTATGAAAATGGTATTTTTGGCAATTTCTCTATTTTAAATAGAAAGTGGAGATTTATAAGTGTTTTAAAGTGGATATTTATGATCAAAAAGGTGAATGTTTTATATAAATTACATCCATAAAATATAGCTAAATCCCTCCTCGATTTAGCTTTAGTTTTTTTCAATGTTCTCTTCCTCGGTTAAATATTTTTATTTTGACCAAAAATAAAAAAAAAATTATTTGGAGGTTCATTTCGCTCGTGTCTTAGTTTTGAAATGTCTCTAGTTTAAGCTGAATATAGAAAGTGTGTTGTTGCGGGTTGGTTTGTTCAGCAGTCCTTGGAACATCAAGCTTGATCACTTTAAACCGGATATTCTTAAATATTAATCCTTGCAACTCCTTTTATGAGACTCATCTTTTATGGAGAATGCTATGTTTGATCTTTCGAATCATCAACATTAGTAACTTAAGCTCATTTTCATCTTGTTGCGCGGGAAAGCATTGCTTTGATCATATGAAAAGGTTCCGATCAAAGTTATGTATGGTATTAACGTTGATCATCATCACAATAGGTCCTCTAGTAAGTTGTTATTTGATCTTTACACTTCTTACTGAAGCGTGTTCCGACCGATAAGGTAAACTGCTACAAACATTCACCGTTAGTCTAGACCATTTCGGTGTGAAGATCAAGATAACCAGGTTATTCAAAAAAAATGTTTAATCATGTCTCTGTTCAATATAACTCTTGCTTATTCAATAAAATTCATAGATGAAAAAAAAGCTATGATAAATTTTAGGAAGTACACATTTCGTATATGACAAACAATATGAACAATATATCCTTGATAAAATAATGGGCAGTGCACATGTACATGCATGTGAAAGATTTATCATGCAGGTTTGTTGGATCATAAAATACCACATGTGGTTGTGGATTGATCATTCAGTTGATGATCAGCTGGAAGTATGGATATTTAAGACTTATGGGTCTCACAGGTAATGACATTGCTTCATTATGAACTTCAAACATTGATTTGAACAACAAAATGTCTCACACAAATGGTCTAATTTGAGAAGCTTTGTCAATATTGAGAAGTTCAAGATGGCTTCCCAAGAATACATGCATGGAGTTCCTTTTGCATTATGAACTCTATACTACAAATATACTTTTCTTGTCGTATTTTTTTCTTCTTATGTCTACATCCCAAGATGGGTTGCAGATAATGCAAGACCACTCTTCAATTATTGAACTTTTAGCTGTTGACAACAAAAGAACAATGTTGCCATTGCCAACATTGGGTTCAGTAACCATCGCTCTCAACGTAGTGGTGATAGTGAAATCTGAATTCTAACAGGTGGCTTCACTGGCCCAACGCTACCCACCTTGTGACTTGTGAGGATGATGAGACCATCGCAAATTTTTTGAAGCAAAAAGTAAATGGAAAAATCAAACTAAAATCACTCTTCTCACGGCTCACAGGCTGTGATGTCGACATTCTGTCTTCACATTTACTTTCCGGTTAAAAAAGTTCAATTTATATTACATATAATTCTGTTTGCTTTTGATAAAGTAGTGAAAAGAGATGTAGTCACCATGATCATGACTATTGACTAGCAATTACAAGGGTTGGGAACAATTCACAAAGTATCTCCTTTCCTACTGTATTACTCCAAAAAAAAAAAAAAAATTCAATTCAATGCATACGTAAAAGAAAACAGTATACTAGTTTTCTTCTTTTTGGTAAAAAACAGTATACTAGTTATTTAAGTGTGACCAATCAAGCTCCGGAATCAATAAGTCTCGATGCTTTTTCTTAATATATCTTTGAATCGTCACTCTAGTTTAATCATTGTTACTCTCAATGTATAAACAGGAAAAAAAAATGTATAAACACTTAAACAGATAACTAATGATTAGAAGAGATCGAAAGGGCGTCTTATATCAACCATCCATAAACAGATGCTTAAGGAACTTCTTGTACTAACCAATGAAATTTTCTTTAGCCGTCTTGTCCCATAAGTAACAAAAACTTTAAAATAACAAAAACTTTAAAATACCAAAAGAGCAATACTTTTTTTGTTCGTTCCATTCATATGAGTAGTCTTTGTTAATGACTTAAAAGTTATACAATTATCAGAGAATACTAAGAGATTATTTATGTGCGTGACAACGAAGTTAGTATGTAGTGTATAGTGGTCAACTCTACGTAAGTTTATATTCTGCTACTATCATTTACGGACCACTCACTTGTAAAGTTAAAGGTTCTCTCTCGCTTTCTCATTATAAAAAGCTTCCCTTACTTCTCCATACCTCTCCACACTTTACTTACTCACAACACAAGAACCGGAAAAAAATATCTAAACTAGACTCATGTCTGAATACAGTTGCTGTTTTTCCACAAACATGTTGAGAGTTTATGTAATATTGATAATATGTATGCATGTATGTTGTGCGTCTAGTGATTGTACAAGTCACGATGAACATGACGCTGTGACTCAAGAGGAAGCAGAGAAGGCAACGACGTTGAAACTCGGTTCGATCGCTTTGCTTCTTGTGGCCGGAGGTGTCGGCGTGAGTCTACCGTTGATAGGGAAGAAGATCCCGGCGTTACAGCCGGAGAACGACATCTTCTTCATGGTGAAAGCTTTCGCCGCGGGAGTGATCCTCTGTACAGGGTTCGTCCACATATTACCAGACGCGTTCGAGAGACTGAGCTCGCCTTGTCTTGAGAGCACCGCGGCTGGTAAGTTCCCGTTTGCTGGTTTTGTCGCGATGCTTTCAGCGATGGGGACGCTTATGATCGATACGTTTGCAACGGCGTATTACAAGAGGCAGCATAGTATGGGGACCAAGCAAGTTAACGTGGTTGAGGATGAAGAGCATGCGGGTCATGTTCATGTCCATACTCATGCGAGTCATGGACACTCGCATGGGTCGACGGAGTTGATAAGGAGGAGGATCGTGTCGCAGGTTCTTGAGATTGGGATAGTTGTGCATTCGGTTATAATAGGGATCTCCCTTGGAGCATCACAGAGTATAGACACTATAAAGCCACTCATGGCTGCACTTTCTTTCCATCAGTTCTTTGAAGGTCTTGGCCTCGGTGGCTGCATCTCTCTCGTAAGTATCGATCGCTTCCACTTACCTCCAATTGGTTTTAGTATAGTTCTGACAACGTTTTAATGTATAGGCGGAGTTACAGTCCAAATCAACGGTGATAATGGCGACATTCTTCTCAGTGACGGCGCCTGTGGGGATAGGGATAGGTATGGGGATGTCGAGTGGTTTAGGCTACGGGAGAGAGAGCAAAGAGGCAATCATGGTGGAAGGAATGCTGAACGCTGCATCAGCTGGGATTCTCATTTACATGTCACTCGTTGATCTTCTTGCTCCTGACTTCGTCAATCCAAGATTGCAATCTAATCTCTGGCTTCACTTGGCTGCTTTCCTCTCCCTCCTCCTCGGCGCTGCTTCCATGTCTCTCTTAGCCATTTGGGCATGAAACACTGACTCCACCACAGCTATTAGCTAACAAACAAGCACAAAATGCTGCTCTTTTTTTCTCGAATCTGTAATCTTGGAATCAAATACTATTCTGTTTTGAACACAATGACTTGCTTTTTGATAGAGACAAACAATAGTTAAAGGCAGAGTGAGAGAGTGAGGTTAGCTAAGTGCTTTATTCGTTATATGGATGGAGGAAGAGAAAAGGAGAAAGGTAATAGGAAGTATCAATCATGGTGGGCATCTTTCAACTGTAACATCATCATGCACACTTACACATCTATAAATACAAACTATCACTCGCAGTTTTTGGCTAAAAATTACAATCATAGATAAAGAGATTTACATAAAGAGTCTTTGTTTACCGACCACCACCGGGAACTCTGTTCCAGGATAAGTAAGTAGGATCTCCAAGTCGCCTGCAAAAAAAAGAACACCAACACCACATCAATATCTATCTATACACTGCTGTTATAATAAGCCAAGGATATTTATGTATATGTATGTACCTTGGTTTCACAAGATACATGATGGTAAATACAAGTGCCAAGAAGAAACAGATTCCTCCAACCGTGAGGTAAGCAATGCCGAGGAAGTCATTCTTTCCACCGAGCCAACTAGTTGTCGACAGAACAAGCTTCTTCTTCCCATCGAAACTGTACGTGTTGTAGTTGTTCTTCAGAATCACGTTTATGGTATCACCTTTCTCCAGGTCACTCTCAATTTTCCCGTACAGTTTTCTAAACGTTGGCAAAGCTGCGGTTCTCATCCACACAATCAGATCCTCTTGCTCACTCAGCTGAAAAACACCAAAAGAGTAAAGAGATTCAAAGTCAACCGAGTTCTGAGACTCTACCAAAGCATTAGAGAGCTTACCGATTTATTTTCATCTAGCTTGCCACCACCGGTGAGATTGCCCGTCTGAAAGTTCTTGGGAAACACATTTTTGCCAAACTTGTGTTCCCTATCACTCTTCCACGCAATGCCTCTCTTGCTTACATTCAAAGGCTGGTTGTTTTTGGATAAAGCGTATGTGTCATTAAAGAGACTCCAAGCAATCAGACCACACGGCACAATCGGCCGCCCATTAGCATCATCCTCAGGCTTGCAAGCATCGATTTGGTTCTCATCTTTTACACTTCTCAATTGCGCATCACTCCTGCTTTTCACATACCTGTGAATATCCAAAAACATCAATGCCAACAATGAAAGAAAAAGGACTTTAATGAATCTAAGCCACATCTAATTTCACTCAAAGCCAAGCACTGTAGTAAAAAATCCGTAAGAATACCTGCGGTGATTCTGGTAAAAGTTCTCAAGCTGGTAATAAACGTAGATAGGCTGCTTCATCTTCTTAGGAACCTGAGAATACCCACAAGGAGAAAGTAAACAAAGACATTCAGAGGCTACTTTAATTCTCTCAAAGAATGAAATAGGGTTGTTGAATAGGAAACTCAAACCACTAGTGTCCGGTTACAAGATTTGTCTGCACCTCCTTGAATATAAGCAACCTTGTTAGCCCTAGCAGGCGTCGGTACGCAATCATTATCATACCGATCAACGATCTCGACAACCTATATTTACATAAAGAGATGAGATATGGAAACATTTGATAGCAAAAACACTTGGGATCATCCTCACTTACATCCTGGGAAGCGAAAAGCGAAACAACTCCGAGTGGAATGAAGATCACACTAATGACTAAAAAAGTCAGAATCACCTGCAAAAAAAACGAGATGATTAAAAAAATGGAAACCTTTTATACCGTTACACAACAGGAGATTGATTGTATAATACAATGATGCTGCTACAAAGAAGCTATACATACCCAACCAGGCGTGAGAATCGGCTTGCAAGCAGGGAGCTCCTGCTGTGTAAACTTCGAATCTGCAAAATCAAAACATTCAACGAAAACAGAATCCAATACACATTGGTCAGAGCTTGAGTGTCGATTGCAAAAACATATGGCTAAAGATTCTAACTTTGAAGAATCAAATTGTGAAACAATGAGCAAAATAATTGATTTTGCAGATGTAATTAGAGTCAACGATGATCCAGAGGAAGAGAGGGATACACTTGGGTCGTTTGGATTTTGTACGGGAGGAGGAAGAATCTGCAGATCCGGCGGGGGCGGAGCTAGACGACGCCGTATTGGAAGGCATATCTGAGGGAGAGATTTGTTGTGCGTGGGAGGAAGGCGGAGGAAAAAGAGAGAAAGGGTCGTCGTCGTCGTCGTCAAAAGGCGACGTCTTTAGACGAATTAGCTAGGATCTAGAAGAAAAGAAAACCCCCAAATCGAAGTTTCGTAGATCCTCTCCTCTCCTCCCAGTCCCATGGCTGTTTTGGTCAAGTCGCTTCTTTTTGAAAAAACAAAATTAACTGAATTTACATAATAGTCCCCTTTCTTTGTTAGGTTCACAAATTAACCTCCTCAGTTTTTTATCTACTGGTGTTATCACCAATTAGGCAATTATTGACAACATGAATCAGATCCAGGAAAGAAGAAAAATGATCTGTTGCTAAGTTTCTTTGATGATTGATGAGTAGATTATGCGTAAAAGGAAAAAAAAAATATATATATATATCTGATGTGTTGCTAAGTTTTTAAATGGTTGATGAGTAGAATAAGCAAAGAGGAAGTAGAGTGGGGTAAAAAAATTGATCAATCTATGAATTGCAATTGTCGTCATGTTAGCAAGAAGTTGGAACACCGAAAGACAAATGTGGCCTAACTTAATTCGACCGGACCTTACGTATATTGGACTGGGCTTGAATACTTTTTTAAATGGGCTTAGTCACCTTTCTTCTTGGGTCTAATGTTTGTATTGTGCAATGAAGAGAAATCTACATTTTTGGTTGAGTTGTGTTCGAGTCATTAGTGGTGCTACTGGTGTGTGATATGAATGGAGAATAGATTCATCTATGTGCATACAAGATGATTCGATCAAATAAAGGAGCCAAGAGGCCGCTTGAAAACTAAGCAAACAAAATAAATACTTTCTTCTTCCTTTTTTATTGATTTTTTTCCTAACCTGCATGAGATTCCTATTTGCATACAGAAATTAATTGTTGAGATAAAAGTTAAACATCAGCTTTATTCCGCTCGTCATCTTTATTCAAAGCACACCGCACACGAATCCTTTCATTGAAGATTAATAAAACAATTTTTAAAACAAACAAGATGCTTATGCTTCTTACTCCCCACACTCATGTGCATTGCAATATATCTAAAAGAAAGCTAATTTTTGAAAAGCAATTTCTTCTCGAATGAATGTATAATGCCATTAATATCAGAATATAAGGACTTAAGACATGCAAATTTGGATTTGATGGTATAAGCTAATTCTTATTGTATGAATGTACAAGGCCACATGCGTCAATAAATCAACAATAGAATGACTTGGACATGCAGATTTGTACGGTACTTAGACATGTGTGAATGTAAAATCGCCTGCATGGTTTACTATTTCAATTTGCATATATAATCTATAGATATGCCTCCCTGCTTTTTAACTATTAATATAAAAACAATTACGTGTCAATGTCAGTCCATGATTTAACTTTATAGTTTGTAAGACGTCGTGTGTTTCCTTTCTTTTACATCTTTCATAAATACTGATATTCGCTTGTGCTGAATATTGCACCACCCATCGGCATTTGTGTGTTTAATCATGATGCAGTCGAGGGAGGAGAGGAGAGCTGAGTCACCATCAGGTCTCGTCCTCACCACCGACCCTAAGCCTCGCCTTCGCTGGACCGCAGAGCTTCATGAACGTTTCGTTGACGCCGTCACTCACCTTGGTGGCCCTGACAGTACGTTTTCATCATCATTCCTTTCATTCATTTGTAGTCATATGTATGTGATACTATATCAACAGAGGCTACACCAAAGACGATTATGAGAGTGATGGCTGTGAAGGGTCTTACACTTTACCATCTCAAGAGCCATCTCCAGGTCTTTCTCTTGCTAGATACATACATCATTCTTTTTCAGCTTCCTCTACTTTACATATTTACTGTTCATGATTTCCTTCTTAATTAGTTAGTTTTGCCATAGTTAGAATTAAAACATATATGATATAGCATATACAGGTAACTATAACTTTATATGCATTTTTGTTTACAGAAGTTCAGATTTGGAAAGCAACCTCACAAGGAACATAGTCATGGTCACTCCATAAATATTAGGGATAGTAACAAAGGTGCGCATAATCCATTAGCTTTTTTTATTATTTGGAGATCTAGATCCTTTATAATAGACTTGTGTGAGAGACTTCATTTATTAACACTAATTAATCAAAATTTACTTGGTGCTACGCGTGAATGACTTATCTAGCTGTTAATCATCGATAGATTACACATGCAGCTTCCATGTTGGATCTTCAAAGGAATGTGGTATTCACTACTCCACACATCATTGGTCGCAATATGAACGAGTATGTACTTTCCAATTCCAATCTTAACAACTGGTTCAAATATAATTACATAATATACAATTTAATGGTAATTATGGATAATGAAGGATGCAAATGGAAGTGAAAAGAAGAATAGAGGAAGAGGTAGAAGTAGAAAGACAGGTTAATCAAAGGATTGAAGCACAAGGGAAATACATGGAGAGCATGTTGGAGAAAGCATGTGAAACACAAGAAGCAAGTCTCACCAAAGACTACTCTACTCTCTTTTTCAACAACACATCACCCCTCCCAATTATATGGTTTGAGGATCATTTTCCCTCGTCTTCCTCCTTGGACTCCACATTGAATCTTTCTGACATCAATCCCAACTTCTCCCTCCAAGATTCTCTGAGTTCCATCACCAAGAACCGTACGGTTTGTCTCGGTTAGAGAAAACATTTATAGGTATAGCTATTTGACGCTTTCTACTCTAGTGTTCTAATGCGCATTTGGTGTTATAAATGCACAAACTCACATGTAATAACTTCTGCCAAACATGAAGTAGATCTTTATTTACCGCTCTAATAAATGTGATGACGAAGAAGGCTGCCCCATAAATTTCCCAGTTCTCGTGTGTTTATGTTAGATTTGGGTTAATTATGGGCTTCCAACTTAAAATTAATTGGCAATTAGTGGATTGACCATAACCCTTTATATATTAGTAGAATAATTCTTATATTTCCGATATGTGATGTTTATCAATACCCTTCTTCACGCTCGGACATTTAGGTCTGAAGCGTGGATAATGTGGGAATAACATCCACAGAGAGCCCAACATCGGTGTAGTAGTAGTTATAGTAAATTAGGTCAAAGGATCTTATCGCTCTAATACCATGTTAGATTCGGGTTTATTATGGGCTTACAACTTAAAACCAATTGGCAATTAGTAGATTGGCCCTAACCCTTTATATAGTAGTAGAATAATTCTTATATTTCCGATGTGGGATGTTTCTCATCAATACCCTCCCTCACGCTCAGACATCTAGGTCTGAAGCGTGGACAATTTTGGGAATAACATCCACAGAGGGTCCAACACCGGTGTAGTAGTAGTTGTAGTAAATTAGGTCAAAGGATCTTATCGCTCTGATACCATGTTAGATTCGGGTTTATTATGGGCTTCCAACTTAAAACCAATTGTCAATTAGTAGATTGGCCCTAACCCTTTATATAGTAGTAGAATAATTCTTATATTTCCGATGTTTGATGTTTCTCATCAATACCCTCCCTCACGCTCAGACATCTAGGTCTGAAGCGTGGACAATTGTGGGAATAACATCCACAGAGGGTCCAACACCGGTGTAGTAGTAGTTGTAGTAAATTAGGTCAAAGAATCTTATCGTTCTGACTATATAAAGGGTTAGGGCCAATCCACTAATTGCCAATTGGTTTTAAGTTGGAAGCCCATAATTAACCTGAATATAACAATGGTATCAGAGCGATAAGATCCTTTGACCTAATTTACTACAACTACTACTACATCAATGTTGGGCCCTCTGTGGATGTTATTCCCACATTGTCCACGCTTCAGACCTAGATGTCTGAGCGTGAGGGAGAGTATTGATGAGAAACATCCCACATCGGAAATATAAGAATTATTCTACTACTATATAAAGGGTTAGAGCCAATCCACTAATTGCCAATTGGTTTTAAGTTGGAAGACCATAATTAACCCAAATATAACATGGTATCAGAGCGATAAGATCCTTTGACCTAATTTACTATAACTACTACTACATCGATGTTGGGCTCTCTGTGGATGTTATTCCCACATTGTCCACGCTTCAGACCTAGATGTCCGAGCGTGAAGGAGGGTATTGATGAGAAACATCACACATCGGAAATATAAGAATTATTTTACTAATATATAAAAGGTTAGGGTCAATCCACTAATTGCCAATTGGTTTTAAGTTGGAAGCCCATAATTAACCCGTGTGTTTACTACATACGTGTGTTTACTACATACGTGTGTTACCAATTGGTTCCCAGTTCTCGTGTGTTTACTACATACGAGTGTTACTTTGCACACCAAGACTTCTCATAACTCAATATTAATCTACGCACTCCCATTCGGATGAAATTGCGGGCCAAACGACATAAACGGAAAGCTTAGATGGGCCTATCAGGTCCACCTTAAAAGGCTCAGTATATTTGAGGGTCTTGAGTCTATCGACTCTTGAGACAAACAAGAGTCTGGTCAAGGCAAGGTTTATGTCGTAGTCTCAACTCTCAAAGTCTGTCTGTTGACGAGTCAATGGAAGTCTCACGGATCTGAAACGGTCAAAAAGGGATGTTTTATTAATCTTCTGCAAGGAGGGAGACTTATTACATAACTTAAAGATAAGATTGAACGATGGAGTAAATGTCTTATTTGTTTGCTCTGACACTTCACCAGCTTCCAAATTCTCTGTTATTATTCTTTGTTTCTTTTCTTTTTCAAAACATAAAATTAACCTTACCGTATATGTCTAGTTTTATCCTTCAGATTCTTATTATAATTTACAAAAAACTACTCAACACAAAATAATCCTCAAAAGTCGTTTAACACAAAAAAAAAAATTTATCCAGAAGACAGTGTTGTTATATTGACAATGTCTCATGTTAACAAAGCTTGTACGTCGAGCTAAACATTTGGAAAATTATTAAATAAGAAAAAGATCTCAAACCTGAAGGCAAATTAACGTTATAGACAGAGATCTTCTTAGTTACTACTCCTATAATCAAATGACGTACGTGTCTTTGAGAAAACAGAGTCATGAATCATGATTACCCCGTTATTTATTATGAAAATGAATTGTGTTACATCATTCTGACTTCAAGGTGTCAAATTGATACCACAACTGCCTAACAATTTGCCTATACTTTTATTGTTAATTTTACATTTTAGTAGAAATGTAAGAGATTACCAAGTGGTCTATTCCATCAGTTTCCCCATGGTTAGGGTTTATCAATAAATAAATAAAAATATTTAATCAGAAGAAGGAAAGGCTAAAATATGAATAGTACTTAACCAAAGTCCAAACTCCAAACCAAATGTGTATGGTTAAATATGTGTGGCTTCATTAAGACGAAGATCTTACATGATATGGTATTAACAGCGACTGATTGATATTATTATGTTAAATAACCGCTTTTTACCACCCATATATTAATCCCCTTTCTATTATTTGAGAAGACCATTATAAAAGAAACCTTAGCCTCATGTGTGATTTACAACCATGCCATTACTTAGGTGTCATCTCCATATTTCACCTTAGATCATTTTTTCAATTGCCCACCCTTGCCTAGAATATTTACTTTTCGTGCCACTCTAATGTTCATATAGTATATGCCTCATGTTATTCATATCATTTTTATTTTTATTTTATTTTGACATTACCGATGTTACACAAATGGAAACAATGCTATCGATTTCAATCAGTCATTAACTAATAATATAGTTATAACACATGGAAACAATGCTATCTATAATGTTATACGATATTGTTACCATTCATATATTACGGTTCGGGTTTGTCTAACAAAACTATACTCATTTTAGGACCATGAATCACTGTGGTTCATATATCTATGGCATGTGTAATGTAAAATCAACATCCAACAAAAGTTAGTCTATGGCACCAAGTTCATCTCAAAAAAAATCTATACTCATTTTATTATTATATGTATTTTATAGGTATTATGTGTGATTTACGAAGCTAATTCGAAATACTACCTTTCATATTATCACATTTAAATATGTAAAAATATGTAATATATACGAACCAAAGTGATAATACAGTCACATGTTTCCTGAAAATAGAGTAACATGTTTCCTTTTTTACAATATGTAATTTATTTAAGGAGTATCTTGATTAAAAATATGATTGATCCACGTTATAAATTTTGCAAAAATCATATACTACATTTTGACTCAGCAATCATCTTGATTTGTAACATCTAATCTTTGATTGATTATTCAGCTGACCATTTTGAATATCGTGTAATCATGGATTGTCTTTGTCATAATTACTAACAATATAGAGTTACTCCCTCTGTTTTCTAAAGATGTATGTTTTGGAGTTTTCACACATATTAAGAAAACACATTAATCATGCATTGTTTTTAGAAATTATCAAATTTTAATGCATTTTAACCAATAGTCTTTCAATAAATTCATTAATTTTATTGAAATTTGCAATTTTTATATAGAAAACATAAAAATACATCTTTTTGAAACAAATATTTTTTCCAGAACATGCATCTTTTAAAAACGGAGGGAGTAAGTTTTACCATCAATCTACAAATATTTCCGAAATTGTTTGATGATACCACGAAATTGGCACCCTTAACTGAAATGGTTTATGCCGATTCTATTTCTTTTTCCAATTATTGATTTTGTCAAGGCAAACTTCAAGCTGATTTTTAGCAAAAAAAAAAAAAAAAAACTTCAAGCTGATTTTGATGTGCAAGAAATATGGTAATTGAATAGTAAATAGTTACCACTTTTACTACTTTATTGTATATAAATTCGTTTCATTGACCACACAACTATACACCACTGTCCCTTTAATTAAAACCTAGCATCGAGTATCCGAATTTTTAAAAACATATAATGGCAGCCTTCAATTCTGTTTCCGATTTGAAGCCCCTAACTACCAAGTGGAGAGTCCGAATCAGCATCGTTCAACTGTGGAAGCAGAACTATGGAATTCCAGAGACTCGGATGTTGTGCTTTGTGTTTTACAATTTTGGAAAATCAATTGGGTGAAGGTAATGTAGTGTAGAAACAAAAAAAAAGGTTGGTAGGGCTGATATTATTTTGCTGAAATTTCTTAAAATTTTCAAATATGTATGAAAATGTTGATTCAAGAAATTGACAAACATAGATGGATTTTCCAAGGTTCTGTTTGAGCCCAATGATTTACCAGAAATTGATGATCTCAGAAGACAGTAATATTTTTTAGATATTAAATCTTTTAGTTACCTCAATGTTTTTGAATTCAGATGTATATTGTTTTGTACAATGTTTAATTTATATTGTTTTAAACTTTTTTTTAGGATTGCAGATGAAGAGTTATTTTTTTGAGCTAATAGAGAGATCTTGAGCTACTTTTCACAGGAGTTGTTGTCTTTAAAATTTTTAGTACGCATTGTCTTTTCGGATTTTCATTTGAGCTTTTACTATTATGTTGCCAATGTTTCTTTTTATCTTATGGAAGCAATAAAAACTCATATATTTTCGTTTAATCTCAATTTATATAAATTTGCGTATAAAATTGTATGTCTATTTAGTTTATTTACTAATGTAAACTTAAATCATATTACACCAAATACAATTACATAATTTTTTTTTAAATAGTAATTTAAATTAATTAAACATAAAAAATTAGGGATATAGGTTAGCATATGTTATGGAATATATGTGACCCACCTAACCTTTCGAAAATCTGTAGAATAAACGTTATGGTCATTTTTAGTATACTCAACAATATTGTATAGTATTTAATTGTAAATGTTTTAAAATATAATATATTACGTAAACTTTTATTCTTTACAAAATTCATTAGTTACAATTTTTTTTAATATTATAAAATTTGTATATCAATCTATATGTTATAATAAAAACTTCGTATATAATACGTGATCTACGTGTTTTTTACTCCATCTCATTCTCTTTCAAACTAAATATGGTATACAATTCAATATGTTTGACCGAAATAAAGACGATAATTGTTTGTATCTAAAATATATATTCAATTCGTTGATTATTTTTATAAACGTATCAATCAGATCTAGCATTTTGGAGTCAAGTTTGGAATCAATTCATAATCTTCACTAATTGATTTTTTTTAAAAAAAATCAACTAATTTTCCTCAATTATAGCCGTTGAGAAACAAATTTCCATATACACTTCGAGATTCAAATTTTGCGTAATCTGAGAGCTGTGTTTTTTATTACAACATGTGTTAAGGTAAGTTTTCAAGTATTTTGTTAATATTTTAATACTTTGAAGATCATGATCAAATTATGCATAAATCATCTTTTACGATGTGAGACGAAAAACTAATGAAAGAGGTATGTACCTACTAAAAAATACTATATTGGAATGATTTAATTTTTGGATTCGACTAATCATAAAACTATGCAAAATTTAAAACTACATATATGTTCAAAATTGTTAGTCTCTGTTAAAATAAAAATTAAAATCGACAATTATTTAGGAAAATACATTAAATTTCCGTAAACATTGCAGTTTTTCTTTCCAGGCAAAAAGGGTATTGGATTCATTGATTTATTTTACAAACATATCAGTCAGATCTAAAATTTTGGAGTTAAGTTTGGAATCAATTCATAATCTTCATTAATTAATTTTTTAAAACCATCAGGTAATTTTCCTCAATTATAGTCACTGAGGAACACATTCCATATACAATTCGAAATCCAAATTTTGCGTAATTTGAGAGTTGCATTTTTTATTACAACATGTGTTAAGGCAAGTTCTAAAGTAAATTTGTACCGTAGGTTTAAGAATATTAATTAGTAAATATTTACTATAATTTTGGCGATTTGTTTTCATCATTAAAACCCTAAACATACAGCAGTTTAAACACATTTTCTCATCACATCACTTTTTAATCATTATTAACAAAACTAGAAGTACACTAGAAAATCATCAATGGCGGATTTCATTAATTTTATATAAGTTTTTGGTTACTCTTATAGATTTACTTCTACGAACTATACTTCAACCACACAAAACAAATAACACAAGATTTAAAAAACTCTGAAGCTTACTTTTTTTTTACATATCCACAATCGTTGAATTTTTTGACCTGAAATAATATGTAATATTTGTGCTTATAATTTTTACCTTTCTAATACTTATATATTTAAAATTATAATTTCTATTAAATTCTTTCATCCTGCGCAAGGCGTAGGTTATCACCTAGTTAGTTTATTATTACATATAACTTGACGGATTCAAACAAACGATGGCGTTGTACGTGGATTACTTAAGATGAAATGTTATTTGGAAGCTCCAAGGATTGTTCTATATATCTCCTCTCGTGCTCCAATTTTCTAGTAGTTGCGATTAGGTCGGAAAATATTACAGTCGTGCTCCTTACTTTACCTCCAAAGTTAACTAATATGTTAGTAAATGAAAGAACGTATTTACTTAGAATACGTTATACTATTCATCATTCCAAAATTCAAGATACCCAAAAATCATGCATTTGCAAAAAAGACTTTCACATGATAAGTCGATAAACTTTTTCTTCATATCAGTTTTAGGTCAAAATTTAAACACGGGTTCTAAGGTCTTATCACCGCAAAGGAATCTTGATCCATTGGCGGTGGAAAATCGAGTTCTAGTAGCTTTTAAACAAAATATACGTTTGAAAAAAAAGAAAAAAATAAAGTACATGTTTGATGATCTTAATGTTCTTGTTGATTGTTTGTAGAGTTAATGATACTCTGCTGCATTTTTATATTTCTATTTGGTTTT
The DNA here is from genome assembly GCF_000801105.2 of Raphanus sativus. Lineage (NCBI taxonomy): Eukaryota > Viridiplantae > Streptophyta > Magnoliopsida > Brassicales > Brassicaceae > Raphanus > Raphanus sativus. Next base: position 4,726,225 of record NC_079515.1, on the reverse strand, counting down.
ACTAGGCTACTCCATTAGACCATATCATAAAATGAAGTGAAGGGGTAACGCTAAAGTATAAAAAGTGATTGTTATGGATTCTTCACGTTTATGCGTATTGATTTTTAGTTTACAAAGGTACGTGATGATCTAAATCACAAATGTCTAAACCCCAATTAATGGGTCATTCTATATAAGTAGCGTAATGATCCGATGATCATAACTACTATTCTTCTTACCAATGAGTCAATGACCCGATGTATTTTGAAGTCTAGTAATCAATCAACACTTAAATTAAACTCTATAGAATTTAGCAAGTTAGCGTCTTATAGAGAACATATAGTATTAAACCATTCCATTAAACTACACTGATAACTACAGGAACCATGCATGCAATGCATGGCAATCATTAAGCAGAAAACAAGTTAAATAGATACATGAATGATTCTTGTCAAGGAAAGTGACGTGAACTGCTAATGTCTCTAAACAGGCTTCCATTTGAAGACACGCAGAGAAAAAGAGAAACAACACAAGTTTGGTTAATCATATTAGACTAATTATCCAAAGAAAGATTAGTACAAAATTAATTAAATAGTGACCATGTTGGTTTATTAACACCAAGAGTCTTAGCTTGTATGTTGTCAATATAAAGTAGGAAGATGAGTGAGAAATGGGAAATGAAAAGAGATGAAATGGGACATCGATGCTGTGGGAAGCACAAAGTGAAGAGAGGGCTTTGGTCTCCAGAGGAAGACGCCAAGCTTCTTCGTTATATCACCACTCATGGTCATCCTAGTTGGAGTTCCGTTCCCAAGCTTGCTGGTTTCACATCTTCTATCTATCTCTCTAACTCTTTGACTACATTTTCATTCATTAATCTACACATTACTTAGCATATAAATATGTATATAGGAATCATGAGTTTTCCAACGCTCTGTGTTATTTTTATATTACTATGGGTCCTTTCACATTTTCATTATCGGTGTGTGGTTTATAAATAGTATGTATGTATATAGGGTTACAGAGATGTGGGAAGAGTTGCAGACTAAGGTGGATAAACTACTTGAGGCCTGATCTGAAGAGAGGTTCCTTTACGGCGGAGGAAGAGCAGACTATCATCGATGTTCATCGTATTCTTGGTAACAAATGGGCTCAAATTGCTAAGCATTTACCAGGGCGCACTGATAATGAAGTAAAGAACTTTTGGAACTCTTGCATTAAGAAGAAGCTTCTTTCTCAAGGCTTAGATCCTTCCACACATAATCTTATGCCTTCACACAAAAGATCTGCTTCTTCTTCTAGTGGTAATAATCCTAAGCAAAGCAAGACAAAGTCCATCATGGCAAACCCTACTTTTGATCAATCAACCACAGCTTTCTCAATCACAAACGTCAATCCTTACACTTCCAATAAACCAAACAGAGTTAAATCTCCTAACCAGGCTCCAATCCCCTCCCAACCCGTGATCCCTATCGACCATACCATGTCAAGTCTTTTAAATGATGAAAATGGGATTCCTAACTGGTCAACTGTAGATGGAATGGCACCAATCCCCGAAGAAGCTCCCATGTTTTCAAGTGAAAAGGCAGTAACAGGAGTTGAAGATGATGATATCAACATGGACATTTTGTTTAACACGCCTTCTTCTTCTACATTTGATCCTGATTTTGCTTCTATTTTTTCTTCTGCAATGTCTATGGATTTCAATCCCATGGATGATCTTGGCTGGAGCTTTTAGTTTTACTTTACAATATTTTAATTTTCTTAAATGTATATAATTTGTACAAATAAGTTCCACTTGTTGTTGCTGCTACTAGTTCTGAAAACTGAGATTTTACCGAAATTAGTTTGTCATTTTCTCACTACTTGCGTATATGTTATGTGCTTTTAACTATTACATAAAATTGGGCTTGTTAACTCCATTCTCATCTATAATAATGGGCCGTATTAGTAGGCCTCTTAGGTAATAGTATATGGGCCAGCTTTTGTTTGATATTTTCCAGAATCTACATGATAGCTTTTAGACATTAACCTGCATATTATATTTTCTAGAACGAGAATTGTCGAACAGATCAACTAGCAAAAAAGGTTAGGACCAGATGCTTTATTTTCTCCTATTTAGAAGAGCCATGGTACTATAGAAGTGTTCTTCAGTAGACCGTTTTATTTGACCAAAACTTGGTTTAGTCAGAAAAAAACATCAGTCCCTAATAGACTCGATATATATTGCATTCCTATGATGATAAGACTGCAATGACGATATATGTTCGATGGATTCATCGATACGTAATATTTTTTTTTGTTCTTCAAGATTCAATTATACGTATTCCCCAATGAGATTCGTGTGGAAATAATTATGCTAAGTGCTGATGAAACTTCGTGCGAAGCGCGAAGGCAAAGACGCAACGTGCCACATCGTCACATGTTCTCTCACTCACCTATAACCACATTCTTCTAATTTGTTTGTAGGCTTTTACTTGTACATGAATTAGCATAAGCGTTGAGAAAGTCAATTGTGTTATTCTGAAGAAAGATTCACGAGATGAAATTCTACGTGTAAACTCTGCATAATAGATAGTTTACAAAAAAAAAAAAAAGTTCTGCATAATAGATATTTGATTGGAATGGGCATAATAGATATTTGATTGGAATTGACATAACGGAGGAAGCAAACATATCATGAATTTGAAAATGACTTAAACCATATTAATCCCGGTCTTTTAGTTGAGGTTTTTAGCTTTGGTTAAGAAACGGTTTTTAGTTCTTTTATAGATTTTAACTAAAAAATAAAAATCATTAAATAAAAAATATAAAAACTGTTCTTTTTCCAAAAAATATATAAAAAATGTTAAATCATGAGTTAAAAATCTCGACTAAAAAAGCGTAATCATGATTTTAGGAGCAAGGGGGAAGACAACAACTAGGCACAGAAGATGAGAATAAAGATATGTATTAGAGTATTAGGTAGTGTTTAATATTATAAAACTGATAAAATAAGATATTTAGAGGAATAGGATAATGTGAAACCACATGGTATGTCTCTTACTCTCTTTATCTTATCTCCTTCATCCTAAACACTTGATTACTTGTGTTTTCGTCCTTTTGAAATTCATCCTAATTTCCCTTCTTTTTTTCTGCAAAATGTTTAAACTGCAATATGCATACAAAAATTTGCACATGAATATATAGAACTGATCCGGTGACAAACAATTGAAAAACGAGCTTTCATTAAATTAGAGTTTATTGTCTTTGTAAAATAATTAACATAAATAAAAAAACATAAATAAAATTCAAGATGGAAAGTTGATAATAGAAAATTTAAGTTGCGTGAATACTATTCTTCAAAAAAAAGTTGCGTGAATACTAACGCTATAGATATGGTTTTGAGCATGTGATAAATAAAGGACAGAAGCCGAAAATAATACAGGAAAGAATATTGAAGTACCAAAAGAAAAGTAAACACATATAGTTAGAGGAAGACTTAAAGGTCACATGGGATGTGATTTGATGGCATCATTGCATCAAATTCTGCACATGCCACTGCCTCTTAACTCTTTTTCAAATTCCTCTTCTTTTGTTGTTGCTTGTTGTTGTTTGATAATTTAATATCCACACGGTTTTAGTTTTAGAATAATGTCACATTATGTAACAATGTAATTACCCTTAGTTACAACCACCTTTCAACTCTCTATGTCCCTTGTAGTATATATACGTACACAACCACCTCGCTTCTCCATTACATCATCATCAACTCAACTCTTCTCTCGTCTTACTAAATATTACAGCGTCTTTCTCTTCCCGCACCATATAACTTGAGAGATAATATATTGGAAATATGAGCAGAACGGAGACAATGGGTTTGACCAAAAGAGGAATGTTGCAGTCAAATAGTTGCAATCGCCTTATGGACCGTTCTGAGTCTCTCAAGAGGGACAGTGTGATGAGCAATGGTGGTTCAGCTAAAGTGAGAGGAAGCTTGGAGCGCAAGAAATCAAAGAGTTTTAAAGAAGGAGAAAGCTGTCCTTCTTGGCTCATAACCGATGCTCCTGGGAGTATAGCCGCTGTGAGGAGGGAGCAAGTTGCTGCACAACAAGCCCTAAGGAAACTCAAGATTGCTCATTACGGCAGATCCAAATCAACCCTAACTAATTTCAACTCCTCCAAAATTGTCCCTCTTGTTCACCCTAGCCCTCATCCTCATCCTCAGAGATGCAGCTTCATCACCCCTACTTCTGGTATATTAGCCTTTCCATTTTATTTTTTTACTTGGTATATTAGTATCTCTTCAAAATTCTGTTTTTAATGTCAATTTCTCAGATCCTATTTACGTTGAATACCATGATGAAGAATGGGGAGTTCCTGTCCATGATGACAAGTACGTCACATAATGTCCTTTTCTTGCAAATCATAATACTAACACTTTTAATTATCATAATTGCCATCAAAATTCTATAGTTGCGAAAAATACCAATGATTTTAGGTTATAGAGTGTTCTAAAGTCTTTGGAAGTACGATACTATCCTAAATGATTTGGTACTAATCTTAAATCTATATTCCCCTAAATATTTGAAACTCGAAGTGATTAGAGTTTCTTTTTGCTCCTTAGTTATTTTATTAATATCTTATCACAGTTTCATATATATTGGCCAAATAATAAACTAATTATCTCCATCCCAGGACGTTGTTCGAACTTCTAACCCTCAGTGGCGCACAAGTAGGCTCCGATTGGACTTCAACCTTGAGAAAACGCCATGACTTCAGGAAGGCGTTTATGGAATTTGAAGCGGAAGCGGTTGCAAAACTTAACGAGAAAGAGATGAACGCAATAAGCATCGAATACAAGATAGAGATGAGCAAAGTGAGAGGCGTTGTGGAGAATGCTACTAAGATCCTAGAGATCAAGAAAAACTTCGGGTCACTAGAGAAGTACTTTTGGGGTTTTGTGAACAACAAGCCCATCTCCACGAACTACAAGTTTGGCCACAAGATTCCGGTTAAGACATCAAAGTCGGAGAGCATAAGCAAAGACATGGTCCGAAGAGGCTTCAGGTACGTGGGTCCCACTGTGGTTCACTCCTTCATGCAAGCCGCTGGTCTAACCAATGACCACTTGCTTACTTGTTACCGTCACATTCCTTGCACTCTCCTCAGTACCAATCCCTAATTTTTTTTTTCCATTTCTTATTTATTTACTTCATTGGAAGTGTGTTTTTAACTTTCGGGTGATTTGTGTACAACAATTGTAGGCGTAGGAGAAAATGGATTGTGTGTTTTTACTTTGTCATGTAAGATAACCCAGCTGGGTAGCTGGTGTATTTTTATGAGTGAATGGGTGGAATATACCCATCTTGGGCCCAAATTTGCAAAATGCCCGTGGGCTTTGATATAAGAAAAAGCAGTAACATTTCAGACATGGGTGGACGAAAATGCCCCTGTCTTAGATCTCGTGAGTTTCGGTATTCGTTGTTCGATGTGTGTCAGAGCACAGACAAACAGGATTAGAGTTTAGCGGTGTACAGACGCTTGTGTCAGACCACAGGGGACGCCAGAGACGACGATCCGCTGGATAAAGAAGGGAATTTCTCTCGTTATGTTGACATTTGGTTTGGAGCCGACGACCCCATGTGTAAAAAAGGATTCCTTTCTCGTTATAACTATAATTGCTTCGGTAAGTGTAACGTTGGTTGCGTATTGGAGTTGTGTGATTGATACTAGGGTTTTTAGATTATAATATATATACTTAGCGGACGGGAAAGAGATTGGTGAGTGAGAGGAAGTGGAAACGTAAACTGTGATTTGGATTTTGGAGGTTAGAAAATCGTTTGACAGTGTTCGTTTTCTCTTAGAGAAAAGGTATGAAATCGTTTCACATGTCCCTCTATCTGCTCGACCAGGGCTTCAGACTCATCAGAGATTGGGGGCTCTTCCAATAGTGCGGTGGCATTGGCTGAGAAAAGCTGTGCCGTAGAAAATGCACAAAAGTTGACGTGTGAACTTGACAGCAAAATCACGGTTACAACTTAGCGGGGGATGTTTGTTCTTACCTGCTCCGTGTGGGTGTTAGCTTCCACTTGCTGCTCCAACTGTTTCAATATTTATAACAGAGTTAGCGGGCACAAAAAGCTTTTATACTCCAAGTTATGTAGTTACCAGATCCGTAGGTGCAGAGTCGTCTACATGCTCCTCTGTATGCTCCGCCTGGGGGTGTGCGTCATCAACGTCTGGTACTCTTTCAGTCTGTGGGACCGGTGAGGCTTCTGTGGTTGCAGGGAGAGAAACATCCGAGACTAAATTCAGATCACGCAGAACGTCATTGATGCGGGAATCAGCAGCTTCAGATGGGTTGGTGAAATCAAACACGGGTGGTTCTTTGCCGTCTCCAGGGGTAATGTTGCTGGTATTGCCTACAAGACCAGCGCGAGTGGAGAAGGGTTCACCAAGGACATCAATTACGCCTTTTATTATTGCAGCTTGCATATCCTTCAGTTGACGACCGAGAGAATCACCGATCTTCTTATCCAAGTCCTTGAGGCATCGTGACATGGTAGACTGTAGGAGAGCAGCTTGCTGAGATTGACTGGTGGGAGGAACAAGCTTCTCTAACTTGGCATCCAGAGCTTGATATATACGCTTCTCCATTGAGCTAATAATATCGAGGAAATCAGAAGATCCCTCGCCTTCTGAAACCTCCGCAGCGTGATCCTTCTCGTTTTTTTCTTTCGGTTCTTTGTCTTTCAGTTTCTTCTCTGCCCTCAAACGCGAAAGTTCAATGGCGGTAAGACCTCCTTTAAACATTTCCTTCCTGAAAACAAAATCCTCAAGGATCAATCGGACCATGTTGTCAACAGCCAGATCTTCAGACTCATCAACCCATTGGAAATCTAAGCCAGCAGACCATTCTTCGTATGGATCATCGAGAATAGACTTTACTGGCACCTGAAATATACACATCAACACATTAGCAGCTACGAAGAAATTTAACGCGTAAATATTAGCGGTGCGTCCACAAAATGTTTTAGCGGTTATGAAATAATTTAGCGGTGAACCCTTAGTCATAGTTATGTTTATGTCGGGTTGTAAGCGGTGAACATGACATCTTAGATGTTACTGAATAATTTAACAGGCAAATCAAATGGTAGCAGTTAAATAGATTGTTGACGGGCAAATGTACCTGACACTCGGAATCTGCGGTCTTAGCGTGACCGGGTATGAGACAGAACTTAGTGGCCTGCGGTGGTTTGACCTGACCGGCAAGGTTATCATCCGCAGTCATTGTTTCTTCGCATGTGTTGGTCTCGCCGTCGCTTTCTGAATCCACTATGACAAGCCGTTCAGTTTGGGTGACTTCTTCCTTAAGCTGTGGGACCGCAGCAAGAAAAATCAGTTGAATTGCCTCAACATAACCACGTATCGCAACGGAGGGTTTTGATAATGCGATCTCATCTTTCCCTTTAATTGAGGACGCAAGCATAGTATACGAGGCTCTTCCCCAGGGGAAAGCGAGGAAATCGTCTAGATCTCGAATCAACTCCACATGTTCCGGGTTGATGCGGGGAATGTGTGAAGACGCGAAGAGAATAGACGACGTAATCGCAAGACACGCAATTTTGATTCTCAACTCTCTTGTTTTTACGACCTTATTCTCCAACATGTTGATGGCTGTCTCGACAGTGCAGAACTTCAACGAACCAAATAGTTCATTCCAGTACAGCTTCTCTTTCAATGGGTTTTTCGTCGTCTTCTTCACTGGGATCTTCCCGCAGTTCAAGCCGGTGACGATGGCAAACTCTCGGAGGGGCATTCTAATTGGCTTTCCCGCAAACAAAAACCAAAACTCGTACTTTTTGTTGACTTTAAGGACTCTAACGATGACGTGTTGTCCAAAAGCCCCAGAAAACGGAAGGTGGGAATCAATCGCAAGGATCCTCCCGAATGTAGAATTCATAAGAAACTCCAACTCTTCTGGTTCGAGTGCTTTGATAATTGCTCTGGTCGTCTTGATCTTGTGATACGAGTTGATACGGTCACCCACTGGTTCATCGCCCGCAGCGAACATTCTCGGCGGAAGCAAAATCTCTTCCATCTCGCCGATTTTGATATTAGGGTTTTCAGAGGGAAATTAGGGATTTTCTATAGGAGAAGATGAGAGAGAGACGGGATACTGTGTAAAAGAGAAGAGTTCGGTTGGGGGATTAAATGCCAACTTTTGGAAAAATTAAAAGGAAAATAGCACTGTTACACGCTTCTTCGACAGGGAATCTGAACAGGCATGAACCTTCTTATTGTCCAATGGGTGAAAAAGAAAAACCTGACAACTCCTTCCATGCGACGCGCGTCTACTCGCGGATGGATATAGCGGTTTTAGGGGCAAAATTGTCAACACGAAAAAGGATTCAAACTAAAGGTTATGTGGCAAGTTATAAGTATGTTTAGGTACATCCTTGCCAATTTCTGTATTTTTATTTTCTTTTGTGTGAGGTTTTTATTATAATCACATGTATAAGGGTTTTTGATGTATGTGTGGTGTGACAAATTGAATTAGTAATTGATTTTCGTTTGGTTTATTTTATCTTATAAGACAAAAAGGATGTGCATGGGAAAATATAATATCCTCTTGGGTTTTCAAAATATCATCTCTATCCATGATATTTATTTTTATTGTTTTAAATTTAGTATTGGGACTTGAAAGAAGAGTACAATAACCAAAAAATGGTGATTGGTTTTCGTAGAAGCAAATAGAATGATGATGAAGCATGTGATGCTTCTCTGTCACCAATAATGATTGCATCATTTTAGTGGATACCATGATGGGATTGGTCAGTCCTCCACATCCCTATTCTTTCCCAGTTCTACCCTTTCAATTATTTATCAAAGTTCTAACCACAAGGCTCCTCCTTCATTCTCTGTTTTTATGATCATGGATATCATTTTGAATATTTACCCTTATCGTATGTTTTTATGGAAGATGTTGTCTTTAAGTAAGGATGTGACTTTTGGTATAAAACAGAGTACTTTACAAGTTTTGTTAATGTTCCATAAGTGAGAGAGTGAAAAGAAGAAAAAAAACCAAATATGCTTTGAGAAGAGAGCACATGAAACTGAGACAGCGATGCATCAGATTCCTACTTTCCTCAGCACCGTAACACAGAAGCAACACTTCTTTGTCAGAGTCGCTTTGAAGCTAATGACATTACAGGCCCTTTCTGCTCCTCTCTACGGCCCATTCAACAACGTATTATTTACAAGGCCCAAATAAGGAAATGAATGCTATCTAACAAGTTTTGATAGCACTATTTATCTTGTTCACTAACAACTTTTTTAATTCTGTCAAGTAATAAAACACCAAGATAAATGGATATATCTTCTAAAGGCAGGTAGAAGGAGCAAAAGACAAAGTTGAGGCCTCAATATCAAACTCCCACAAATGATTCTGCTGCATTATATTCCCAATGACATTAGTACCCTCATCTCTAGCCATCACAAACCCTAAACACCTGATTCCTGGCGCAGCATTTATCAGGTAGCTTCTACGATAAGGCTCGAAACGAGCACCGCCCATGAAGTGAAACGACAGTTGTGGCAGCTTTTTGTCGTCGAACTTTCTGGTGTAATAACAATACTCTATCGGTAGTCCTTCTGGTTTGATTCTTTTCACACCAACAAGGTGACGCTGTAGCCCTGTAATCACGGCCTTGTACGCGGCCTCGGCTAAGAACGTGAGGCTGCTTCCTGAGTCCAAAATGGTCCCACCACCTTTCTTTATATCCCATACTTGTGGAGGGATGTTGAGCATTTCCTCTCCGATGGAGATTCCAACGATGTTGACGGCGTAGTAGGGAGGAAGGAGATCGATGTCAAGTCGGGTGGTTCGCCTGGCGGGGGACTTGGTGGCAGATGAGGGGGTAGAACCGAAGATGATATAGTTGGAGACGTTTTTGTGTGAGGTATGGTCAACGAGGCAGTATGAGAATTTGCCTCCGAAGGTGTTTATGGCTTTTGAAGTGAAGGAGTAATCGCTCAAGGCTAGACCAAGGATACCGTCTACTTCACGGAAGGCACCACCATCGGAGGAGCTGCTGCAGCCAATGAGGAGGCCACGGACACTAGTAACGCTGCCGTTGGTTAGACCAAGAGTGAATGTCTCCTTAGCGAATACACCTTGTGCTGATGATCCATCAACATATCTGTTAATTATACCAAATCCAAGTAAGAATGCAAAAAAAACATGGATAGATTATTTACTCAGAAGGCAAACCTAACTCACAAGTCACAATAAGTGACATTTATGTATTGTAATGAATAGTAGCACAAGACACATTTAATTTTCACATCTTCTCCTTACATACACTTGCATCTAACTACTTATGTCTCCCTCAAGTTCTCTAGATAGTTGGAGAAAACAGAGACCATGATATTCAAGACCCGGTATAAAAAAATTATGGCTCCTCCTCTGGATACAACCCAATGAAACATTGACATTTATCCTTAAATGTTTTAGAGATTATATGTACAGTACATAGAAGTAGACCTCCATATTAAGGAATTTTTTTATTAAAATCTTTAATAAATAGTTATAACCTCCAAAATCTCTGATTATACTCTGATGATATGGTGACAATAGAGAGAGGTTCCTCTTCTTATCTCACTGATGAGTGATGACCATCATCATCATCATCATCATCATCATTTCCAGTCACTACAGATACCTAATCAGAATGTTATCTTTAAATAAATTCCTTATTAGACTCCTCAACCTAATTACATTTTTGGACTATGGATCAATAATACAATCACCACCAATGAAAGAGAGATTCCTTATATGACATGTACCTGTAATCGTATGCGCATGGAGTTCTAGGGGTAGGGCAAATGGAGAGGGAGAATAATTTCGCCAAATCTTCCGAACAAGTCTTCGTCATGCATCCAACTTTTCTGAAACTGGACGAGTTCTCTGCTCTGAAGACATGACGATTCTCAAGTTTCTCTGGTCCTTCCCCATGGAACCTACAGTTCACCCACGTCAGCTCGCTCCCTGTGTCCACCACCACCCTGAACTTCTTCGCCGGCGTTCCGACCATTATCTCCGAGAAATACTGCGCCGATCCGAAGTCAAAACCTGATCCCAGCGACATTCTCGCTCCACCTTTCCTTGTTTTTATTTTCTGAGAAATGAGGCTGAGACGCTTCTGGTCCATGCCCATAATGTCTTCAATGCGATGGAAAGGTGACGGATTCGGTGAGAGTGTGTCACGGTGCGCCATGTCGAGACGCATCGCCGTTTGTTCTTGAGAATACACGGAGGCTATTAGGAGCATCGTGATGAGACACAAGAGCATTGTCGTTGTCTTCATTTTTTTTTTCGTCCTCTTGTTCTGTTTTTCTCTTTTGCTCCTTCTTTTGGGGTTGTCCGTTTCTAAAACAGAGTATTTATATACGCCTTTCTCTCTCTCTTCTTTTTTAATCAATAAATCTAAAAAATCCTTAATTGATTTGTAGTTTTTAGATTTGTTTTAGTTTAGGAAATGAATAATTCTGATTAGTAGTTTCTGAAATCACCATATTTATCAGGATCTTGGAAATGTGATTTTCCTAAAAAATAGGGATACTAATTTTTGTAGCTACAATAAAAACTAAAAAAACACATCATGTTATTTGGGTTTCATATTAAAAAGACTATTTTTCCAGCGACAGATTATTTTTTACTTATGATTATTATTTTTAAACTAGTTGGTTCGCCCGCACATGCGGGCTTAAATTTTTTACAATTATTTATTAATACAATCACTACTAATTAAAAAATTATAATGATAGATTATTTATGTTTTCTAACAAATTGTTATATATATTTCCATTTGAAAATTCTTCCTAATAATTTTTAAAACATTTCTATATAAATTTATTCATTATTAAAAAATAAATCTTTAAAATCGCTCAATGTTCTCTTTTCAATTATATAGAATTAGAAAATTTACTTAATTAATATTTAGCTATGTGCTTTATGTTTTAAAATTTTTCATTAAAACATATTTGTAAGATAACAACACACTATATATAGGAATTAAATTAATTAATATTTAGCTATGTGTTTTATGTTTGTTTTTGAAATTGTTCACTAAAAGATATTTATAAGATAACAACACAGTATAAGAATTATGTTTTTATTTAAAATATATGTTTAGACTTTGAATAATTCTTATCAGTATGAATTTTAATAAATTATCTAATCAAAATTTTTCCAATTATTTATTAATACAATCACCACTGATTAAAAAGTAATAATGATAAATTATTTATGTTTTTTAGCAAATTATTATATATATATTTCCATTTGAAAATCTTACTTATAATTTTTTAAAAAATTCTTTATAAATTGTATTGATTATTAAAAAATATAACTTTAAAATCACTCAATGTTCTCTTTTCAATTATATAGAATTAAAAATTTTACTTAATTAATATGTAGCTATGTGTTTTATGTATTTTTTTTAATTTTTCATTAAAGATATTTATAAGATAACAACACATTAAATATAGATAACTTAATTAATATTTATCTATCTAGTTTATGTTTTGTTTTTTAAAACTTTTACATTAAAAGATATTTATAAGATAACAACACAGTATATATAGGAATTATGTTTTTATTTAAAATATCTTTTTAAATTTTGAATAATTCTTATCACCATGAATTTTAATCAATTATCTAATCAAAAAATTTAAAACTAGTTTTTATTTTTGTGATTAATTTATATAAATTATACTAATTACTAATTAAAAGACTATCATGATAAATTATTATTTATGTTTTAGTTATTTGTTTTTTTATGTTTAAATTATTATTTAAAGATAATTTTTGGATAACAACACAAAATATATAAAAATTATCTTTTTATTTATAAATATATTTTTAATTATGGATAACTCTTATTATTATTAGTTTTAATCACTTATCTAATAAAAAAACTTAAATTCGTTTTTGATTTGTAAGTAATTTATATAATTTATTCATTAAGGATATTATCGATATTAAACGCTCTAACTTTTAACGTGAGAGCTCCGTTGCGAAAATTTACTTCGCAAATAAAAAAATTTTAAAACTCGTTTTTGTTTTGTGATTAATTTATATAAGTTATACTAATTACTAACTAAAAGACTCATGATAAATTATTATTTATGTTTTAGTTATGTGTTTTTTTTTATTTTTAACTTATTATTTAAAGATAATTTTCGGATAACAACACAATATATATATATATATTATCTTTTTATTTTGTAAATATATTTTAATTATGGATAACTATTATTATATATATAAATTATCTTTTTATTTGTAAATATATTTTAATTATGGATAACTCTTATTATTATTAGTTTTAATCACTTAAATTCGTTTTTGATTTGTAAGTAATTTATATAATTTATTCACGAAGGATAGTATCGATATTAACCGCTCTAACTTTTAACGTGAGAGCTCCGTTGCAAAAATTTACTTCGCAAATAATAGTATAGACATCTATATAATATTATTTATGAATTAATTTTGCTGATTTGTCACTTTTCCATTATTTTAGCTAACTTTTCTCATTTGTCATATTCTTATTAGTTTTTAGATTAAATCATCTATTTATTAATTTAGATAATATAAATATTTTGAACTTTCTAATTAATTTATTAAGTTAAATAATATAAATATTTCGAAATTTATAACTAGAATTATGATTATAATTATTTTAACTTTCACAAGATTCTTATTAGTTTTTAGCTTAAATCATTAATTTATTTATGAAATAATTTTACCGATTTGTCACTTTTTCTATTATTTTAGCTAGTTTTTCTTATTTGTTATATTCTTATTAGTTTTTAGATTAAATCATCAATTTATTAATTTAGGTAATATAAATATTTTGAAATTTCTAATTAATTTATTAAATTAAATAATATAAATATTTTGAAATTTCTAACTAGAATTATGATTATAATTATTTTAACTTTCAAAAGATTTTTTATTAGTTTTTAGATTAAATCATTAATTTATTAATTTAAATAATATAAATATTTCAAAATTTCTAATTGGAATTAGAATAATAATTATTTTAAACAAGTTAGGTATTTTTATATGATTTAAGATCTTTTAAACTCTATAATTTCATTTTTCTCATTCATTCCAAGTTGTCTTGATTATAGTTGATATCTATATTTATATACTTGTGATATTTGTTTTTTCAGTAGGAGTTCTTAGTTTTTCTTCTTTCTTTGAATTTGAAAAACTATGAGCAAACCGGTTCTGTTACATGGAGTTTGAAATTATGAATTAGGTATTCTGAATTACTACAAGAACTATTTCACGTGTATGTTTTATTATTATTTAATCTATAATATAAATATGCTTTGATATTAAGTTTAGAGAGTTTTCTATGTCATCATGAACATGTATTTAATGGTTTAGTTTCTAAAACGGCTAAAATAAATATATTTTTAATGAATAATTAGATTTATCACTATATAATTAACCATAAATTAACTTTAATAATAAAACTATCATTATCTATTTTTCTTTTATTAAAATTAAACTTATGAAATATTAAGATAATTCAATGTATATATTGATCAAGTAAACCAATAAAATATTGTCTTTATCTCAATTAGTTTTTTTTTAAATCTTCTAAATTATTATTGAACTTTAGTTTTTATTTACTTTTTATTTATTTTGTTCTTACTTGGATTTGTGTATTTTAGTGTTTTTGGTAATTTAATACATGTTTCTGGTTTAAAAATACAAAGTAGATTAAGAGTGACCAAAAGTTCACATTCTTACTTTACTTTATTGTGTGGAATATTTGATATGTAATTATATTCTTATGGTCTCATAATTTTAAAATTTTCCTTTGTGTTAACGAGATGTAGACCGAAATAAAAATCGAAAAAACTAAAATGATTAAGAATATAAAGAATAATATTATGATGTTTAAATTGATCAAGTTATTATGACAGTTAAATCATAATACATATATTAATAATTATTAAAACGATTATGCTCATATGTGCGAGCAAAACACTTAGTATTTCTTTATTATCGAAATTCAAAACAATTTTAAAGGTTCCAAACATCTTCAGTAAATTAAAAAGAAAACATTTGAGGCTAACATGTCAAAACTGAGTTTTATTTATGTTCCACCAATCAATAATATCTTGTTATTTCATTTTTTTTTTAAAGAAACAAAATAATAAGAATTTGTCAAATTATATTATGTTTTTAAAATAAATAGGTAAAAGAAATAAAAATATAGTAGTAGTTGCCAAAACCATGTTTTCTATGTATTTTAGGAGGATGTGTTATTGGAACATAAATTTTGGTAGAATTTGATGATTCTAATAGTTGAGAGGATCTTACAACTTAATTATATTTTTTTTTATCAAATATTTTTACATAGATTTTCATTCATTGTGTAGAATTCTATTTTTGATTTTTCAAAAATTTTATGTACCTTCTTAGACCACCCTCAATGGAGATGTTGAAACTCATTTTCAATAGTTAAAATCCTTGCAGTGAGAGTGTTGATAAAATAAGTTAATACTAGATCGTGACCCGCTCGACCGAGCGGGTGTTATTTTTTTTTATCATTATTCATACTAAATGTAATACATGATTGCTATGTGTATTAATTTTAAATTTTGAAAAATAAAAATGTGTTTAAATGTGTTTAAATAAATAATGTGTACTAATGTGATTCCTTTGGCACGCTGCTGCAATCTTTACACCATATAAAACAGAAAAAGAAACAGATTTATAAACCAATAGAATAGAAAAAACTTATAAAAGCTGAAACAAATGCAAGTACAGATTCATCTGAGAGGATGCACTCAAATGTGTCGTCTCCAAAACCGGTGTTTTGTTTCCAACAATGAAGAACTTTAACTGGAATTTTCCAATTGTTTCTTAAAGGTTTCACACCATCTATCATAACTAAAGTGCTAGGTTTCGATATTGTGTTTATTTGGGAGTTTTTGTGAATGTCGTATGGTGAATAAGAAGTCGAATATTTATAGACAAATTTTTGTGAGGTGAAAAAGAATATTTCACATTCAATTAAATCAACCATAATAAATAAAAATATCACAATTTGATCGACTCTTAGATTTTCGCTTGGATAAAATATACTTGGAGAAGGGGATTTTCCATAACTGATTAATTAAACAACTTGGAGAAGAGTTTTTCTATAAAAGAATATTGACTGTATTTTTAAAGGAAAGGAATATCCGATAATCAATTACATTAACCATAATAAATACTAAGAACATCGATTTTATTGTTTCCTAGATTTTAGGTTTGATAGAATAAACTTGGAGAAGAATATTTTCTATAACTGATTTTTAAAACTTGCGATATTATTAAATCTGATATTGTAGGCATGTTAAATCAACTTGGAGAAATGGTTTTGCTATAAAAGATTATTTAGTGTATATTTTAGAATTGAGAGATTCAATTTTTTAAAGGAACAATATGGACCAATCTTAAGATGAATTATATATAATTGCAATATAAACAAACAGATGAATTATATATAATTGCAATGTGGACCAATCTTAAGAAGCTGAATGAGTGTGAGCATGATGGTTTTATTACAAATACTATGTCTAATTTGTATATGATCATGGCAGGGATTATGGTTGCACATTTGAGTTGATTTGATATATTAGTCTAATTTCTATGTATGTGATGATTCATATGTATCTTAGTATTCTTACTATATATATATAACATCTAATTTCAATATGGACAAAAAGATGAATGGTACGTATTTCATAGGAATGGTATCTATATATTATATCTATATATTATATATAATTGCAATATGGACAAACATGTGAATTATGTATAATTGCAATATAATTGTAAGATTTAGTTTCAGAGCAATGGTACGTATTATATTCTTAGTATATAAATCGACATATAATAATGATACGTATTAAATATATATGTAATAATATATGGAAACCGTATATGGTATGTATTATAAATAAGAGATAGTGTTTAATTTAAATATAAGAGGTCCACCTTTAAAATCCACCTAGAAGAAGTTGTAATGTTTCTCTTTTAATAAGATAGATTCTTAGTATATAAATCGACATGTAATAATGGTACGTAATAAATCCATATGTAATAATATATGGAAACCGTATATAGTATGTATTATAAATAAAGGATGATGTTTAATTTAAATATAAGAGGTCCACCTTTAAAATCTACCTAGAAGAAGTTGTAATGTTTCTGTTTTAATAAGATAGATATGCGGCATCAAAATCCGTTGCAAAGTTTCGACAGTTAAACTTTTTTATTGTGGCCCAACGCTTCCACATATCGTGTTGTGTTTGGCTATGCATATTTTTTTATATTTTATTCTCACCTAATATTCAAACGCATTTACTATATACTCCCTCTGTTCCTGAAAATAAGATTTTCTAGATAATTCACGCATATTAAGAAAATAATTAATGTTTTCAATTAAACTTTTTATTTATATTTATTATACATTTTTAAATAAATATGAACCAATAATATTTAATCAATTCAATTGCTTTCAATTAATGTGTCTTAAAAGAATCTAAAAGTATCTTAAAAGAATCTAAAAGTACCTTAAAAATATAGAAAGTCTATTATTATGGAACAAAACTAAAGTCTAAAAAATCATATTTTCAGGAACGGAGGTAGTAATAAAACTTAAAAAAATTATATTAAAAATGTCATTTTCAGTATAATCAACTAGAAAAAATATATTCTTTATTTTAGTTCGTTTATTAATATTGATTTTTTGTATTATTTAAAATGTAAATAAGTATATAATTCAAAATAATAATTATTAAAAGGTTATGTTATTTTTAGTTTTTAAGTTTATTATTAATATGTAGTTATTATGTTATAAAAATATGAATTAAAAGTTGTAGGATAGAATGTTAAATTTTTTAAACTAAACCATTGTAGAAATTTAGAATGAAGTGGATGTTGAATCAATTAGGTGCCAAAAAGAGATGATGTAGAATGTTAAAATAGGGATATGAGGATGTTGAAAATGGGGAGGATGCTGAAACATTTGTACAGGGTCGAGTACTAATAAAGAATATGTCAATGATGGCATTTATTTTGTTATTCATCTCATATAGTTTTGTAGCTTTTGTTTATTTATTAACAAATATATATTATGCTATTAATGCATGGTTGATTAGTAGTTTATGCTCTATCAAGTTTATATAGTTTTGTAGTTTTTTTTTGTTTTAGAGTCATACATGTAAAATACAGAAAGTAGAAATTGTGTTTATGATGTGAAAGTTGGGATTTGTATTATTTATATATATTTACATTACGTTTTTAAAAAAGGAAAAAACATATATATTTACATTTCGAAAAAGAAGAAAATGATCTTAACCACTGAAAATGCCTTAGCAAGTTTTGATAACACTATTTATTCTTTCACTAACAATTTTTTAATATTGTCAGGTAAAATAAATGGATATCTAAAGGCAGGTAGAAGGAGAAAAAGACAAGGTCTCGGCCTGAAGATCAAACTCCCACAAATGCTTCTGCTGCATTATATTCCCGATGATATTGGGAGCCTGAGCTCCGGCCGGCACAACCCCTATACACCTGATTCCTGTAGCAGCAGTAGCTATTAGGTAGCTTCCACGATGAGGCGCGAAACGAGCACCGCCCTTGAAATGAAACGACAGCTGCGGCAGCTTGCTATCGTCGTACTTGCTGGTATCATAACAATACTCCATCGGTAGTCCTTCTACTTTGACTCTTTTCGCACCAGCAAGGTGACGCTCTAGCTCTGACACAACCACCTTGTACGCTACATCAGCCAAGAACGTGAGGCTGCTTCCTGAGTCCAAGATGGTCCCACCCCTTTTTGTTACGTCCCACACTACGGGAGGGATGTTGAGCATGGTATCTCCGAGGGAGATTCCGACGATGTCGATGGTGTAGAAGGGAGGAAGGATATTGAGACCAAGCGGAGCGGTTCGTTTCGCGTGGGCTTTGGTGGCGGCAGACGAGGGGGCATAACCGAAGATGAGATAGTTGGAGATGTTTTTGTTGGCGGTATGGTCAACGAGGCAGTATGAGAATTTGGGTCCGAAGATGTTAGCGGCTTTTCCAGTGAAGGAGTAATCGCTAAAGGCTAGACCCATAACACCGTCCGCTACACGGAGGCCGTCGCCCTTTGTGGAGCTGCTGCAGCCAATGAGTAGGCCAGGGACACTAGTAACTTTGCCGTTGGTGAGACCAAGAGTGAATGTCTCCTTAGCGAATACACCTAGTGCTATTGACCCATCTGCGTATCTGTTACACACGATCCAAATTAGTATTAGTAAGAATTGCATAAACATGAAATATTTGCATTAGGTTTAGATATACAGTAAGTCAATAAGAGAGGCTAGAGTTTTATCTATTACTCAAAAGGCAAACCTAACTCACAAGTCACAATAAGTGACATTTATGTATTGTAATGAATAGTAGCAAGACACATTTAATTTTCACATTTTATCCCTTTTTGCATCTAAATCTATGTCTCCTTCAAGTTCTCTAGATAGTTGGAGAAAAACAGAGAGAAGGATGTGGTAACAATAGAGAGAGATCCCTCTTCTTCTCACGTTCATGACCATCATCACCATCATTTCCTTTTTGGCATATAACCACTACACATTTAACCATATTATTATACTAATTATCTCCTGATTAGACTCTACCTAATTACATTTTGAGTACGGATCTACCACCACGAAATGAATCACACACAGTACCTCTTTGGTATATAAGTAATTACAAATAAGCTAATCATCAGATTGTTATCCTTAACTAAACTCTACCTAATCACATTTTGACTATGGATCAAGAATGCACCACCAATGAAAGAGAAATTATCAATGTGACATGTACCTGTAATCATAAGAGCATGGAGTTTGAGGGGTAGGGCAAACGGCGAGGGAGAAGAGGTTCCTCAAATCAACCATACAAGTCTTTGTCATGCATCCAAATGTTTTAAAACTGGAAGACTCCTCTGCTTTAAAGACTTCACGATTCTCTTTTCCTTTCCCATTGAACCTACAGTTCACCCATGTCAGCTCGCTCCCCGTGTCCACCACCACCCTGAACTTCTTCGCCGGCGTCCCGACCATAATCTCCGCGAAATACTGCGCAGCTCCGAACTCGAAACCTGATCCCAGAGACATTCTCGCTCCACTTTTAGTTGCTTTTACTTTCTGAGAAATGAGGCTGTGACGCCTCTTGTCCTCGCCGAAAATGTCTTCAATGCGATGGTAAGGTGTATGTATCGGCGAGAGTGTGTCACGGTGCATCATGTCGAGACGCATCACCGTGTCGGAATATGCGGAGGCTATTAGGAGCATCGTGATGAGACACAAGAGCATTGTCATCGTCTTCATTTTCGTCTTCTTGTTCTGTCTTTTTTTTTGCTCCTTTTTGGGGCTGTCCGTTTCTAAAACAGAGTATTTATATCCATTGACCCAACTCGTCTTTCTCTCTCTCCTTTCTCAAATCTCTAAAGCCTTAAATGTTTTGTAGTTTTTAGAATTGTGATAATTCAGGAAATATATAATTATTATTAGATTTAGTTTCGGAAATCACCATATTATCAAGATTTTGTAAATGTGGTTTTCCTGAAAATTAGGGTGACTGATTTTTATAGCTAGATTATAGATTTTTTTTAACACGCCATGTTATATGGGATTCTTATTTAAAAAGTACTCCTATTTTTGTTTTTCGTCGAGAGAGTTTATTTAGTATATCGAATGAAAAAAATAGAAATCTCTATTATAGAGGAAGAAATAGAGATCTCCATTATAGAGGAAGAAATAGAAATTTCTATTATAGAAGAAGAAATAGAAGTGAGTTGGAGTAATTTTATCTATAAATACTATTATAGAAGTGAAAATACCAATGAGTTGAAAATGCTCTTAACAAGTTAATATTTTTTTAGAAACCAAAGATAGGGTGAAAACAAATATCGCATTAACAGTCAATTGAATCAATAACTTCCAGGAACAATAAAATTTGCAGAATTATTTCGTAAATGTATTTACGTACGTTTGACCAAATTCGCATTTTTCCTTTTTGACAATACTTAAATTCGTTGACTCGTATATCTTTGGATGACACTAAAATATTAGTATAACAATCAAATTCATTTACAATTCCATTAGTAAAAAAAAGCAATCAATTTAAAATTATTCCAGTCACAGATTTGTGCAGCCATAAACTCAAAAGTTTTGACATATTCTCTCTATATATAACTTGTTAACTCGATCGGTGATTGGATTTTGTGAATGTACATGTGTCCTTATATATGGGCTACTAAATGTTATTTGAGCTTTAAAAGCAACAAAAAAATAAGAAAAAAAAATCTAAGTGGTTTTACATCGTTTTTTTTGCTTAATAATTAAAGACTTTGAAACAAAAGTAGACTGTCCAATTAGCTATATGGTGATTATTTTTTGGGAAACTTGGAGTCATGTTCATAGTAGAAAAAAAATTAAAGGAATACACATAACAACAACATGGCTACAATATTCTGTATATTTTATATAATATTACATTTCTTACTTTTAAGTATACTCGCATGTTCTCAGCCATTTGATCTTCTTCTTTCTTTTTGTTTTCTTCAGCTATTTTTTTTTGTTTTTTTTGTTCTTCTTCCCTCTCAATCTTATTTGATATATATCTTTTAGATCAAATATAATTCAAATGAATGATAATTTAAATAAAAATGTACATATTTTTTTACATATGCCACAACTTAATTTTTTTCATACAGATTTTTTAAAAAATGTCGGACGAAAGTTATACTATAATATATTTGACTCGTATTAAAGTAGAATAGTATATCATTACTTTGAACATATATATAAAACAATGGTTTACTAATATATTTGGAATACTAATCTATTTATCAAAATAGTATAGTTCCTCCCTATTTCTTCCTCCTATGTTCCCCCCCCCCCCCCTTCTTTCTCCTTCTCCTCCTCCTCCTCCTCCCCATATCCTCCTCCCCTTACTCTCCCCTCTCCCTCCTCCTCCTCCTCCTCCGCCCCTCTCCCTCGCCCTCCCCTCTTCGTCCTCCTTTTCCTTTTTAAATAATATAGAACATATTAGATTTTCTATACTATTTACATAATAAACATAGTATAGTATAATAGGTTTTGCATGATGTATGAAATACACGTGCACGCACTCTAGGGAGAATAAAATCAAGACTGTGTGTAGGGTTTAGGGTTTAGAGTTTGGGTTTAGGATTTAGGTAACTCCGTTAGGATCTACGGTTTGGGTTAAGAGTTTGGATTTATGGTTTAGGGTTTGGGTTTAGGATCTACGGTTTGGGTTTAAAGTTTAGAATTTGGATTTAGGGGTTGGGTTTAGGGTCTACGGTTTAAGTTAAAAGTTTAGACCTTCAAGGTTAGGGTTTAGATAGCTCTATTATGGACGATGGTTTGGTTTTACAATTTGGGTTTAAGGTTTGGGTTAAAAGTTTACGGTTTGGGTTTAGGATTTTGGAGCTTGGGTTTAGTGAGGTTTAGGGTTTAGGTAGCTCTATTTGGATCTATGGTTTGGGTTAAAAATTTGTGTTTAAGATTTAGAGTTTGGATTTAGGGTTTAGGTAGCTCCATTATGGTTTACGGTTTGGGTTTAGAATTTGGGTTTAGGGTTTGGGTTTAGGATATACGGTAGGATTTAAGGGGAGACAATTCCTCTCATGCCCCTATATCTCATTTCTTAATCTCTATTAGACAGTTTTTTCTTTTAATTTTATATGTCAAACGGAGAAAATAAAATAAAACTGGAAATGTGAATATTTTTTATTTGATTTATAGAATTTGATAAAAATATTTCAAAAATAAAAAAAACTGTTTTTTCATATTTTCACGAAAATCATCAAAATATGGTTAAAAACAATTTTAAAATATTTTTTTCCAAATTTGAAAGGTATAAATGTTAAATACTTGCCCATGGGTTCACTAATCCATTAGGGGGGTAGGGGTTAGGATTTAGTTTTGAAGAGGGGGAAGGATTTGATTTGAGATTTTGGGTTTTGATCAAAAATAGAATTATGAAAAAGGGGCATATAAGATCAAGGGAACCCATAGGAGATTTTCTGTAGAGAAATAGGGGTATGAGAAAAGTTGACTCAAGGGTCTATTGTTGGGGTTTAGAGTTTAGAATTTGGGTTTAGACATTATGGACATAAATATAAATGGAAATCTTATATGTTTGTGTCAAGTATTTCATACTATATCATAATCATGTATATTATAATCACGTAATTGATAAAACTGAACCTTGTAACTAAATTAATCATTTGTATGACTATACTATATGATATGTAGTATAGTAGCATAGTTTAGCATTGGAATACCAATATCACACGCACACTTTAAAGGAGAGTTTGGTCATGTTTGTGTACAAATTGTCCCATCTATTGCTTTTTACTGTAGTATGGCTATATCTTTTATTTTTTTCTCTACTATGAATATAGAGCAAAATCACCCTTATTTTTTCGAACTGAACCTATGTGTAATACCCCGATTTTCCAAAATATATAATAATAATAAATAAAGAAATAATCCTGAAATCTCCATTTATTACTCCACATAAATAATCTCAAATCTCCATAAATCCAATAAATAATATTAAATCCAAATAGTATAATAAATCTCAAAATCTCGGTAAAGCACAAAACCAGAAATCTAGAATAGAAATAAAGAAAACGCCCAAAAGCACCAATCCGATATCAATCACTCCTGTCTGCCAGGCTCACCTGAAAGAGAAAAGAAAGAGGGATGAGCAACAGGGGAGTCACTCAGTGAGGTATGGGATGCTAACCCGCAAAACACAGACTCAGTACATAGCACTACGACTATGTAGGAATAGCTCTAGCATAAACATACAAGATGCCTAGCACATCACACAAAACAAACAATACGCTGATGGTACATAGCTAGTCCACACACCCTGCGTTCTCCTCATACGGATATACGATATCATAATATGCGTCGATAGTCCAGACATCTCTGGACCCCCGCATTCCACCAATATGCGTCGATATGCAAACATCTCTGCACCCCGCACCACACAATATACGTCGCTAGCTCAGACGTCTCTGGGCCCCCGTACTCATCCACTATGCGTCGCTAGCTCAGATGTCTCTGTGCCCCCGCACTCTATACGTCGCTAGCTCAGACTTCTCTGGGTCCCCGTACTCATATGCGTCGCTAGCCCAAATCACTCTGGGCCCCCGCACTCACCACATAGTCCTTACTATATAACTACACATATACATATATATAACAGTCTTTAACATCAATCATTTCACACAATCGTTGAATCCTCTATTATCCTATTTCCAGTTTAACAATCAAAATAATAATAAGCAACCAAGACTTTCAAACATACTCGTTTCACAAAGACGGATCATGTTTCGAAACTAGACTTTCAATAATAATAGTACTAAACTAGCTCAGGATTTAACGGAATAGCCCTCACCTTAGCAACTGGCCGGAAAGAACAACGGAAGATGGTCAACTGAGATCAACTGCAACACGAGGATCAACGACTTAGGCTCAGAGTCGCAGGAAATAAAGTTTCTATTTTTGGAAACTTTTCTAAAATAGAAACTTTCCTAAAATAGAAATTTCCTAAAATAGAAATTTCCTAAAATAGAAATTTCCTAAAATGGCGGATTCCCTAAAATAGAATTCTCTAAATAGATTCCTATAACTAGAAAAAGGAGGCGACAAACTTACCAGAAAAACCGCTGGAAACTCGATCGGAAATCTCGCCGAAAGCTTACCCGGAAATCCCACCAGAAAAATTCACTAATGACTGATCGTTGAATAATTCAACAACTTGTCACGCGCAAAGAATACTTTGACTTGATGGGAAAAAAGGAGAAGAGAAGGAGTTTCTTATATAGGAGAAGGGAAATGAGATGGGATGCTCAAACTTCCAATGTGGGACAAAAAGAATAGAAAGGGTTTTTGGGTTTTAATTAAAAAAACAAATGGGCCTTTCAAATCAGGGTCGTTACAATTCTCCCCCACTTAAGAAGAATTCGTCCTCGAATTCAAATCTTGAACCGAGAAAAGAAATAACATGTCTTCAATTTGACTTAACTCTGCTAGAAAAGATTCTTGGCCAGTTGCATACACTCCGAACTATGCGAACCTCCCACATCTAATATGATGAAAGCTCTCACACTCAACAGTAACCGATCTAATTAGACACGCTCTTTTTTTCTTTTTTCTTTTTTTTTCTACCTATACATGATAACCACAAAACAAGAATACTCAAATCCAACGAGTATGATAAAGATATGTACCTCCTATCCGCTCAGCTCCATCGGCTTCTCCCAAAGCATACACACGTGGAGCGATGGCCTGACGCTTGGCCGCAGGCCCCTTAGTCGGGCAAGACCTGGAGATATGACCAAGCTGGCCACAAGTGTAGCAAGCTCCTGGTGCGACTACTGCAGCTGCTGGTGCTGCATCCTGGGCACCTACGGCGGTGGAGGCGGTGGGATCACTGGCGGTGGAATCACTGGCGGTGGTGGCGGTGGTGGCACATGCTCACCTCCACCCTCTCGAGCAGCACTGGCAGCCGGGTTATGAACAACTCTCCTACGCGGCGGCATCTGAAAGGAATAACACAAGAATTAATCACCGAGGAAGTGGATACCAACGGTTTAAGGACGTAAGGCCAAACAGAAAGGTGCTATTTATTTTTATTTTAAAAATCCCCCAATTCCCAAGATATTTTTCAAAATCGTCAAAACCCGATTAAAATCACGTCCCACAAATCGCCATCCCGGGTCGGAGCCGGGACGGAACCCGCTCTGATACCAAATTGTAATACCCCGATTTTCCAAAATATATAATAATAATAAATAATAATAAATAAAGAAATAATCCTGAAATCTCCATTTATTACTCCACATAAATAATCTCAAATCTCCATAAATCCAATAAATAATATTAAATCCAAATAGTATAATAAATCTCAAAATCTCGGTAAAGCACAAAACCGGAAATCTAGAATAGAAATAAAGAAAACGCCCAAAAGCACCAATCCGATATCAATCACTCCTGTCTGCCAGGCTCACCTGAAAGAGAAAAGAAAGAGGGATGAGCAACAGGGGAGTCACTCAGTGAGGTATGAGATGTTAACCCGCAAAACACAGACTCAGTACATAGCACTACGACTATGTAGGAATAGCTCTAGCATAAACATACAAGATGCCTAGCACATCACACAAAACAAACAATACGCTGATGGTACATAGCTAGTCCACACACCCTGCATTCTCCTCATACGGATATACGATATCATAATATGCGTCGATAGTCCAGACATCTCTGGACCTCCGCACTCCACCAATATGCGTCGATATGCAAACGTCTCTGCACCCCGCACCACACAATATACGTCGCTAGCTCAGACGTCTCTGGCCCCCGTACTCATCCACTATGCGTCGCTAGCTCAGATGTCTTTGTGCCCCCACACTCTATACGTCGCTAGCTCAGACTTCTCTGGGCCCCCGTACTCATATGCGTCGCTAGCCCAAATCACTCTGGGCCCCCGCACTCACTAGATAGTCATTACTATATAACTACACATATACATATATATAACAGTCTTTAACATCAATCATTTCACACAATCGTTGAATCCTCTATTATCCTATTTCCAGTTTAACAATCAAAATAATAATAAGCAACCAAGACTTTCAAACATACTCGTTTCACAAAGACGGATCATGTTTCGAAACTAGACTTTCAATAATAATAGTACTAAACTAGCTCAGGATTTAACGGAATAGCCCTCACCTTAGCAACTGGCCGGAAAGAACAACGGAAGATGGTCAACTGAGATCAACTGCAACACGAGGATCAACGACTTAGGCTCAGAGTCGCAGGAAATAAAGTTTCTATTTTTGGAAACTTTCCTAAAATAGAAACTTTCCTAAAATAGAAATTTCCTAAAATAGAAATTTCCTAAAATGGCGGATTCCCTAAAATAGAATTCTCTAAATAGATTCCTATAACTAGAAAAAGGAAGCGACAAACTTACCAGAAAAACCGCTGGAAACTCGATCGGAAATCTCGCCGAAAGTTTACCCGGAAATCCCACCAGAAAAATTTATTAATGACTGATCGTTGAATAA
Source organism: Raphanus sativus (assembly GCF_000801105.2). NCBI lineage: Eukaryota > Viridiplantae > Streptophyta > Magnoliopsida > Brassicales > Brassicaceae > Raphanus > Raphanus sativus. The sequence goes on along the minus strand of NC_079515.1, from coordinate 4,699,019 downwards.
TTCAACAACTTGTCACGCGCAAAAAATACTTTGACTTGATGGAAAAAAGGAGAAGAGAAGGAATTTCTTATATAGGAAAAGGGAAATGAGATGGGATGCGCAAACTTCCAATATGTGACAAAAAGAATAGAAAGGGTTTTTGGGTTTTAATTAAAAAAACAAATGGGCCTCTCAGATCAGGGTCGTTACACTATGATTCTATGTGGTGATTATTTTTAGAATGGTAGTAGACACCTATAATAAATAATTCTAAGAGAACAAGTCATTTGGGCTAATTTGACTTGTCGGGTTTCTTCTCTTTTTCCGAAGTCACAAATTGACGAGAGGTTGGCTGTTGAACCCTTGGATTCCTCTAAACGTCATATAGATTTTATTTATATTATCAGTCCAAAGTTACACCAACAAAAACTATATAATTATAAGATAGAGACACGAAATATGACAAACTTATGTTGGATACGTAGACACTGTGATGCTAAAACTTCAATGCAAGCAACAGTACAAGTCTATTGTCCATTATTCTTTCTCAGTTCATATGGTATTTGATATTTGTTCATCAAATAATATCAAAGTATAATCCCCATCATCTTGTGTCAACCGATTACATCCCATATCATTTTGTTTCGTCTATATATATGCATATGGGAATATATATATATATATATTCTTAACGGTTATCACCAAACTTATATATTGAGATTATATATATAGTAGAATATCCTAAATGCTTCGGACAATATGTAACGAATGACAAAGACAGTGGAGGGAGTGGGAAATTCAAACTGCCAGTTTGCTTGCACGCAATAATTATACAATTACAACGTTGACGACAAGACAAATAATTTATAACAACCCTACGGACTTCATGCACGGCTTACACTGTTGCATTCATTATCTTAATTCATGATATAGGCTTATAGCAATTGAAAGAAAAATTAAACGAAAGAACCATATGCAAGTAGAGTAGAGCAATTAGCATGGCTTTGGCCTACATAGTCCCTATTTGATTACCAGTATAATTGCACTTTAATTCAAACAGCGATATGTATTATATGTTCAATATAAGTTGTATGTAGTCTTAGATCACCTCAATCAATAGGATGAAGGTGGCTATCAAGCAATTTTTAAATTAGAAAAAAATAAAAAGTGAAGTAGTTTAAAACCCAAAAAGAAAAATGAAATTAACAAAATATCTATGATGAGATAAATTTGGTGTGTATGGAAGAATGTATCATGGTGTAGGATTTAGGGTGTTAGTTTAATTAAGGCAAAAGTTTAGTATACATGATGCAATTTCACAAAAATAAAAGAGGGAAGTGAGAGAGTGATACGGCTTGAATGCAGAGAGTTGATTGTGACTTCTTTACATTTCTATTTTACAGATGTCAACCACTTTTTTTGTTTAATTTATTATATAAAAAAGAAAATTTAATTATTTACTAAAAATACTAAATAACAAAATAAATAGGGATAAGAACCCTTGTATGCTTTTTAACCGGTAAAGTTGGTCATAGATCATGATTAACCTGGAGTTTTCAACGATGAGACTTTTAACGGAATTTAAAAACCGATTTTTAATTTTAATAAAGGATTCAGCTTTGCCACAAAAAAATTGCTGATGAAAATATGGATAAGGAAAAAGAAGAACACGAATCCTGATTAAAGAAGTTTTCATAGCAAATTCTGTTCGAAATTTGTTTTGTTTGTTAAAATTTTTCTATATTATTTTTCTTTTTAGACTATATTTTCATTGAAAGAATGTAAAACATTGTTAATGGAAAATATTGTATTTAATTGATCTTCTGACAAAAAATTATTTATTGTATTGTAGTAGAGAAAAACAAATTATACGGTACAAAAATAATATTTTATTAATAATTATAATTGATAATTACTAAAAATACTTTTGGAAATAAGATATTAATTTAAAATCAATTATTAATAAATGATATAAATAATTGAAATCAGTTATTTTAATTGATGTCAATATTAACATCATTTAAAAGAACCGATGTAGTTGTTAATGTCATTTATTTACAACTGATACATATTGATATTATTTACAACAATTGATGAAAATATTTTTAAAAATTACATCAATTGATAATACAGTCATACAAATTATTTACATCACCACTTTTACATTCAGAATTATTTATATAAGCGATGTAAAATTCTTTTACATCAGTTATAAGTAAGCAAAAATTTGAAATAAATGATGTTAAATATTTTTTTTCCCATTCGGAACCTCAGTGTAGTGTATTATCATATAAGTATGCGGACCGTGGACACACACACATGTATATGTAAACGTATGGGCCGTATGGCACAAGGAAAGAGGATGTGTGTAGTGGTATCATGACATCATCCATTCCCCGCCGTTTGCTTAGTTTCCGGATCATATATCTTATAATTATTTGTCTTGTGGTTATCTATTTGTTTGTATGCTAATTACGAACACAACTCACGTTTCTCTTCCTTTGGACCATCATTTAATTTGGAAAATATTCCACTTAACTTGATCACTTTTTTTTGTCAAACTGTATCACCAAACTTTCAAGTTAATTTGTTTATTTTTTAAATGCAAGTGCAACTGCGTATCTAGGACTGGACAAAAAAACCGAACTCGAAAGACTGAACCAAATTCGATCCGAAAAGTAGTACCAAATCCGAACCAAAATTAATTAAATATCCGAATGGGTTCAAATTTTTGGTATTTAAAAAACTGAAACCGAACCCGATCCAAACCGAAATATTTTGGGTACCCGAATGTATCCGAAATAAATTAATATACATATATATTTTAACTATTTGTAGATTGAATGTATATTAAAAAGCATCTAAAATATATATAATATTTTTAAATTATCCAAAATACTTGAAAATATATACAAATAGTCAAAAGTATATGTTTAAATAGTTAAAGTATACTCAAAACACCAAAAATACATAAAATATGTATTGATTTTTTATCCAAATATCTAAATCAAACCAATTTATTTGTTAAGATTTGGTACTTTGATACATGTTATTAAAATTTACATGTAATATATTATTTTATTTATAAATTTTGAGAAGTTTAAAGTATATAATGAATTTTAAAATTTTGAAAATAATTTAAATGTGTTTTCCGAACCTGAACCGAACTCGCAAGGATCCGAACCGAACCCGAACCGAAATTTAGAAATACCCGAATGGGTCATCTATCTTATAATTGTTTCGTTTGTGTTTATCTCTTTGACCTATATTCACAAACACACCTCATATTTCTATTCTTTCCACTCATCATCATATAATTCCTTACACTCATCATCATGTAATTTGGAAAACGGTCCACTTAATCAGTTTCATGTGTCAGTAGATTTTCAAGTGACTTTCTAATGTCAATGCAATTTCGCTTACATAAATGATAAAATGTATCAGAAAATAAAACTTTCTTTTCATTCCAGTTGACAAGGTTAACAAGATTTTTATTTTGACAATATCAAAATAACGAGAAGAGAGCACGAGAAACTTAAACTGTACTGAATAGATTAATGAAGTCATGTACAAGAGGAGTATTTATACAAGTGTACACGTGTCTCCTAGTATCTATACAAGTATATGAGACACTTATTATACGTAATATACCCCCCTCAAGCCTCTGGAACTGAAGACAGAGATGGTGAAAAGAGGCTTGAAACAGACATGCGACAGAGTATGGAGTGAAACGGTGTAGGATGAAGAGGTTTGGTGAAGATATCGGCATGATTATCTGCACTAACCACATGAATGAGCTTGATAAATCCACGCTTGACTTGATCTCGAGTAGTGTGGCAATCAATCTCTATGTGTTTCGTGCGTTCATGGAAGACGGGATTGGTGGCAATGTGAATCGCAGACTTGTTGTCACAGAACATCTTTGCAGTGTGCTGAACTTTAATCTTCAAGTCGGTTAGAAGTTGCTGCAACCAGATGAGTTCACATGTCGCCAATGCCATACTTCGATACTCAGCTTCAGTGCTACTTCTGCTGACAGTATGTTGTTTCTTGCACTTCCAACTAATCAAGGATTTGCCAAGGTAGACACAGAATCCCGTAACAGAGCGACGGGTATCTGGACAAGACGCCCAATCAGCATCCACAAATGCATTGAGACACGTCTCTGAATCAGTGGCATAAAAGAGACCTTGACCAGGGTTGGACTTCAAATATCGTAAGATACGTTGAGCAGCACGATAATGAGCATCCGTTGGAGCTGATAAGTACTGACTGAGACGATGAACAGCATACGTAATATCGGGCCGAGTGATGGTAAGATACAGAAGACGCCCAATCAGCTCTCGGTAAGAAGTTGCATCAAGAAGAAGTTCACCTGTCGTTGAGCTCAAAGGAAAAGAAGGATCCATAGGCACAGCACACGGTTTAGAAGCTAGTAATCCAGTGTCTGCTAGTAGATCAAGAGCATATTTTCTCTGTGAGACTGCAATACCAGTTGAGTTCCGTGCAATCTCCAAACCAAGGAAGAAGCGAGCTGGACCTAAGTCTTTGATCTTAAAAGACTTATGCAGCAAAGCTTTAACCGCTAGAACAGCGTCTTGATCATTGATTGCGATTAAAATATCATCGACATAAACCAGCAACGCAATGAACGAAGATCCATTGACTTTTACAAAGAGAGAATTATCTCCAGGAGATGGAGAGAAGCCATCAGAAAGCAACACAGACGAAAAGCAATTATACCATTGTCTGGATGCCTGTTTAAGTCCATAAATGGACTTGTTGAGCTTGCACACAGGATTTGGAGGAAGAACTTCACCAGGAGCAGGAGTATAACCCAAAGGTAAACTCATGTAGATTTCTTCATCAAGGTCACTATGCAAGAAGGCATTAGTGACATCCATTTGATCCAAACTCCAACCAAGTGCAGCCGCAAGACCGAGGATAAGCTTCACACTCGTCATCTTGGCTACAGGGGAGAACGTATCAGTGAAATCAAGCCCTTCCTGCTGAGTGTAGCCTTTGGCTACAAGACGTGCCTTGAATCTCTCTATAGTGCCATCGGCATTATACTTGATGGTATATATCCAACGACAACCCACGACATTCTTCCCGGGAGGCAAGGAAACCACAGTGTAAGTATTGTTGCTTGTCATCCCATCAAACTCCACGTTCATAGCTTTAGTCCAGTTCTTTGATTTCACAGCTTGCTTAAAAGATGTTGGTACTGTCTCCAAGGAACAGGTAAGAACAGCATCTTTGAAAGAATAGGAAAGGTTATCATAGGTCAGGACAGAAGAAAGAGGATAAAGTGGAGATGAAGAGGAAGAAGAAGTGATATGGGCAATAGTGTGATTTTGTAAAGCAGTATCCATGGAAACGAGGGAACAATGATAATCAGAAAGATAAGTGGGAGCTTTACCTGTTCGTCGAGGCCTAGCAGTGTCCAGTGAGATCACATTTGGTGCAGAAGTCACAGTCTCAGGTACCAAAGGAATACTTGGAACCAATGAGGACGATGCAGGGGAATGATTATGAACATGATTATCAATAGCAACAGGCACAAGCAAAGGCAAGATAGACTTGGTAAACAAACTATCAGGTTGAGAATCAGAAGGAATGCTCTTGTATGGATACTCTAGTTCATGAAAGACAACATTTCGAGAGATGAACACATCATTAGTATCAAGATCAAGAAGCTTATAACCTTTGAGACCTGAAGGGTAACCTAGAAAAACACAAGCAGAAGCTCGAGGAGTGAATTTTGTGCGATCTTTTTGAAGAGTGGAAGCATAACATAAGCAACCAAATGAACGAAGAAAGTCATATTCAGGTTTCTTACCAGTTAGTTTCTCATAAGGAGAAACCTTACCAAGCACCAAAGATGGAGTACGGTTGATCACGAAAACAGCAGCAAGAACACAGTCACTCCAATATTGAATTGGAACACTTGATTGAAACATAAAGGCTCTTGCGACATTTAAAAGGTGTTGGTGCTTACGCTCAACAACAGAATTCTGTTGAGGCGTGTAAGCACAAGAAAACTGATGAACAATACCATATTCACGAATCAAATTTGAGAAAGCCAGTTCAGGAGCATTATCACTGCGAATCATTTTAATATTTGCTTTGTATTGAGTACGAACAAGCTTAACAAAAGAAGGCATGATAAGAGAAACATCACTTTTTGATTTCAACATATAAATCCATGTTACACGAGTATTGTCATCAACAATTGTAAAAAAATATCTATACCCTTCAACAGACTCAGTATTAAAAGGACCCCATATATCTAAATGAATAAGATCAAATGGTTCCTTAGACATATTATTCTGATGAGGAAAAGGAAGTCTACGCTGCTTAGCTAAAGGACACACGGTACAATGAGGAATATTATGTAGAGACGACTTATCTAACGAGAGATCATCAGACATATGTTGTAACTTGGCAGAAGATGGATGCCCAAGGCGATGATGCCAAAGAGAACCATCGACCTTCAAGGATCCACAGAAGTTCACAGCAGGAGAAGTAAAACGTTGATCGAGGATGTACAAATTGTGAATGACAGAACCTCTACCAATCATCAAACCCTGAGTATGCTCCTGAATTTGACAAGAATCAGAATAGAAATGAGCAGAGTGTTTATCATGATGTAACAAACTACTCACACTAATGAGGTTAAAACGGAAAGAAGGAACATGTAAAACATTAGTCAAAATCAAAGAATCAGACAAATGAATGGTTCCAGTATGGGTTATCGGTTCCTTCATTCCATTTGGGAGGGAAACCGTGACTCCTGTAACAAGTGAAACCGAACTGAACAAAGCCAAGTCAGAACAAACATGTGTAGTTGCACCACTATCAATTATCCAAGAACCAATGGGTAAATGGGTTGAAAGAGAAGAAAGGGTTTGATGTTGAAAGGTTAAAGAGAAATTTTCATATCGAAGACTGAGAGAAGGAAAGGGGACAGTACCACTGGAAGATTCAGCAGCTATGAAACCAGTTTCTGTAATAGAAGCATTCACGAGAGATTGAGTAGGTGCATTGTCAGCAATACGAACATGTGACTGCAACTGCTGGATGAGATTCTGCACTTGATCTGGACGAAAAGAACTCAAATCCAAAGCCATTGGAGAAGGAGTCGAGGAAGCAACAGTAACATTAGCAACGCTGTTAGGCTTAGAATACGACTGAGCAGGCTTGGGAGGTTGAATTGATCCAGATTGAGCAGACTTCTGAGAATTGTTGTTGTTGTAGAAACGATGTCCAGGAGGATAGCCATGCAGCTTAAAACACTTCTGAACGATGTGACCAGCAATGCCACAGTGAGTACAGATAGGACGTGGACGTGAACGATAGTTGTTGTTCACAGCTGCACAAGCCGCATTCTCAGAAGAACCAGTATAAACAGCAGACTCAGATTCAGTAGAATTCTGAAAAACAACATTATCAACACGAGTAGTAGGCTTGAGACTCTTCTGTCGTTCGTCTTGAGTAACCATATTGAAGACTTCTTCCATTGAAGGAATAGGCTTCATCATTAGGATATGACGACGAGTAGCTTCAAAAGCTTCATTCAAACCCATCAGAAACTTGGTGACACGGCTTCGTTGCTGCAATTTCTCCCAAGATAAAGCAGCATTGCACTCGCACTTACCACAAGTACACACTGGGAGATCTACATAGTTTTGATACTCTTCCCAAAGTGTAACAAGTTCAGTGTAGTAAGTACTGATATCCATGGAGCCTTGCTGAATCGTGCTTAGACGTTGCTCAATCTCAAACACACGTGGAGCATCGTCTTGCTTAAAACGAATCATCAGATTCTTCCAAATATGCTCAGCACTAGACATGAACAGCAAGCTTTGACCGATCTTTTTCGATACAGAATTCATCAACCAAGTAGATACCATGTCGTTACACCTGGACCAAGCACCAGAATCTTTATGATTAAGAGGAGGTTTCAAGATAGTACCGTCGATGAACCCTAATTTGTTGCGGACGTTCAGCGCCATACGAACAGATCGACGCCAAGCATGAAAGTCAGAACCAGAAACCAAGCGATCAGTAACGAGAGCCAATCCAGCATGATCGGAGTTGTGGAGATAATAGGGATTCTCGTATTGATCAACAAGCGGACGCGAATCAGACGGAGACGCCATCGCCAGAAGAGAAGGAACGAAACAGAATCGAAACAAGATTCCGAAGTAATCTTCAAGGAGAAGCTGAAGAAGAAAGGTGAATCGGAGACGATAAGCAACAAACAGAGTCGACACGAAGTGAATCGGAGCTCGAACGAAAGAAATCGAAGCTCAAAAGGACGCAAATCGGAGAACGACGACGAAGTAGATAACGGTGATAAGATCCAGTACACGAGTGAGGATGACGATGATGAAATCGAGAATCAGAGAAGAGATCGAAGCACTCATGATGTGATTCGAAGCTCAGATTCAAGGAAAAATGGCGGAAGAAAGTTTGTTATGCTCTGATACCATATCAAGATAACGAGAAGAGAGCACGAGAAACTTAAACTGTACTGAATAGATTAATGAAGTCATGTACAAGAGGAGTATTTATACAAGTGTACACGTGTCTCCTAGTATCTATACAAGTATATGAGACACTTATTATACGTAATAGACAAGAAATTAAAAAAATATAGGAAAGACCGAAAGAACAAAGTATGGTAGTCTCTAGCTAAACAAAAACAAAGTATTCACATAGCTTGAAAACTGGCCAACAATATTAGAATGGACTCAAAATTTGTTATGGGCTTTTGTTGATTAGAGCTATAATAGGCCTGACGAAATAAGCCCATATCAACTGTTGGTAAACATATCAAATTTACAAAGCTACAAGCCCAATCCCAAATACAACAACATGTTTCTAAATTCTCCCGTCAGTTTCTTTTCCCGCAACTTCGGTACTTTTGGCTTCTTTTTCTATGACCGTTGCAACGGCGACTTGGACGCCGTCCAGAAGAATATCCACTGGGAAAGATTGCTGGTTGATAAAGTAATTATCTCCATTGGTTAGGGACAGAGAGAGAGGGAGACAAAGAGACAAGAGGACAGACTAATAGATGAAGGAGATGAAGGAGAAGATGAGGAATATGTCTGATGAGTGATGAGTGATGACCAGGCGAGCTTTACTATTACACATTTTAATTATTGTAAACTATATCTTGTTAAGATATGTCAGTGTCAATGAACCATTTTAGGTGATTGGAAAAATGATTAATTTAGACAAGACAGAGAGAGAGAGAGAGAGAGAGAGAGAGAGAGAGAGAGAGATTAGAGACAGGAATTAACGGCAAAAATGATGGGTTGAGAGATGAGAGGCAAAGAACATTTCACTCGCTCCATCTCTTCTGCATCTCCTCATGTCTCTTCCTCTCTCTCTGCTTTCCCAGGTCAAGACACTATTAAGGGAATAAACCAACCTTTTACAAAAGACAAGCCAATCAAAGTCTCCTTCTTCCCTTTTTTTTTTTTCTTTTGGGTTGGAATCTTTAACATATTATTATAACAACTGGTTTTGTTTAGATGATTTTGTGATTCGTATCCTCTGAACTACACTTATGCCACGGACATTTAAACATGGTCTGCATTCTTGATTTCTTGAAACATTTTTCCGTGTTATTATATCTGTTTATGTGACGCATTATAATCTCTCTTACTTTGTATATTGTTCGTTGGTTACTGGTGGCAGTTTCTTCAGTTTGACATGGTTTGATTTCTCCTCAGCTTGTCTTTTAAATCATCAAGTAAGCGTCTGATCATCCCAACACATTATTTTTGTCTGTCTTTTGAATAAGCATCTTCTTAATTTGAATTCCATTGATGTCGCAGGTGAGAGCTACTTTATAAGAGCCAAAAGAATCAACACAAGCCAGGAGACATGGACTTAGCTTCCAATAAGAACACAACAGCTAACTCTAATGATATAGATCCAACCGTAAAACCTAAGTCGCCTAGACCAAACAACATACAAGCCTCTTCATTTTCGCTTAAACTAGGAGACAATGTTCCAAGGAACCCTCATTTTGATCTCAAGAAGATGGATCCTCTCGTCAGACATCAACCCTCAAAGTCTCTTGAACCTCCTTCCTCAGCCAGAGGAACCAACGAGAGTGATAGCTTAGAAGCCAAGAAAAATGCTCTTAAAAATCTTTATTATGATCCCAAGAAGATTGTTCCTTTAACAACACCTGAAACACAATCCCCAAGCGCCAGAGCTCATAACCACCACAGCAAAAACTCTCCAGACAGCAAGAGAGCCCCCAGACAGAATGGAGATTATGGCTATGGTGATAACTCGGTGGGCCCATCAGTTACACCTTTCAAGCCTCACACGGGAGGAGACGTGAGGTGGGAGGCTATCAACTCAGTCACTTCAAGAGGTCCTCAAATAGGTCTAGACAGCTTCAGGCTTCTGAAACGTCTAGGGTATGGGGACATAGGCAGTGTCTATCTCGCTGACCTACAAGGGACCAATGCGGTTTTCGCCATGAAGGTGATGGATAAGGCTTCGTTGATTAGTAGAAATAAGTTGCTTAGGGCTCAGACAGAAAGAGAGATCCTATCTCTGCTTGATCATCCCTTCTTGCCGACGTTATATTCTTACTTCGAGACTGAGAAGTTCTACTGCTTGGTCATGGAGTTCTGCAGCGGGGGGAATCTCCATTCTCTTAGACAGAAGCAGCCCAACAGGCGTTTCACTGAAGAAGCTGCAAGGTGAGACAAAACATACCATCTATTTGGAGTAGTCTTGTGCATGTTATCCGAAACCAGATATTGAACCGAAACCAAACAAAAAAAAAACGAAACCAGACCAAAATTTACAAATACTCATGAACGGTTCCTGTTTCTTTAAACTCAAAAAATCGCACTTGAACCGAAGCAAATCGAAAACCGAATAGATATAATGAAGATATTAGTAAATTTTAAATTTAAAATAACTATATAAAAAATAATTTACAACGAAAATTTTGTTCCAAAAATGAATTGTATATTTTGAGTTTTTGATTTAATTTAGGTTTTTGGTTATTTATCGATATTTTAGTTTTAAACCCAAACCAAATCCAAACCATTTTTTAATTCGATTCTATTTCCGGCTTTATAAAACAAATAGAAACCAAATCAAAACTTGAAACTACCCAAATTAATGCGGTCTAAAATTGTTCAGTTCATAAACGGGTCTTAAACACCCTAATCCAAATACCCGAAACCCGACTAACCTGACCTTGCTCTCTGATCCGTAAACCTGAATACCCAACATTTGGTGTTTGTGGCTTACTTATTGTCTTTTTCTCTGATGAGCTTCTTTGACAGGTTCTACACTTCTGAAGTGTTGTTGGCGTTGGAGTATCTACACATGCTGGGGGTTGTGTACAGAGACTTGAAGCCAGAGAACATCCTAGTCCGTGACGAAGGCCACATAATGCTTTCCGACTTCGACCTCTCCCTCCGTTGCACCTTCAACCCCACACTCGTCAAGTCCACCTCAGTCTGCAGCACTGGAAATGCCATCCTCAACGAAGAGTTCGCCGTCAACGGCTGCATGCATCCCGCAGCCTTCCTCCCACGCCTCCTCCCTTCCAAGAAAACCCGTAAAGCCAAATCCGACTCCGGCCTAGGCGGCCTCTCCATGCCAGAGCTGATGGCAGAGCCAACGGACGTGCGTTCAATGTCCTTTGTGGGTACACACGAGTACCTAGCTCCAGAGATCATACGCGGAGAGGGACACGGGAGTGCTGTGGACTGGTGGACGTTCGGGATCTTCCTATACGAGCTCTTACACGGGATGACACCGTTCAAAGGTCAGGGCAACAGAGCCACGCTACAAAACGTGGTGGGCAAGCCACTGAAGTTCCCTGACACCCCTCACGTGAGCTCGGCGGCGCGTGATCTCATCCGCGGCCTGTTAGCGAAAGATCCTCATAGAAGAATCGCTTACACGAGGGGAGCTACGGAGATAAAGCAGCATCCTTTCTTTGAAGGTGTGAACTGGGCTCTGGTGCGTAGCGCCTCTCCGCCTCATATTCCTGACCCTGTTGACTTGGGACCGTTGACCGCTGCGAGAGGGAAGTCCAAGGGATATGGAGGTGGTGGTGATCAGTATAACTCAGCTAAGCATGATGCTCAGGTTGCTTGTGCTGCTGGTCCCGCCACTCCAACTGATGATACTGCTTATGTAGACTTCGAGTACTTTTAGAACTAATACAAGTAATATACTCTATAACGATATGTTTTTTTATTGTTCATATTCTTTTTTGATGAATACAGATTGTGATTTGTAAAGTGGAAGACAAAGAAGTGTTAGCTTAAAAAGAGATTGAGAATAACATTTGAACCTTTCGTTTAGCTCAAAAATTTACAAAGCTAATGTTTTTTTAGTAAAGTATATATATACAAAATCCTTTCATTTAAATGTTTTTTTAACCGAATCAGTAGCTTTTGAATAACATCAGATTTGATGGTTTATATAAATATGGAAACATTTGTAAAATGAGATCCACAGAAAGCTGTCCGAATGATTCTTTAAAATGTCCCAAGAGACACAACACTCTTGTCGACGACAAAACTGAAGCCATTGCTTCCAAGTTCCTTCCTCTGCAAACAGAGATGCTGAAGGGCTTCGTGTTTCATAACACCAATGCTCAGTCTTCTAAACTTTTCCTCAGAAAGAAGCCAAATGGTCACACGTCCTGTGTTATATATGTTGGGTCCCAAAATGTATCTGAAGTCATCCACAACAAGGTTCCACACCTTGCTCTCTTCTCTTTTCTTTCAGTAATAATAAGTTGTGTTTTGTCTACTTATCTGATATTCTTGCCTGATTTATGAGAAATTAGTCTGTTGTGGCTGCAGCAACTAGCAAGTGAGGGTGTTGAACAAACAAACAAACTAACAAGGAACCAATGCTCAAAGAGTTTAAAAGGCCCGACAAAGCTAAAGGCTTTGCAATCAGACAACAAGATCATCGAGGAAGTTACTCTTCCGTTGAAATACTGAAGCTGAAAGTCAAAGGAGGGAGCTTTGTTCGGTTTCTTTCGTTAGCTTCGGTGTTTTTATTCAGTTATTATGTAATGTAATAAAAAAAAGGTCACAACTTTATTATCCAATGATAAGAAAGATAATTATTAATTTAATAAATAACTAAAAGAGAATCAGTGGAGAGATATGTCAAATCAAATTTAGTTTCGTGGGGTGGGATCTGAGGAGAAAGAAGGGAAGGGAACAACAAACCTCTCTTTAGTCTTTAGGGTTTTCAATCCCAGAATGGCATCACATCGTCACCAATTGTTCACCTACGCCCTCCAACCTTCTCTCGCCGCCGCCTCCACCGTTTCCCCGGCCGCCCCGCCGCAACCGCAACCGCAGCCGCAGCCGAATCTCAATCTCTACGGCTCTTCCGCCGCTGACCGCTACTACCCGGACGCCACGTATCGCTTCCTGTCTCGCGACGGATCCGAATCTCTGACCAACTATCCCTCTTCTTCGTCTTCCTCTATGTACCACTACAATCTTCCCAACGCCGCTACGGCGTCGTCGCATTTGGCTTACCCTCAGCTGATTCAGCAGCAGCAGCAGCAGCAGGAAGCTTGGCCTCCCGGCGTGGAGGCTCCCGCCGCCGCCGCCGTCGAGCCTCTTCCTCCTGGAGTCAAACGCACCTCTGAAGGTTTGTCCTTTCTCCCCCACCACTTACTAATTCTCAGATCTGGCATCGTTTTATTGGTATTTATTGCTTTGGAATCTGCAATTTGAAAGCTTTAAAGTCTTCACCTTTTCCGTTTTCCCCTGCTCTCATCTCGATGGTTCCTTCAATTTGCATCATTAAAAAAAACGTAGCTTTAATTAACAGAGATATATATATATATACAATCATGGTCTTTACCTTACTATTCTAGGATTAGATCTTGATTTTACATTTGCACTAGCTAGAGCGATGCTGGTTTATGTTCCCCTCTGTGTTTTATTTACCCAACAATACTGAAATACAAGTTGAATTGGTTGACCAACGCTTCATGTGTATCGGGACACTACTCAGCTTATAGAAGTTTGAATCATCTCTAGGAAGATGCTCTAGCTATTCATATCCAAATAAATCTCTATAAAACTATATATGACTATCAGTCGTCTTCTTGATTAGTCTTTGTTGCTTTAGAAGTTCCACAAAGACTGTTACTTTTTCTCCCTAAAGTTTATAAAAATTCCAAGTAGATCTCTTTGTGATTGATTGATGACTATGTCTTCTTGCAACTTCCTATGGTTCCCCATAAACTTTTTGGAAATGATTATATGAAAGACATACTTACCGTTAACCTAAGTTAAGATACTATTGAGACTATATTTGCTTTCTGCTCTTTTCTATTATCCTCTGATTTATTTTCAAGATATAAATATACAGCAACATATATATTATATAAATAAGCCTCTTCTCATGTTGTTGTATATTACTGTTTATTATGTAATATAGCGCTCTACTATCCGACCCTCTATGGTGCCCATAATACAATGGGTCAGACGGAAGCTTGGTATACCACAGACTATTTAACCAAGCGCCTTAAGTTGGAGACTACCAGCCATTTGCCTGTCTATCCACAGAGGGCGGGGGAGAAGGATTGTACCCACTATATGCAAACGAGAACTTGTAAATTTGGAGAGGGCTGCAAGTTTGATCATCCTATTTGGGTTCCTGAAGGTGGAATCCCAGATTGGAAAGAGGTGATCGTTTACTATACTATCTAAAGTATTTACATTATAATGATTTTCTTCTCTTTATTTATGCTATCTACTTATATGTTTATACCACGAGAGTTTGTGTCTAGCTACTTTTAAAACTATACGTATACTATTTTTGCTTGGTGTCTAGAGTTGTGCACTTAGTACAATATATCTATATACTGTTTAGGTATCTTGATAGTGACTCAATGCTTCAGTTTCTGTTTCTGCAGCTGTGTTTGTTATTCTTGCATTTCCCTCTGTCAGATCGTTTCTTGACTTGAAAGTGACATTGTCTAGGCATTCCAGGACAATATAATTAATCATTTTTTTTTCTTTTGAATCTCTTTTCATTCAGGCACCAGTTGTTCCAAATGATGAGTACCCTGAGAGACCAGGTGAACCAGACTGTCCGGTAAGCTGTTCTCAAAACTTCTTTCGCTATTTAATTCTGTTTTGCCTTTAGGATCTTACCATCTATGTTTTCACTGCTGCAGTACTATGTGAAAACACAACGCTGCAAATATGGCCTAAGGTGCAAGTTTAATCATCCGAAAACAGCGGCTCCAGTAAGTGTGTTTTCCACTCCGAATTATATTCCTCTGTTTTTGTATGTGACTGCAGACACTTCGAATAAAGATCTTGTGCTTCTAATATGTGCTACTATGATCTTGATGCTCTTCTGTATATCAGGTTGCTGTTGAAAATCCAGATGCATTACCTGAGAGGCCTTCTGAGGCCCCGTGCACTGTAAGATATACACATATAGTAACATAACTTGCCCGTTTTCAAAGATGAATCTAACCCTAATTATTAATTTTACTGATGTTTCTACTCCGCAACAGTTCTACATGAAGACTGGAAAATGTAAATTTGGTTTAACATGCAAGTTCAACCACCCAAAGGATATCCAGCTACCATCATCTAGTCAAGATAATGGTAGTACTGAGGCTGTAACCAGTGATCCTGATGCTATCAACAATCCGCATGTGACATTTGCCCCAGCAGCATATCACAACTCGAAGGGACTACCTGTAAGGCCGGTAATGATTTCAGCTTCAAGTTTCATAAGAATTGACATATTTATCTTATAATCAGAATTGGTGAACTATCTAGTATGAGTATCTAGTTACTATTCTTAGAACCGAGGAAGACTGTTTGCTGACCTGTTCTGTCCACTAAGAATGAAGTTTTTACTAATTAGATTGTAGCTTTTACAGGGTGAAGTAGACTGCCCGTTCTATCTCAAGACGGGAAGGTGAATATCAAATACCAAGTCGTTGTTTACAATCTTGAAAAGAAAAGAAAAAGTGACACTAACGTTTAAATTTGTTTTCCATTTCCACGACCAGCTGCAAGTATGGCGCCACCTGTCGTTACAATCACCCTGAGAGGACTGGTTAGTGAGCGTGTCTCATTTAAATATTTGTGTTCTTAGAATCTTTAATGTAGCACTTACTTTTCTTATAACCTTTCCGCTATCTTCCGTGTGCCTCTTGCTGTTTTGATTTTTGTCACAGCATTCACTCCCCAAGCTACTGGGATAAACTATCCTCTAGTGTCCCCAACCGCTGCGAGTGTAAACCTTGGGTTGATTAACTCAGCTGCCTCCCTCTATCAGACCCTTGCTCAACCCACGGTAAATGTCCTCGTCAATCATGTTGTAAGAAATATTCAAATGCTCCGTCTCAGTTGCAGGAGATTTAATTAAAGTGGAACTTGTTACAGCTAGGAGCGCTTACAGCAACTTATCCCCAAAGGCCTGGACAACCAGAATGTGACGTGAGTATTCTTGTGCTCTTTTTAGGTTGTTGACATGTCAGTTGGACATTTACTAAAACCCCTTACTATCTTTCATATATAGTACTACATGAAGACAGGGGAGTGCAAGTTTGGAGAGAGGTGCAGGTTCCATCACCCAGCAGATAGGTTAAATGCAACAAGCAAACAAGCTCCTCAACAGCCGAATGTAAAGCTGAGTCTTGCAGGGTATCCTAGAAGAGAGGTACCCTACAAAACGTTGATCAGATAGAAATCCACACTGCTTTGCTTGTATCTTGTGTGCTAATCCAATAGAGGAAACAATAAAAAAACTGTTGCAGGGTGCGCAAAACTGCCCGTACTACATGAAGACAGGGACTTGCAAGTATGGGGCAACGTGTAAGTTTGACCATCCTCCTCCAGGTGAAGTTATGGCTAAAACCGCTTCAGAAGCTGATGCTGCTCCTCCTGGTGAAGGAACTGACACGACGACTCAGTGAGTAGGCAGCTATGTGTAAGATAAGATGATAAGCGTGTTGTAATCTTGTTTTACTTGCTATGTTCTCTGCATCTGTTTCTCCTTTCTCAAATCCCTTTTATCATATCCTAAAACCAAAAGAAGAGATTGATTGAGTCTACTTTACTTAGTATCTTCTCTACAATTGGTCAAGCAGTAGAGCTTCTATGTTTATAAAGGCAACTAGTGGGTTCAGTTTCACTATTTCCATTATTATCCTCTCAATGATTCAATACTTGATAAATAATGTGAAAAAACAATAATTCAGCAAACTCCAATCAAATTCCACAATAACATTGAAGAACACTCATAAACGAGATGTATCCAAAACCGTTCATTGTATACATAACAGTGAAATAGAGACGGAGAGAGCAGTCTGGTTGAAAACATGCTTCCTCAGCAAGAAACAAGTCGGTGCCAACTGCTAGTGGATCCAAAGTTTGGGTGTTTGTTAGTTTTTGGTTCTTATCCATTGATGAAGAAGAGGACATCAAACCAAGGCAGAGGAGTTATTATAGACTCTTGTCTCTAGTTTTGATTGAAAACATGTGAATGCCTCTATTAATGACAAAAGAACAAACGATCAAAAGATGTAGCCAGAGAAAAGACTCAAAAAAGTTGGATACCTTTCCCATCTCTTTTTCGAAAACTTTTTGATTGGTTATAAAATTGGACGCACAGTTTTTCAAGACCCTCTTCTGGGCCTATCTTAGCGAAACACTCCCATAGTTTCAACACGGGTGTCTCCATGGTATTGAATGACTCATCAGATGGGTCAAAGCCATGAAATTAAATAAAAATTAAAAATAAAAACACGAACTTTTTATTATTCTTTTTCTTATATTTTGGAGGTTTTAAATAAGAGGGGAGGGTCTCGCAGGTTATAGCTTAAAGCCGCCGCCCCTTGAAAAAAATCCAGTGAGGCTATTGTTTCTTGACGAAGGTAAAATTAGCATTACTTCTTCCCACTTTCTTGTGTGTTTGATTCTTTTACCTGACCATATTCTCTTTCTTAGAAGAGATTGTTTGTCCTCATGCTTACTGTCTCTATGCTTGACGGTTTAGGTGAAGAGTAAGAAGAAACTTAGAGACAAGGAAAATGAAGTATGTTTTGGTGACAGGAGGAGTGGTGAGTGGACTTGGGAAAGGAGTCACTGCAAGTAGCATTGGACTTCTCCTTCAAGCCTGTGGCCTTCGTGTTACTTCCATTAAGATTGGTGAGATTATTTTACATCCATCCATACATCCTGTGTGTGTGTTTTTTTTTGTCTATGATGAGATTGCATGTAACAACAACTAAAGGAGACACCTTTGTGATGTGACCACTTGTATTTGCTACCAAGGATGAAACTTTCTTGACTGTTTTTTACATTGTTTACGCAGATCCTTATCTTAACACTGATGCTGGGACAATGTCTCCGTTTGAGCATGGAGAAGTATTTGTTTTGGATGATGGTGGAGAGGTATGTCAGACTGTTTCCTGTAATAATAAAACTGATGCATTGTGTATGTAGTATCTAACCGGTGAGACATTTAGGTGGACTTGGATCTTGGAAACTATGAGCGATTTCTAGACAGTACTTTGACCCGTGACAACAATTTAACAACCGGAAAGATATACCAGGTATGTCTACTACTGCCTCATTGATCATCTCATGTTAGAACCTGGTCACAAATTTTTTTATTGTCTTGATTTTTTTGCAGGCGGTTATTGATAAGGAAAGGAAAGGGGACTACCTTGGAAGAACTGTACAGGTTCGTCCATACTTGTGCTCTTTAACTTTTATTCTGGTTATATAATCTGAGTGGGTGTTTGAAACTACAAAGCGTTTTTGAATTTTATTTTAAGGTGGTTCCGCATATAACTGATGCAATCCAAGAGTGGATTGAGCGTGTTGCTAATGTTCCCGTGGATGGAAAGGAAGGTCCTCCTGATGTCTGTGTCATTGAACTAGGAGGGACTATAGGTATGTTACTTTTTTTGTTGGCTGATGTTACTGTCTATTTATCAGATGAGTGACTCTTACTGTCTATTTATGTTTCTGTGCAGGTGATATTGAATCTATGCCCTTCATTGAGGCTCTTGGTCAATTCTCCTATAAAGTTGGTAAGCTGTGCTCTAAATTTGTATTAACTATTCGAAATCCACTAAGCTATTGATTATGGACTCTCCATCACCTTCTGTCTTTTGTTCTTAGGGCCTGGCAATTTCTGCATTGTTCATGTTAGCCTTGTTCCTGTTCTCAGTGTTGTTGGTGAACAGGTAATTTTCTGTGGTTTTCATATCTTCAGTGGAGATTCTATTTTTTATTAATTTGTAACAGTTGAGGTATCAACATATGTATTGCAGAAGACAAAGCCAACTCAGCATAGCGTGCGAGGACTCAGAAGCCTTGGTTTAACTCCAAATATCCTTGCATGCCGCAGCACAAAGGTACTGGCCTCTCTAACACTGTTGATTTGCTGTAATGTTAAGGAATAGCTATGGATTTTGGTTTTTTCCATCTTTATCAGTTCTTGTTTTGAAACAGGCGCTTGAAGACAATGTGAAGACGAAACTATCTCAATTTTGCCATGTGCCGGTATTTGTTGTTTGATTTCTTAACCTCTTAAGAGCCGAGAGGTTCTCTCATTGATGTCTAAGTAAACATTCTGTCTGCTTTGGTTTGGTTTCCTAGGAAGAGAATATTGTAACACTTTATGACGTTCCAAATATCTGGCACGTTCCGCTACTTCTAAGAGTAAGTAAAATTTGTGCTTGAATAGTTTCTAACTTTACTTAACGAAATCAAAGGAGCTGATTTTTTTCTTCTTCTTACTCTTTTGGTGTTTTTTTTGTAGGATCAAAAGGCTCATGAAGCAATCTTAAAAGAGTTGAACCTCCTTGGGTTTGTTTCTAGACCATCTTTTCATTATTCCTTGACTATTAAGTGTAATTTTTATCCTGCTCTAGGTTCCACACTTTAGCTTGGCTGTGATGACTTTTTCTCTACTAATTGACATTTGCTTCTTTGCAGCAAAGCTGTAGAGGCTGACGTGACAGAATGGACTGCAAGAACTAAAGTCTATGATACACTACAAGAGCCTGTTAGTCAAATTTTTCTAATTATTTTTTTTCTTGATTCCAGCGTGGCTATATAATGAAACCATGGTTCATTCTCAATGGTCTTCTCTTTTCAGGTTAGAATTGCTATGGTTGGAAAGTACACTGGCCTTACTGATTCTTACCTTTCCGTGTTGAAGGTAACTGGATCTCTTTGTGGTCTTGAATAAACCAAAAAATGTTGTGTGTTCTGAAAAGTGGGCTTTTCATTTTTGTCAACAGGCTCTTTTGCATGCTTCTGTTGCATGTCACAAGAAGCTTGTTGTAGATTGGGTGGCAGCCAGTGACCTTGAAGAGATTACAGCACATGAAGTGAGTCTTTTCTTTGTTTCTCTCTCAGTTGACTACAACTGTATTTAATCTCATGAACCTTTGTACTACTTGCCATTGCAGGCGCCAGATGTCCACAAAGCTGCATGGGATCTTTTGAAGGTAGGTCAATCCTAATAGAGAACTGGACGCCAATTCAGTAAATATATTGGAACTCAGCATTTTGCTTCTTTTTTTTTTTCAGGGTGCTGATGGTATTCTAGTACCAGGAGGTTTTGGTGATAGAGGAGTGCAAGGGAAGATACTAGCTACAAAGTACGCCCGTGAGAATCAAGTCCCTTTCCTTGGCATATGTCTGGGAATGCAGCTGGCTGTTGTTGAATTTGCCCGCTCCATTCTTGGCTTTGAGGATGCAAACAGCACGGAGTTTGAGCCAGAAACGTCAAGCCCTTGCGTCATTTTTATGCCAGAAGTACTAGACAACATATAGCCTTCTCATTTGACTGATTACATGCTTTTCAACTTCTCAAATGTCTTCTTAACCTTGTTCAATCAATTTTTGAAGGGATCCACAACTCATATGGGTGGCACAATGCGCCTAGGTTCAAGGAGGACACACTTTCAGGTTCTTGATTGCAAGTCTGCTAAGTTGTAAGCACCTAACAGCTTCAGAAAATATAATAAGCACATGAAAACTCTTAATGCTTGTTTCCTAAGCGTATATAACTTCTGTTCTCTACTTTTAGGTACGGTAATGCAAAGTTTGTTGATGAGCGACACCGGCACAGATATGAGGTAATGGTTTCTATTCTACATGTTACTTTCTTTGGGCTCTCTCTCCTCAGTCTTTAAAAGTGGAATATATTTTTGTAATGACAGGTAAATCCAGATATGATACAAGAAATTGAGAATGCTGGGCTCTTATTTGTTGGAAAGGATGAGACTGGGCGTCGTATGGAGGTATTAAGCTTGTAGAAACCCTACCTAATGTGTAACTTAGTGACTAGTGAGCGTGGAACAGTATTTCAAAGTTGTGCGTGTGTGGTGTGCAGATTGTGGAATTGCAGAATCATCCATACTTTGTGGGTGTTCAGTTTCATCCAGAGTTTAAGTCCAGACCTGGAAAACCTTCCGCATTGTTTCTAGGTAATTTCTGTCGGTTATATAGCACAACGGTAATGACATGTGTTGATGGTTTTGTGGCTTGCTAAGAGAACACTTTGATACATAACAGGTCTTATAGCAGCAGCTTCTGGGTGTCTAGAAGCAGCTCTGCAAGCAAGTGGCAAGGTGAGCAAAGTTTCAACAACCAGAGTGGCCAATGGAACAGCAACAGGGAAAGTTTACCAGAACGGCAGTGTGTATGGCAATGGAAACGGGTTACATCACTGACTCAAGAAAGGAGAAATTTTACTGCATTTCAAGCTCTCTTCTTTTTCTTTTCTTTTTGGTTTCCCTTTAATCAAAGCCACTGCATGTATATAGCACCTGAGTTTTGTTTCCATGTCTTCGAAGACTTTGTTGTTGGGTTCTTGGGGGATAGACATGGATGTCAAATGTGCTTCATGTTCTTGTGTTGCTTTTGTCTTTTTGATAGCTTAAATAATAAACATCTTTAATCTTTAGTGTTGCATTCCTTTTGTCTCATCTATTACATGTAATACAACCAAACAACAATGCACCAGAAAAGCCTTGCAAGTTTGTGTTTTCTTTTATTGGTTCCAATTGAAATCTCTTACAAACTTATCCAAGCTTCCAAATAAATAAAGAACTTTTGAGTTTTACAACATTCTTCATCCCTTATTATATCATCAATCACTTTATTTCTTCTTTGGATTTTGTTGCTTTATTCCATAGAGTTTGTGAAGCTTGAAGTGTTCTTTTGTGTGAAAAAAAGCTTGAAAGCTTTGCTGCTAATCTCCATTTTTTTTTCTGGCTTTCAGAAAGCTGATCTGGTTTATTCATCAAATCTTAACCATCACATCACCAGACCGTCATGAAGAACCAAAAGGATGAGATCACAGACACAAACGCCAAGCTAGGAATACTAATCGCTGAAACTCCACTTGTTGTTGAGTTGTCTTTTGCAGAAGAAGGTGGCTTAGCGGTAGCAGCAGTAGCAGCAGCAACAAAAGGCTTAGTAGTAGAGGAAGGTGGAGACGGTGGCTCGTCATATTCATAATCATCATCACCAGGAGGTTGTACAGGAAGTGGTGAAGATGAAGAACCATGATCTTTAGGACCTTCGGGATCCATGATAGATATGTAACTACTAATATGAAGCACCGAGATGTTATATGGATGTGTCGCAACAGAGTCTATAAGCTTAGAGTCAAGGCCGGATCCACGAACCGCAGATCCGAACATAATGTCACCGTTGTTCATAACGGTTGCGTTCACGAACCCTTGCAGGCCTTTAGCTTGACCGCTTGCTTGGAAGAGAGTGGTGAGTATCACTGATTTTATGCTTCTGAGTTTCTTGATGTCGTAGTAGTCTAGAACGATGTGGAGGCCGAGGCTTTTCTTGTTGTCTTCGGTTGATTGGGAGGAAAACATTGTCATTGCGTCGTTGGAAAGGGCGAGGACGGTTATGGTTTGACGGGAGTTGATGGTGGAAGCGAGTCCGGTTTGGGAGAGGAGGTTGTTGAAAGTGGAGAACTCATTGTTCTGGTTTAAGATGTTTGTGATGTTGAATGAGTTTGATGAAGTGTAGAGGAATGTGGAAGCAAAGAAGAAGAAGAGTGTGAGTGAAGAAGAATAAGAAGAAGACATTGTAGTGGATTAGTTGTTGAGGTGAGTTGTTCTTGCTGTGTGGTGTGAGCTTTATATTAGAGTGGAGATCTGCAAGCTTGATTTGCTGTCTTTATTTAGGCGTGAGGAAGAGAGTGTGTTTCTCCAAACTTTGAGGAAACTTGTGTCTTTGTCTATTTTCAATTGAGAGCACTTGTCAGGACCGATTATAGTGTAGATCGATGTTTGAATTTTTATTTTGTATTTACAAAATTGATGCTTCGAACTTTAATTAATTTAATTTGTTTTAAAATTAAAATCTAAAAATACAAATAATAGAGCTTCGTCTGAGAATCAAATCCCCTAGACTATATTTGCGAAGTGATTTTGCCACATGTCCTCTTCATAATCAGTTTCGCAAAAAAAAATGTGACATGTCTACTAAATTTGATGACATGGCATATGAAAAATATGACATGGACAACTATATTTAATGTAAATTTATATTTTTGGTAAATTTTTTTAGAATATAGTAATAACTCATATATTATATTTATGTTGATTTATATTTTTGGAAAACTTTTTAGAGCATGGTAATAATTCATAGATCCTCATTAAAATAAAATATTCAAATATGAAAAATACTAATTTCGAAATCTTATTTAATTATATTTTTATAACTATACAATTTAATTACTTTAAATTTTCGAAATTTTATAGAATTTTTAAAAATTTATAAAAAAATAAACCTAAAATCATTAATTTCTTATATATTTACAAATTTTATAAATATTTTTTAGCTATACTTTTTCAAAATTATC
Source organism: Raphanus sativus (assembly GCF_000801105.2). Taxonomy (NCBI): domain Eukaryota; kingdom Viridiplantae; phylum Streptophyta; class Magnoliopsida; order Brassicales; family Brassicaceae; genus Raphanus; species Raphanus sativus. The sequence continues at coordinate 4,675,109 of NC_079515.1, read as the reverse complement.
ATTATTATATCATTTTTATTAATTATGTAGTAATAACTCATATATTACATTTATGTTGATTTATATTTTTGGTAAACAAATTAGAATATGGTAATAACTCAAAGATCCCATTAAAATAAAAAATATTCAAATATGAACATTGCTAATTTCGAAATATTATTTAATTATATTTTATAACTATACAAATTTTATTACTTTAAATTTTCGAAATTTTATACAATTTTAAAAAATTATAAAAAAGTAAACGTAAAATAATTAATTTCTTATATATTTACAAATTTTATAAATATTGTTTAGCTATAATTTTTCAAAATTATCAGTTTTATATCAGTTTTTATTAATTATATATAAATTGATATCTATAATATTATTTGAAAAAACAGTTTCCTACGTGTCGCGCTCACGTTAACTCTCACGGTGGTTGATTACGATGATACCATTAACGAATCAAATATATCTCATTATCATTATTAAACATTTATTTTATTTTATTTTTTCTTTTCTATTTAGTTTTCCTTTTTTTCTTCAAATAACCTATATATAAAGAAAATATAGTAATTTAAAAACGAATATATCTTTTATATATAGTGTAATTCATAATAAGGAAATTTCACAAAATAATCTTAATTTTAAAGTAAAAAATATATAATCTTCCCTTTTTAAAAATAATCTTCACAATATAATATATATTTTTAAAAGTATTAAGCATTTTATTTAAATTAATATATTTCTCATATTATTACAAAATAATTTAAATAGCATAAACAAAGATATCTTTAATGAATAAAATTTAATTTAATCTTTTTATGTACCCTTTTATATTTTTCAAATAACATGTATGATAAATAAAATATTTATAAACTTAAACCGAAAATAATTTTTATATATAATTTAATTTCATAAATAGAAAATTTTAGAAAAATAATCTTGATATTAATATAAAGAACTAATATTCCTTTTTCGAATGTATCAATTATATTTTCATGCAATTTCATACCTATCATCATTATATTTTATAATTTTATTTGTGATAATTATCATATTCAAAATTACCAAGTACTATAAAATTAACATAGGTATATGCTATTTACAAATAGTCAATTCATAAATATATATACACATCTAATATGAAAACCAAACTAATGCAATGAATACAATGAATATGATTTAGTTGAATAAGATTAGAAATAGTTATACTTGAATTTAACGGAAATATATAACACAATATACCCACAAATGAGTAACTAGACCAATCCAAATTATTTTATACAAAGTCAAACAATAAATAAAAGTAATATATTATCATTTATTCTCAACATTTTACTGAATAAATATGAAATTCTCAAATTATACTACAAATATATTAACCAACTATTACAATTAAGATGTAATTTTGAACCAATCAACACTTTAGTTTATTTTTACTATTTAATTTTCAAAACAACATATACTAAATTATACATAATCCGACCAAATATATATATATATATATATATATATATATATATATATAAATTTAAGGCAAGAATCAAACTATATAAAAATAACAAAATTAATCAAAATTTTAATCTGTATAACAAAATATCTTAGTTGAATCGTAAAAAGTAAATGTTATATAATATATCCAAATAATAACTAAATAGTCGAGATATTATATATCCAAAATTATAATCTAATTAAAATAACGCAAAGTTATTTAAAACAAACCATGCATATTGATTACAATATAAATAACAAAATAATTAAAAATTAAAAATAATAAACTATCATAGTGTAAATAAAATATTATAATGTATTTACTATATAAATATTTATATCCGTGCATGAGCACGGGAAAATCACCTAGTAAAACTATAAGAAAACAGTAAATCCTAAAATATTAATCTTTCAAATTCAAATTAGGAGTAACCGAGTAAGTGTTCTAGTCCACTGATGCTAAATTGTATTAGCCCAACTGTGCACTAGAGATGGTGTAATCATAAAGGTAACATTGTTACACTTAAGCGAAGTTATGGGCCTTGAGTGAAACTTTGTTCGGCCCACTAATTACAAATTAAATTAAAGAAAATTTGAAAGGGTGAGCCCAGAAAAGCTTGGGTCTTTCTCGCAAGCCAAGCCCACGACGATTCAGAGCTGCGTAGCGTTCGGGCTCCCGTTCGCGGTGGCGTTGACGCTGAGGCGATCGTTGAAGCCGATGTATCTTTTTCAAGAAGATGGAGGAAGCAGGGAGGTTGCAGATTTTGACTTTGACGTTACAGGTTGCTAGGAGTCTCAATGTCTTGTTCGTTAGAGCTCGTGTGTTGTTACCATCTTGTGCGTTGTTGGGTTGTCTTGTGGAAACGTGTTCCTCCTGTTGTCTCCATGAGAATGGAGCATATATACATATATTTCTTTTTAATATCCATACAAAAGAACACATTATTATCAAATAGGTTTTGAGAATGATTATTTATAGAGAAAGAAATAAATTAAATTTGAAAATCCGGATTGTGATTCTGTTTCCTATGCTCTTTTTATCTATCAAACAAAATTAGAAAGTCTGATTGTGATTCTGTTTCGGACATCAGTCATGCTAGAACAGATCCTGTCATTAATGCGTCTCTGGTAACTGAACTGTGCATAGCAACCACATATTATTTGGTTGGCCTGTCGCTGGATCGGTTACTATGACAGCTTTTAAGCACTTCACCAAACCTTTTAAAATGCCTCAAAAGGCTATCCTTGGTGGCAGCAAAGTAAAGTGAACCTGTTTGACGACCAACCACATTCAAGTCAATACACCAAATGAAAACATTTTGCTCAAATTCCAGTTTGAGAGTGAATAAACAGTAACAATCACTACATGGGCAACAGAGATTGTTCGAGAATTAGCATCTTAGGCGTGTAGTGGATAATGTCCCTGCAACTGCAAATGATATTAGTATCCTATGTATGTCTGGAATAGATTCTATTTTGAGAGTATATTATCTTTTGACCAACTAATAGAGAGTGAGAGAGGAATGGAACCAAAGAAGTGCAAGGACAAATGAAAACAATGGTTTCAATAGTTTATTTTTATTTCTGTTTTGTTTAGTGACATATTGGTTGGTTTATGTAATTTGTCTTTAAAGTTCGGTTAATGTTATATGAGAGGATGTAAAAAAAAACGTTATATGAAAGGAGAGATAATTGTAGTAAAGAAAAGTATGCCTAAGTTTAGTTTGTTCTTATTGATAAAAAAAAGTTTAGTTCGTTCTTCAACAAACTCTCTTAATTTTTAATAGGGACCTTAATTGGTATGATGATATCAGGGCAATTTTACGTTATAGGTGTCAAGGGAGTGATCGGGTTTACTATCATATACCCTGGACAATAAACAAAATTTAGGAGCCATGGCTATGTGGAACCTTCTATTTATAGTCAGGGAGGTTTTATGCTTAAAACAAACATAAAGAGTTCATAACTGGACTGGGCCAAAATATATTAAGCTCTCCGAAGACAATAAATTTGCTGGGTAATACGAACAGAAAATATATAGAATATTCTATGAAATGAAATAGTAACACTTTAGTATGACAAGTTGTATAGGAGTATTTTATAACAAAATTTGCAGATTTCAACTTGAAGTTTAGTTTCGTTCCTCAACTTATACAACATTCCACCAATAGTCTACTCTCCTCTCATTCCGTGCTGATGTTTGACATTTAAACTAATCCGTGTAGTTGCATTATTTATTGGACAAAGACTAGGCGTAAGGAAAAAAGGACTTTTCTAGTAGGGCTGGGTTCTATACGCGTACCTGCGTGTAATAGTCATCATGAGATATCACACTTTTTTCTTTCACGAGATAAATCTTGTGCAATCACATGATGTAGCATCATATAAAGAGAGTTGAGCTAATAAAGTTATGTTACAAGTTGTTCTTTTTTTAAAGAATGCGTAAAATCTTGTTTGTAAGTTTTTCGATTAAAAGATAAACGAACTTAAAATAAGCCATACAACTCGAACACGTTATTAATTGGCCGCTCTTTTATACGCCAAGCAAACTTGTCGAGAGGATGTGAGGAGTTGTGACGCACACGAAACAAGAGACATGTCTCCTAAATTACCAAAACACCCTTCATTTCTACCGAATTTACATACCCATGCCACTCGATAACTCGTCTTCGATGATGATGATCGAGGATATCACATCAGAAGCAAATAAAATTCATGAATCTATAAAGCTACAACAATAATAATAATAATCATCATTCACTAATATAATTCAAGAGGAAAAAAATAATTAAATTTAGTTCCAAATTCAAATCGAGAAGAGAATCTCTCTGATATTTTTCATTACAAAACAGACAGCATCAAATCAATGTCTGCGAGCATCTCCCTGTCCGAATTTTACAGATCGGAAGCTTGAACCACGATTGAAGATTGTTTTTTTGTTTTTTTTTCAAATTTGAATTTTAACTTTTAAACTTTAACCATCTTCGCCGCCTTGACGACCGGGTTTTCTCTAGCGATCGCCTCGCGACCGGCGGTTTTATAGTCGTAGCTGCAATCGTGGCGATCCGAGTAACGGTGCTCGGAGCAGAAAAGGTCGCCGCACCGGCACCTGAATCCGGTCAACCCCACCTTCTTCCGACAGCCAGAACATCGGTTTACCGTCTGCTGTTCTCTTTTAACCGGATCGATCTCCCTGGGACGGATCACGACTCTGGCTGGTGTGGTGGGCCTGAGATTGACGGATCTCGACGTTCTCTTCAAGATCGAAGGGGAATCTACACCGGCGGCGGCGATGGAGGCGTTGAAACATTTCTGACACATGTTGTTGGTCGCTGGATTGGCCGTAACGCCGCAGTTATTGGAGCAGAGCGTCGTGGTGGTGGTCGTCAGGGTTTCGAGGACCTTGAACTCCGTCTCTTCCTTCTCCGCTCTCTGCGCCATCTATACAAGATTTCACCTCCTCCGGCGAGCTTAGGGGTCGAATAAAAAGAGAAGAGAGAGAGAGAGAAAGAAAGAAAGAAAGAGAGAGAGAGGAAATGAATGGAATATGAGCCTCATCGAGACGCGTTTCCCTCTCTTATCATCTCTCTCCACCAAGCCCACTTTCCTTGTAAATTTACCTAAGTACCCTCTCCGCTTTTGCGGGATTACAGGTAGAATTAAAATATTACATTTCAATGATTCTAGAATGGCCCTATGACACCATAAAGCGGACAATATGTGAAGTGGTCTTTTTCATATTTTTATTTTTTTATATCTGAATTTTTTGACTATACTATAAATTATTTTTGTTGCTCAAAAAGAAAAAGAAAACTATAAATTATTTTTATTTAGCATTGAGAGAGATATGAGGGGATATGGAAATCGATGGGGTTATGGGCCAAGTTGCTTACAACTTACAGATCATGTCTCTCCTTCTCTCTCTCTCTCTTATTTTTAAGGAGATGGGCCAAGTTGTTTACAGATCATGTGTTTCTCTGTCTTATTTTTAAACTGACCTCGATAGTATTCCCTCCGTTTCGTAATACTTAATGTTTTATTCTAGTGCATAAAGATTAAGAAAACTATATTTCTTTAATAAAAAATATTTAAAGATATAATTTTAAAATCAATTAACCAATAACAAAAGAGAGTGTAAAACCTAATTGGTTGAACAGTTTCCAATAAAGTTAAAGTAACCTTAAAATCTCAAAACTTCATCTAATTTGAAACAAAATTATCCTTCTAAAACATCAACTATTATGAAACAGAGAGAGTATATATTATCAATTTCTCATATATTTAGAGGTGCTGACTAGGATCGGTAACAATGTATAGCTTAATCCTTTTAAAACATCTTAATTAGTAGTATTATAAATTTTTAAAAAATCTTGAAAAAAGTTGCTAAAATTAGGAGAAAAGGCTGCCTAAAACGTCGGGTTGTTGTTCCTAAGGGTCAATGCCTAAACAGCTAAACCCAAAAATCAAAAGCAAAAAAAAAAATACATCAAAACGAAAAGAAAAAATAATTCAAAAAAAAACAAAAAGAGAAACATACAGAGAAATAAATCGAACATCCCAAATATGGAATTCAGACAGTAGATTTATCAATCTCCCTCGTAAAATCCAACCGGAGTTACGATCTCTCCTCCCCCTGTATCGTAACTCCTCCTCAGAATATCAATCTGCTTCCGATCTCGATAAGGTATATTTGATTATTCAGGTTCTGTCTGATTAGAAATCGATCTATTCTCTTACATATAAAGATATCATTTTTTTTTTCTGGTTAGGGAGAAGGAGGAATAAATAGCAAGTTTTTGATCTTGTTGGGTGTGTTGTTACAAAGTACTATTATCTTTCTTTATGGTATCGGAAACTATATTACGGATGATAGCACCATGTTGGAAACGACCTTCTGTGAAGGGAGAACATTCTACAAGAGGAGACGCTAACGGAAGATGCGACGGTCTTCTTTGGTATAAAGATTCTGGTAACCATGTCGCTGGAGATTTTTCAATGTCTGTGATTCAAGCCAACAACCTCCTCGAAGATCATAGCAAGCTTGAGTCTGGACCCGTTAGTATGTTCGATTCGGGTCCTCAAGCTACTTTCGTCGGTGTTTACGATGGTCACGGAGGTCCTGAAGCAGCTCGGTTTGTTAACAAACATCTATTCGATAACATCAGGAGTAAGCAATGTGGTTGCTTGGTGTGATTGGGTTAGATTGTGTGTTGATACTTTCTATTGTGATGATGCAGAGTTTACGTCGGAGAATCATGGAATGTCTGCGTCTGTTATTACGAAAGCGTTTTTAGCGACGGAAGAGGAGTTTCTTTCGCTTGTGCGGCGGCAGTGGCAGACGAAGCCGCAGATCGCTTCGGTTGGGGCGTGTTGCCTCGTAGGGATCATATGTAGTGGGTCGTTGTACATTGCTAACGCGGGGGATTCTCGGGTTGTGTTAGGAAGACTGGAGAAAGCGTTTAAATCTGTCAAGGCTGTTCAGCTGTCGTCTGAGCACAACGCGAGTATTGAGTCTGTGAGAGAGGAGTTGCGGCTGTTGCATCCGGATGATCCTCAGATTGTTGTCTTGAAGCACAAAGTGTGGCGTGTCAAAGGTATTATACAGGTAATAAAAAATAATAATGTAGATTGTCGATTTCTATGCTCCTTTGTTGCATGTAAAAAACTCGTTAGTTCTATGCAATGTTCAAGAAATTGTTAGTCGGTAGTTATGCAGGCGGTTATACCGATTATTTAAAAAAGTTGTTTTAGAAAATCGTTCCGTTTAGGTCCGATTTGCCGACTAGGTGGTCTATGGCGCCTAGACCGATCTTTAGAACATTGATTCTATGTTTTTAAAATTAGAGTATAAGAAGAGATTTACAATATTTTTATGACTTTAGGAAGTGTGGAATAGGAGATTTATTTGTCAAAATCTAAGTATTTTGAAATATTTGTTTGGGTTTTTCAAAGGTCTCAAGATCTATTGGTGATGCCTACTTAAAGAGATCAGAGTTCAACCGGGAGCCACTATTAGCAAAGTTCAGGGTGCCTGAGGTTTTTCAAACGCCTATCCTTAAAGCAGAGCCTGCGATCACAGTACACAAAATCCATCCAGAGGATCAGTTTCTTATATTTGCATCCGACGGCTTGTGGGAGCACATGAACAATCAGGAAGCTGTTGACATTGTGAACACTAACCCTCGAAATGTAAGACTCTTCTCATTCATTCATTCTTTCGTTCTGTCTTTTTGTCTGCATTTAGATTGAAACATAAGAATGGGTGGGTGCAGGGGATTGCTAGGAAGCTTATAAAAACAGCTCTAAGAGAGGCAGCAAAGAAGAGAGAGATGAGATATTCAGACCTGAAAAAGATTGATAGAGGAGTGAGGAGACATTTTCATGATGACATAACTGTCATTGTTGTGTTTCTTGATTCGCATCTCGTCAGTAAAAGTGTCTCACGCCGACCTCTCATCTCCATCTCAGGCGGTGGTGACTTGGCAGGTGGACCTTCTACCACTTGACACACTCTCACCACAATCTATATCTATAAATTCTATATATTCATATCAACTATATATAAAACACATTGCAGAGAAAACACTTCAAGCTCCTTTTTTTTCCTTTATATATAACAAAATTTCATTTTTAATTCTTTCCAAACAAAATGATGAGTTGAAGCACCAATGTATAGGTCTCTTGGCAAACTGAGTTTATAAATGATTTATGATAAAGAGATATTATCATTTGTTGGAAAGATTTGATTTACTGATTGCATCGTCTACCATTTTTTTTTTGCCTCTGTTGTCTATTATAATGTATCAACATGACACTGTTCATGTTGATATATTGTAAATTTGTAAATGCTGTGTGTTTACGAATTGTTTAGTACTGGTGAAGGATATTGAAAATGAATAAACTATACATATAAAAAAACAGAGGAAGACAGCTCCATGAAATTATGAAAACGGATCTTATCACCTTGGCATGTGATGGGAGTTGAATAACGTCATAACAATGACAACGCGAATTAGGAGTTTTAGGTCACAAATGATGGAAAACGTCTGATGATTACGAGATTTAGGTCATAAATCCAGGTTATATGTGTAACAGTCCATTTAAAAATAGTTGCACGTAAATATTATCATAAGAGCTATCAAATCAATTGCAACAAATTTTGATGATGGTACGGCCTAAACACCCGGTTTTGCTGAACCGGCGATGATATTATTTGTCATATAAATTTGATTTTAATAGTCAGTCAAAACGTTATAAAGGTATAATATCTTTTGTTCAAAACTCTTAATAAATCATATACAGCGTTGACATTGTTAACGATGAGAAGTGACAAGGAAACGAAACCAACTTCAGAGTTAAAAAAAAAAAAACATAATCGAAAGGAAAGAAAACCAACTTGAGGATTTTATGCACACTTTAAAACTTCAATCTTCATCTCCTTCTTTGCCCATCTTCTCCTTATGCCATTTACAGAATCCATCAACCAACGCATCCTTCATCCAAGCGTGCCTGCAACTCCCTACAGCTTCTCCAATTGTCAACCACGTCCTTGTTCTTGTCTTCTGTTCCGGCCAAGTTTCTAGCTCTTCCTTGACATACAAGGCGTACATTGCCGCTTTACATAAACCTTCCGGGCTAAACTCATCTTGGTGTGTTTTGCTCTTGAACTCATAATCTCCCAAGAAATCCTGCAAAAAAATTCTACACAATCAACACCAAAGCTGATAACATTAAGACAAAGAGGTGGTAATGTGGTATATTCGGTGTGTTATTACCATCAAAATCCCACGGACTCCTGCTTCTTCCACAGCTTCTCTAACTGCAGCTTCTTTGACAGTCTCATCATTCTCCCATCCACCCTATATGAATCCATGAATCAAAACACGTTTTTAAAGGAAGATAGAATCAAAAACAAGAAGAAAGTGAATTTTGGTTGTACCTTGGGAAACAAAAGTCCCGGTCCACTAGATGAGCTGATCATCAACACTTGAACCACTTTCCCAGATTCAGAATTACCATCTTTTATATACCTAAACGGAATACACCTACAAACGCCGTGACACAAAACTTGTTAAAAAAAAGGACAGCTAAACGTTAAACTCATGTCATGTCATAAAAAATAAAAATAAAACTCAAATGGAAACAAGGACCAAGCAATGTCTATAACACTACCAAAACAAAACAAAAAACATCTTACTCAGTTTGACCCAAAAAAAAACATCTTACTCAGTAATAACATTATTCTTATTTGGGAATCTCTCCTACTAATAACCAAAATCATAAATCCGATACGAAGACAATTCAATATCACGACGCATGAACTTCAAAGAGACATATACATAGGCCTGTGTAAGAAAATATACAGTACCCGGCAATGAGACGCGATCCATCCTTGTACCGTTGCTGAAGCCGACCCGTACGGGCAACCAAATCACACATCACCACCACCGAAATAACAAAAAAGAAAAAATATATAGCTAGACGAAATTCGAATTGTTAGCCATCAAGATGAGGAGGATGAAGAAAACAAAAAAGCAGACAGAGCCTAGTCGACGGGACAACAATCTTTCACGACTCTTTTTGGATATCCCACAAATGCGCTTCTTCTACCTACACCGTTGCTGTCTCCAACGGTTGAGAAGAGATCTCCCCATTGATCTGATCTGACGGCTGGGGGTGTTAGATCTAGGGTTTTTGTAGAGTCTCGATTTAGATTTTTTTTTTCTTTTTAAAGCGCGAAGCTCGGATCGGCACCGTCAGGTAGTCACGTGGCTTATGTGACAGCTTATTGGGCCCATGGGCCCGGTTTTTTCAGAGAATGTGGATTAGGAAGCGGTTTGATCTTTTTTAATTGAACCAGTTATTGTCTTAGTGAAACGTTAAATAAAGAAACCCTTAAGACAGTCATTGAGAAACCTGGTTCTGCTCTGTAATTAGCTTTGAAAAAAACATCAAATCTTTGTTAACTTGAAGAGTAATACTATCTACATATATTTCAATGCTAATTGCCTCAACTGAATCATCAACTTCATTGATAAAAAACTCTTCTGGAATGTTGATGATCCGATCCAATTGAGTCAATTAACAATGAAATATATAGAAATAATATTACTGTAAGCTTTCCAACGTAATGGTAATGGTCCGACCTGGCCCATTAATTAACTGTATTGCGGTTCATACCACGAAGGTTACAAAGAGTCCACCACCTATCGACAGCGTAATAGTCACATCTAGTAGGCCACGGAGAGTAAAAACAAAGTATATTCGATTCAACACCTGACCATTAGGCATAATCAACATTTTAACCATTTTTTTTCGTCGGCAACAACACTTAAAAGTTAAAACATATATATACCAATGTTAAAAAAAAAAATTAGACGCGGTTGTTGGACGTCTTATGAAAAAGTAATGTTTAGATGGATGTTTATACCATTTTTAAACGTCTAAACCAAGATTAAAAAAAACTGTTTAGAAAATCATTTCGCTCAGATTTTGTTTTTCAATTAGGCGGAAGCTAACTAGACTGTTTTTTAAAACACTCATATACACATTAGAAATCAACACGTTTTGGCTCGGATTAGCCAAAATATTAGTATTAGTTAGTAGTACAGAAAGTAGCCATAAAACTGGCGCATCCAACACCAAGAAACATGATCGAATATTCACACTCAATTATGCAAACCTTAAAAAGCGCAGAAGCACGTTCATTTTCAGCCACAGTAGCACATGCTTCTCTACACATCTAAACAAACAATCACCGAGGAGTTCATGTTAATATCAACTGAACCTCGTGACGATTATTACCAAAGCAAAATGGACTTTCTTAACCACGTGGTGAAGAGAGAGACTACTTTTGTTTCGTTGTATTATTAGAAGACCCCACACCAATCACAAACACACTATTTTATTGTTTTGTATATCCGATCCCTAAAATTAAGATTCTTCTGACAAAACCTATCATATAAGAAATGGTCCGAGAGTGAGGGGTCACCCTCAAGAGGGGTTTATTACAGTTTTACTACAAATTGCAATAGCCGGTTAACCGGTTTACACCAACTGCCTGATCCCAAACCCATTGTCATTTGTGTGGTCAATAAAAAAACTATTATTTATTTATTAATGCAATTTCGTCTTCTTCCTTCTTTACTTTATAGGGACAAACAGACCGATTCATAATAGAATACGAAACTCGAAAATCCTTCCTTTTCTTAAATCTCAGAATCTCCAACTCTCTGTATAGATCGATTCTAATTTTCTCCTTTTGTACATTTATTTATATACATACAAAAAAACATCAAATCTGTTTGCGTGATCTGTAATTGAAGTTGGTCCCTGATCGCGATCAAGGAGCTGGTAAGGTTGATTAGGTGAGTTCCGATCTGTTAACGATAGGGTTTTTGGTTGTGTTGATCTGATTTGTAAACTGTTTGGTTCTTATTTACTGATTCATGTTTTCTGTGTTGTCTGATCCGCCTGCTTTATGTCCAATTTTTATGTTTTGAAATAATTGGATTTTTTTTTTTTTGAGTTGAGACACCAATAAACTGAATAACATTAGATCTATAGTCTTGAAAATGGTTGATATTCTTTTGGCTTCTTGTGTGTGTCTCAAGTTACTTTGGTCTCTCTCATTGGTGCTTAATTCATTTCAGCTAGAGAGAGATGATCTTCTTAATATTTGTGCTCATTCTATTTTTTCTTTTATAATTGTGTTGCTATAGTTATATGCTTATTCTGAGGAATGGTGTTCAAGAGGAAGCTAGACTGCGTATCTGTTGCCTTTGATTACCCCAATGTTCCCAGAGCTCCTCGTTCCTGCAGGGTAAAAAAAACGATCACGTCATTGATTCTCTTCTGGATCTTTGTTAGCCCTCTCTGTTATCATGAATGACTCTCGGTTGATTTTTTTTTTTTTCAGAGGAAGGTTCTAAACAAGGGAACCGATGATGATGACGCTAAGATGTGTGCAATGGACTTGCTCGCTTCTCTGGCTGGAAAGATACTAGAGGAAGGCCAGAGTTCCTCAGCCTCTTCCAATGCATTTTTTGAAGTTAATAATCACGAAGTTAAACAAGAAGACCATTACAAGCCTCTTAAATCTGAGTCGTCTGACCAAGGAAACTCTGTTTCAAGACCTCCATATGAAGAAAACACTAATGACAAGTGTGTGGTAAACAGCTTCTCGTTTCCTGATAACGACGAAGGCGTTTTGGAGCGAACTCCGATGTCTGATCATCACAAGAAGATTCATGGGGAGATTGGTGGTGGTCATGGGAACGCTGGGTCTGAACAAGGAGTAGCAACAACCCATGGCTTGGAAGATGGAGGAGGCTTAACCACTAACACTTGCCACTTAGAGGATAAAACTGCATTAGGTGTGCAGTTCCCTAAACCAGTCTGCGTGGATATGACGATCCCTAATGGTTCCCTTGCTAGACATGGGAATCATACTAACCTAGCTAGAGATGATGATGAAAAACTATTTAGTTATCGTAAATGTAGCAATAAGTTTATGTCGTATAGGATAAGAAAGTCCAAATATAGGAAACAAGTTCCTAAGGATTATGGACACTACAGATCTGGTAAGTATCTCACTTATATATCTAAATAGATTTCTTCAATGTTTTCTGCTCAACGTTTTGATCACGATTGTTTAGTAGATGTTGGCGTAAAGGTTCTTCACCGGAAAAGAAAATCATGTTATGGATACAACGGATGGCTGCGTGAGACCAAGACCATTTATAAGAGGAGAAGATCACCGGACCGAAGCTCGGTTGTAACTTCTGATGGTGGACTTAGTAATGCAAGTGTTTCCAAGTTACATGAGAAGCGAGGTTCAGGTGGTTATTACAACTCTCCAGTTATCTTAATCTTAAGCTGTTGTGGTTCTCATGTGAATATGTGGTGCAGTAAAGCTAAGTATCAAGTCCTTTAGGATTCCAGAGCTTTTTATTGAAGTTCCAGAAACTGCAACTGTGGGATCACTGAAGGTACATGGCGCAATGTTAACATTATGGTATTTAATATAACAGAGTCGTGACCTTTGACCGTTTTGGTTGCACAGAGGACCGTGATGGAGGCTGTCAGTGTTTTACTCAGCGGTGGAATACGTGTTGGGGTATTGGTACATGGGAAGAAGGTCAGAGATGACAAGAGAACTCTGTCACAGACTGGGATCTCATGTGAAGAGAATCTAACCAACCTTGGGTTCACCTTGGAGCCTGGCCTCAGCAAAGTTCCCATACCTTTATGTTCCGAAGATCCTGTGGTGGTTGTGCCACCACCAACCGAGCCGACAAGTTTATGTGAACGGTACTAAGAAAACTCACTAACTTGTCATTGTGCTGCGGGATTTGCTTTAATCCCGCAGAAGATTCCTAAGCAAAAAAGCGATTCTTGATGATCTTCCCAGGTCTGCGGCTTCTCCCACGTTAGATTCTGGAATTCCTCATGCAGATGACGTGATTATGGACAATAATAACCTCGAGTTAGTTCCATACCAGAGTGAGATATCTATTGATGAACCTTCATCAGATTCAAGAGCGCTTGTTCCACTCCCAGCCTTAGAGGAAGTTAAGGCGCTTGCCATAGTTCCGTTGAACCAGAAACCTAAGCGTACAGAGCTTGCCCAGCGCAGAACCAGGAGACCTTTCTCTGTGACAGAGGTAGAAGCTCTCGTACAAGCAGTTGAGGAACTCGGGACTGGAAGGTATTATAGTTAGTTTCATGTGGTTTATTCCTTGGTTAATGTCAAAACTCAAAAGCTAACGGTCGGTCGATATCTCACACAGATGGCGTGATGTGAAATTGCGTGCTTTTGAGAATGCAGATCATCGGACCTACGTGGACTTGAAGGTAAAAAACATTAAACACAAACTTGTAAAAAATCTTGAGGAACATATCACTGTCTCATAGTGTCTTAATGTTGCAAGTAACTATGATTTTTTTACAGGATAAATGGAAGACGCTGGTTCACACAGCAAGTATATCACCGCAGCAAAGAAGAGGAGAGCCGGTGCCACAAGAACTACTAGACAGAGTGTTGAGGGCATACGGGTATTGGTCGCAGCACCAAGGGAAACATCATGCGAGAGGAGCACCCAAAGATGCAGACACGAACAGAGGTGGAGCTCTTGAATCAGGTGTTTCAGTGTAAAAAGGAGGCAAGTATTGGTGGGTGTACAGATGAAAACAAGAATAATAATTGTAAACTCGGTTTCTGCATAGATTAATCGTCTTTCTACTAAAATACAATTTATTTTTTTGGTTTGGCATTTTGTAAATGACTCCACAAAGTTTAGCTTTTCTGTACTTGTTTAATCTCAAACTGATTATGTTGTGTAATATGGTCGGTCCAGAATGTAATTCTAGACATTCTTTTATTATTGTTTATCCTTTCGGACAGTCAGATAACACAGTGGAGTGTTGGCTACTAGTGATACTTACAAATCAATGACCTTCTGTAAGGCTTAGAAGCTTTCTAACAATGTGTTACTTATTTCTCTACAATAGTACAACCAGTGATTCGCCATCCAAGTTCTTTATATTCTACACCTAACTTCCCTATTCTAAGATCCTTAGTGCATCAAAGACGGACAGTTATTGAACATGGCATCTTTGGCAAGAACGCCTCACAGTTCTTGATGACATCCTTCATGCGCACAGATCATTTTCTCAATCTCCCTCTGCTGCACCATCAAAAGAACGATCTCAGTTTTAGCAAATTTCGAAAGAAGCACAAGTTATATGGAGTTTGGCAGTTATATGTGTACCTGGGATAATAACGTATTACGGCTTATTACGCTTTGCCTGATTCCATTGCTCCAGCAAACAAGTAACACCCTCCTCCAGCGTAGCCTTCCTCTCTTCTCTAAAGTTCCACAGCTCTGAGGAGACATACCTTCCACTCGGGTTATACTCGTTTATCTCCTGCAATGCATTTGCCACTGCTTGGTACGCATCATCCCCCAGTTCATTCTTCAGGGTTCTCAACTTCTCGTCATCCTCATCTATCACTTCCTGACAAAGATATTATCAAGCACCAATTCATAAACCTAAGTTCCAACATCCATCTGTGGATTGCAGCTGTAGTACACACATGCACATGAATAACAACACTCGAGGAAGCATTTTATTTAGGTACCACTATAGTTTCTGCAGCATCAAGCTTTATCCGTTTGAAAGGATGCCAATCTGGATCCTTGAGATATTCTTCCCAGAGCTGGATGATTTCAACTGCCCAATCCTCTAGATCTTCTTGACAATACTTTCTTCTCATTGCTTCCATGAAAGGTTTGGTGTCAAGCTCCCCCATTCTCCTAACACCAATATGCGATCTCATGTCTCTCAAATTCTACAAATGCAATCAAATTAAGAAAATCCATCAACAAGGAAAAATCAAGTAGTGAAATAGATCTATGACTACATACGCTGATCAGTGCTCTTCGAGCTTCTTGAAGCTCATCATTGGTCTCCCGCTCCCGAACGACAAGATCTTGATTAAATTTGTTTACATGTGCAAGCTCTCCTTCCTTCTCACTAAGGTCTCTGAGGAAGGTCTCCACCTTGTTCACTATTTCAGTACCACCGTTGAACTCCATGTGCCTCATCACGCTCAACTCTCTTTTCAGATTTTCGACCTCAAGTTCAAGATCTTGTTTCTGATCCAGCTGTCTTTCCAGTGCAAGAATCCTCTCACGAAGCTTTTCCTTTTGCATCTATGGTTTTAAAAAACACGGCAGGACCTTGTCACATAAAGCTTAAGAAGAGCAAAGTTTTTGTGGACGAAGGAAGTGTTTTTTCAGACCTTGTGATCTACAGCCATTCTTTTAACTTTCTCTCTTGTCTTTTGCTGTTCCACGGCTACTAGTTGAACGTAACTATATTTAGCGGCGCTCTGAAAATAATGGCAATGGTACAAAATTTCAGAAGAAAGAAGCAAAACCAGATCATCTTAGTTTAAGAAATGAGGACGTTAGCATATACACATACCTGTTCAAGCTCTTTTGCCACGATTTTCCTCTGTGTTTCATTCTCTGCGTCACGTTTTTCCAAAACAGATTCTCTAATTTGAAGTTCCTTCATCTGAGTCTCCAGCTGCGCCTTTTGCTTTTCATGATCAGCAAAGATTCTGTTAAAGTGATCAGTCGATCTTTGTTGTCTTCCCGTGAGATCTTCACATGCAAAAAAACAGAAAATGTAAAAAAAAGCAATACACATAGCTAGCTGAGTGAAGCAACAAGAGGGGAAAAAGCTCACCTTGACTGTAACCATGGAGAATCTTATCTTTCTCTTCAGTCTCATACTTAAGTGTAATAGAAGTCTTGGAGAATTTCTCCTCTAGCTTCCTCAACTGATTCTGTATGTTCTCAGAGATTAAGTTCAGACGCTGCACAAGCTTACGGTCTTTCCTAGCCTCTTCTTCTGCAAACCTAGAAACACTTTTGAGGTCACCCATCTTCCGCAAGTACTCTCCTATATAGTTAGCCCTATAATAATCATCAGCATTGGCAAGCCACGCATAAAGACTCGAGTCACCACCACCACCTTCACCAACACAACTCAGCCAATCTTTTTTACCATGGCCATCTTCTTGATAAGCCTTCTTAAACAGCAAAGCATCGTTAAGACCATTCCAGTCTCTGTTAAACTCAACTATCCCGGTTCCTGAATGACCGAAACAGTCCCACACGGTACGAACTCTAATCGGGTTGAACCCTCTCCGGATCAGTTCATCCTTAAGCTGTGGTCCACTTTCACCAGTACAACACATACCATCATGTCCCTTCTTTGTTGGTATATTAACCAAAATACCTTTCCAAGGCCACACAAGTTTCTCGAACTGATCATCATAAGCCAGAGAAACTTCGCCGGTTACAGCAGGCGATAATGCCGACGCCAAGGCTAATTTTGAGCGCTTAGAGACGGTAGCAGAAGCGTAATCAGCGAGATCTTTGCGAAGGTACTTGGCGAGAGCACGGTGGGAAGCCTTCTCGGTGAGGCTACGTTTCTTGGAACAGCTGTTACCAACTCCAGAAGCGTGCTGGAGGATGTCGATGTAGAGACCAACCTTCTGCTTGGGGCAGTAAGGGCAGAGGAAAGTGCGGTAGGAGACTCTGACCTCGAGCTTTCCGCTCTTGAGTTTTTTGTACAGATTGTTCTCGTAATCTGTCATCATCTTGTTGTTGTTCTTCATCACCATCTTGTTGCATTATTGTGTTTATGCATCAAAAAGGAAACTGCATTATCGAAGCACATTGTAGAAAAAAAAAACTTTACATGGTTGGATCAAATGTTACAGCTTACAACAGAACACAATCCTACAGTTAAATTGTTTCCTTTGTCTCTCTTAAGTTATATGAAACAAACATGCATGTTTTGGTTTCTGGAGAAATGATGAAAAATTGGGATCTAAAGTTGATCGAATTGTGAAACCCTAAAACTGAAACGGAAAATGTCGGCATCGATCGATCAACAGCCAGAAGAGAATTTGGTGGGGGGGGGGGTTTAAAACATGAATGTCAAATCAATCAATGAGGACGTAAGACCGGTACCTTAGAAAGAGAGTTGTCTTGAGAGAGAGAGAGACTTCAGAAGATTCTGGAGATCATAAGAACTTCGTTCTGATTCATTTGACCCTTTTTTGTTTTTGTTTTCTGAGTTCTGTTCGATTTCGAGTTCGAGGTAGAAGCAGTATAAACCTCTGTTTGTCTTTTACGCGCTATAGTCGCGCGTCGGGTTATATTTTCACAGTGACAACGGGTAGGTAAAAGTTATTTTTTTGGTCTCACTAAAGAACTCCTCGCTTAGGCATGGGCATTCGGGATCCCAATCGGGTTTCGGTTTTGTCCAATCGGGTTTCAGTTATTCGGGTTTATCAAAATCAGCTTCATTCAAATTATTTAAAAATTTGGTTCGGGACCGGTTCGGGTTCTATCGGGTTCGGGTCGGGGTTAGTAAATCTTCCAAGAACTGGTACAACCCAATGTACTTTCGGGTTTGAGTCCCAATCGAGTCTTCGGTTTAAAAATATCTAATTTTTACCTATTTTTTAACCAAAACATAAGAAAATTCGGTTCTTCGGATTTGAAATACCTAATTTGTAACTTTTTGTAACCAAAACATAAGTAAAATCGATTTAAAAATAAGAAATGAACATCAACCGTGATCATTCAAAATCAAACAAAAAGGAAACATATTTATTGATAAAAAGAAAACCAAATAAACGAAAGCATAAAACGAAAACCACGTTCTCATGAAATAAGAAATATTGTTTAGTGAAAACAAAATCTAAATCTAAATATTTCAAAATTCAATAGCCACATTTAACCATCAATCTTCATGTAATAGTACCACTAACCTTCATGTAATAGATAAGTATTTTAAATATTCAATATAGATTAATGTATTTTAAATACATATTAGGAATTGAGATCATATTTGGTACAAGATCTTTTTAGGGTTTTGAATGTTTCAGGTTCTATCGGATATTCATTTAGATTCGGGTTCGGTTCGGATAATACCCATAACCCGTAATACCATAAAAAAAGATCCATTCAGTTTTTATGTCGGGTTCGGATCACTTCAGATTCATTTTTATCGGATCGGATTCAGTTCGGATTTTCGGGTTCGATTTATTTGCCCAGCCCTATCCTCGCTAAATTAAACACGTTAGAAACAGTGTTTATGACAGCATCGTGTGTATTAGGGCAATCCAAGTTAACCGAAGATACGAAATTAAGAGCATCCACGTTTATTAATAATGTGGTGTGTAACAAAGTTTCTAAACATTAGATTTATAGGGGTGGGCGTTTGGGTATCCGTTCGGGTTCGGATCGGGTATTTCGGATTTTCGGGTATTTCGGTATAAAGATATAAAATCGGTTCGGGTATTTTTAGTTCGGGTTCGGTTATTTTAGATCGGGTTCGGATATTTAAATTCTAAAAAAAATACAAATATTTTTTTCATTTTTTAAGTTTCTTGTATTAAAAAATATAGATTTTACTTAAGTGATTTTTCTATTTTTTATAGATCGAATGATTAATAGATTTGAAGATAACATTTCAAAAATAAAAATATTAATTTGGCTATTGTTTTTAAACTTTGGATGTAACTTACATGAAACAAAAAGTTTGACATGCATTTTAAATAAATATCAAATTATTTTTTTCATAATTATATATAATCTTAAATATGTGTAACATCAATATAAATATTTTAAATAAAATGAGAGATGTAAACTAGAAAAATAAGGGCAAGTATACATATGTTCGGTTATGTTCGGATATTCATTCAGGTTCGGATATTACCCGTTCGGGTTCGGATATCTAATCTCTTCTAACTTAATATCCGTTCAAGTATTTTGCTATTTTGCTTCGGATTTCGGTTCAGATTTTTCGGATCGGGTTCGTGTGCCACTTCGGGTATCGGATAAAGTGTCCACCCCTACATTAGAAAATAAGACAAAAAAATGAAAAAGGAGGAAAGAAAGAGAATGAAGTTGTCTGCACCACAAAGTCCATACTTTCCTATGATGTATCAGTTAGTGATTAGTTCTTTTTTTTCATCTGATTTAAAATTTATTAAAAACATAAAACTACAATGAATTATTAATATTTACCACTTTAAGAAACTGTAATGGGTTTCACACCATTGGCCATGTTCTTAGAACCATCATTGAATATCTAAAATGTACACTATTGATGATTCTAATGCAATTGATTTAAGTAATTTTTTTTTTAAGTTTGAACCAATATGAAAGTGTCACTTGGTTAATGGTTTCTCTTAAAGTTCTAAAATATATAATTTAAAAATCGGCTTTATTTCTTTCTTTTTATCTTTTTGATTATTTTTAATTTTGAGTTCTTGTCATAAAACCTTTGACAATATTCTAATAGCATAGTGGACAGTATCTAAGTAGAGTTTCTCAAATATTTAATACTAGGTGGATGCCACAAATTCGCGGATATAAATATTATATGAAAATATATATTATGTATAGAATATCGTAAAGTTTTCATAAATTTGATGTAAAAATAATTGATGTATATTTAGTAATAAATGAAATTATCACATTAACTTCTTCAAAACGTACATATTATGCATTTTCTTTGGCCTCTTCATATTTTCTTGTTATTTTTTCGTTCTTTTTACTAATGTTTTCCTAAATGTTTACATATTTTTTGCCAAAGACTTATATATATATCTCTCTCTAAATAGTAATAAAAACCATACAATTAAAGAACCAAAAATCCATCTTATAACCGAAACCATGGCAGATAAGCCCTTCATGCTGTTGTCTGCGCTAGTTGGTTCCCACCATGTACTCGCAGTTATCGAGTGGGAAGAAACTTTGTTGGTTTCTAGAATTTTTGCCTCGAATAATCTTGTCCTGTCAGCAACAAGGCCCAAAGAAGAACTGATTCCCGTATCGAGAGAAGTAGAACGAGCAATTTTCAGTTTCTACAAAAAGACAGTGATCTACTCATAAATTACAAGCTTTCAATGATTAAAGTCTAACCAGATAAAAAGAAAGTTAAAAAGTTGCTGCATTTTTCTCGGTTTCTTGATCTTTCTTTTCCTGGATGCTTGGCATGTCAACAAGATGCTTGAAGAACTCATTCGCAGGGAGAGAAGCAGAAGAAGCGTTTTCCGTTGCCTGCAAAACCAAATACAATGCATAAACACATCAATTACTCTTCCATTACTCACTCAGCTTCACGCCAAGACGTGATTACTCAACAAACTTTCAATGTTTGAAATCTAACCAAATACAAACTTCCAAAGTCGAACCAAATACAACGCATAAACACATGTTTCCTCAAAAACCATAGCTATACTCACTCAGCCTTAAGATAGCGATTTACTCACAAAGGTACAAGTTTTCAATGATTGAAGTCTAACCAGATAAAAAGAAAGTTAAAAAGTTGCTGCATTTTTCTCGGTTTCTTGATCTTTCTTTTCCTGGATGCTTGGCATGTCAATAAGATGCTTGAAGAACTCATATTCGCAGGGAGAGAAGCAGAAGAAGCGTTTTCCGTTGCCTGCAAAACCAAATACAATGCATAAACACATCAATTACTTTTCCATTACTCACTCAGCTTCACGCCAAGACGTGATTACTCAACAAACTTTCAATGTTTGAAATCTAACCAAATACAAACTTCCAAAGTCGAACCAAATACAACGCATAAACACATGTTTCCTCAAAAACCATAGCTATACTCACTCAGCCTTAAGATAGTGATTTACTCACAAAGGTACAAACTTTCAATGATTGAAGTCTAACCAGATAAAAAGAAAGTTAAAAAGTTACCGCATTTTTCTCGGTTTCTTGATCTTTCTTTTCCTGGATGCTTGGCATGTCAATAAGATGGTGCGATGAAGAACTCATATCTGGAGGGAGAAGCAGAAGAAGCATTTTCCGTAGCATGCAAAACCAAATACAACGCATAAACACATTAATTACTCTTCCTTTACTCACTCAGCCTCACGCCAAGACGTGATTACTTGTAAATGAACAAACTTTCAATGATTGAAGTCTAACCAAATACAAACTTCCAAAATCGAACCAAATACAATGCATAAACACATGTTTCTTCAAAAACCATAAATTTACTCACTCAGCATCAAGACAGTGATTTACTCTAACCAAATAAAAAGAAAGTTAGAAAGTTACAATTTGTTAAAATTTCTTAAGAAATGGTTCTTCCATTTGGCACCTTTTTTCCTAATTTCAAATTTTAATTGGCCAGAACATATTTCACTAATGTTGGTGTATAAAGCTGCCTGAAATATTATGCTACTGACATGCTCACAAAATAGCTACGAGTCAAATAAGATGCTACATTGTATAAGTTAGAAGTGGCCAGAACATATTCAAGTGGTAGCCTGATAAAGTGATAAGAGCCCAGAGCAGAAAAAAATGATTCAAATCAAGACGCATGGATTTTGCATTAGACAATAACTACCAGTTCAAGAACTTTATCCTTCCTTCCTTCCTATTGAATCGCTCTTTTGAACAAATCGTTTGCTTTTTTGGTCATATTAAGAATTGTTTGTTATAATTGCTTTGTAAACTAAAAATAGAATCAGCATTCTCCCTTACATATAGGAATCAACTCCCACCTTCCATATTCTCATATGTTTTTTTTTTGTCAACTAACTCATTGATTTAAAGAACAAAGAACATTATCTCCAAAAAGAATTGGTATAACAAACTTGTTTTTTTCCTGATCATTCACCAACTACTAATTAACCAGACATGAAGATCATGCCACTGATGTCCATCGCCTTCTTCATACTCTTTGTATCATTTCTGGCTCCGATCAAAGCTCAAGGTATCGTTGGCTGCGACACTCAACTTGATAAATGCATAACCGCGATGAATAAAAATGAATGGGGTCTCGTGCAAAAAGACTGTTGTCCCAGATTGAGAAAGAAAGGCCCTCAACCATGTATGTGTTTGATGTTTAAGTACCCTACGCTTAAAACTCCTGCTATGAGGCTTATCAAATATTGTCAAGCTCCGACTCCCAAGTGCTAAAAGATTAATATACAATAAATTAACAAGAATGTTTCGACCGAACTCGTGGACTAGCTGTCTTGTACTGGTGTCGTTTCTTGTTATAACTTTATGTAAACATGATTTTTATATAGTCAAGTAAACGTTTCTTTTGGTACAATGTATGTCATGACATCCCTAGTTGCAGCTTTCCCCTGCTGCAAACGAGTTGTTCAAAGATAAGAGATAACGGAACTCGTATTCGTGAGGCCTTACTTCTATTAGTTTGCTCAAAGACCACACACTTTGCTTGTTCAGCCACTCCATCACCGTTTCCTTGAGCTGCAAGCAACGTTGTCCTGGTGGTAGTTGTCTGCATATCCATTCAACTAACGACCCTTCGTCCTCTGCGAAATCTCGAAGACGCTTGTGCAAGTATCTCGGAATCACAATCTTTTTCCTCCCGGTGATACCTATGGAAGCTTCTAAGTACTCGGTTCTTGCTTTGATTAGTTCGTTCACCACATCTTCTGCTGTATAGACTCTCAACTGTATCATGCATACACAGATTCCTTGTCACTTTAGTAACCCTGAAGAAACATTTTATCTTACCGAACACATGGAGAAAAGGAGTGAACTTACTGCAGGCGAAGACCAATCTCCACGACAAAGCACGAACATTAGGTTCGGTTCATCGCATCGGAATCCGTACCGTTTGTGTGCATCAGTACTTGCAGTTTCCATAGGTTTGCGTGGACTGTGCAAGATGGATCCTTCAATATCTAGAGCAGAGAGTTCCGTTCCTCCCACGTCAACTGTTGCCTACAACACAAGTCAATCTGATTTAACTATGAGAAGTTTAACAAGATGAGTCTTCTTGTTATGTTAATATTTAATTAAGTAACCATTTTGAGAATGGCCAGTAGTTTCTCCTTTGATGAAGGTAGTCCATGTTCCAAAAATCCCTGCAAACAAAACTCATGTGTTTCAGAACTTGGTTTCAACTAAAGATAGTTATTGGAGCTAGCTAGTTACATTCATGACGCATGCGTTGTAGGTATTGATCCAGAACGCCAATTTTTTCTTGTGATTCAAGAAACTCAGATCGACTTTGCTCAACTTCTCCTTCAAAACCCTACACAAGTTTTGTGTGTTTTAAACGAAATCTTCAACAAGCAATAGATATTTCACGATGAAGGGTGTAGTACTGTGTTTAGTAAGCAGCCGCTTCTGTATCGTATTAACAATCGAAATATGGTTTTAACAGATATTTAAGAAGGAAGCTGACACTGAAGTACCTTAGATTGACAAGAGAAGTTGAGCAATCGTATAGACGACTGCAAGTTCGAGTGATGTGTATGAAGTTCTTGTTAAGCTAGATGGGCTTCACACTTAAAACCAATTGGTTTTAAGTGTGAAGCCCATCTAGCTTAACATGGTATCAGAGCCCACGATCCACAAAGTCTAACCCGATCCACATCGATCTGTGCCCAAAGCTGGCCCATCGATCCTTGCCCATGAATTCCGAGATTGACACTCAAAGAGCCATTATCTCGAGGGGGCGTATTAGACACAAAGTGTCCCACATCGGAAGTTGGAACTAATATTCACTAGTATATAAGATAGATGGGTCAATCTACTTATCACCAATTGGTTTTAAGTGTGAAGCCCAGCTAGCTTAACAGTTCTTGTACTCTCCAATGTCTCTTTGAGAAGTCCCCATCATAACTCCATAAGGATCAAGGCTTGATGCGTTCTGACCATACACCGATCCGCGTTTGAAAGAAGCGTTCTTCAGGTGTGAGAGGCTCAGCTTTGAAACCGTTCTTGAACCTTCTCGCTCACGGGACAACCTGTTGAGTTCCAGATAGATTCCCATCAAGCACTTCAACAGATCCTCTGATACTCCATTTGGTGTCGTCTCTTGCCCTTTCTTGCTATCTTGCATTCTTGAAAATGTGGAAGAACGGTGTCTTGGTGAGAAGGGATTGCTCATTTGAATGTTCTTGCTATCTTGCATTCTTGAAAAACTCGAAGAACTGTGTCTTGGTGAGAAGGGATTGCTCATTTGAATATCCTTGAAACCATGAGGATCTTCACAACTCTGTAACTTGGATCTTTGTTTTAGATCCTTAGATCTCATCTTTGGAATGTCACTGTCAGGTTCCCAAGGAAGATGATTCTGCCTTTGTAGTAGTTTCTTAGGAGTAGTCATCATCATCCTCTCTTCTCTTTCATCAAATCTGGCTTCAAGTTCTTGATTCACTTTCCTCTCACTATACACATCATGTTTCAGATCTTGGATTTGTTTCTCGAGGCAGAGTATCTCTGCCTCAACCGTAGCAAGCTCCTCTATTATCTCTTGAACCTAAAAAACCTCAAAATCATGTTACATTTCTTTCATTTGAACATTCAAAACGCAGAGTTTTTTTAAATCTATAAATAGACTTGCCTGAGGAGGAAGAAGCAGTAAAGAGAGACGAGGCTGAGACAAGACAGGACCACGTAGTATACCACGTAAAGCCTTGTTGAGTGCTTGCTCGTCCTCTAGCTCTCCTTGCATTTTCATCACATCTCTCTGAAGACGAAGTTTTTGTTTCTTCTTTAGCAAGTCACTCTTCTCTTCCAGTTCTATAGATGAGTTTTGACTTACTTGGTTTTGCAATTCCTGGCGGTTTAGACGGCGATGATGATCAAGAAGATCCGCTACACTTTGTTGACCTTCAAGTAAGTTTTTAATATTCATTTTGCGTTTCTATGGAGTCTAGAGAAAAAATGGTAACTAACTAACCATGTGTTTAGTGAAGCTATATAAATGGGATTAATGTGGTGAAGATGTGAGATCATAAGTAACAGTCGTGCCAGCAATTATAAGCGTATGATGTTTCATGCATTGGCTTGAAATTGTTTTTTCGGAGTACGAGAAAGTAGTCATGACTCATGATCGTGAAAGCCATTAACACGAAAGAGGTTTGATTCAGGTTAGAGAAAAGACAATTTTAATTTAAAATAAAAACAAAGCACAACATGGCTTTACTATATTTCGTTTGACTCGATATAAAAACAAAGCACAACATGGCTTTACTAATAAAAACAAAGCACAATTTTTTCCCTTTTTTTTTACAAAAACAAAAATCTGACTGGTGACATGAGTTATATATTATTTAATTTGAGTCATGAGTAGAACTTATTAGTAGAACTCAAAAATATTGCCTCTTTGTGAGGCTTTACTGTAATCTCATGGACCCGCTCAATCTCATCACTGTAATCTCTCTTTTATACAATCTTGAAACCACTAGGATCAAAATCTTGTCAGTTGTCACCATTCTAAACCCATATGTTTGAATCATTCCAGTGTTGTTGGATTTTGTATAGGTAAGATAGCAAGTTGAGGACATCAGAGACGTGCGGCTTCACGCATTCGAGACTAACTTGGGATCATTTCAAGGTACACCTGCAGTAAAGGTATTGCTTCTTCTTGAAATAACCTTCATAACATCTCAAGAGTGATTATACTAATATCCATATCAAAAATTCAAATATGCAAGATCTCTAACGTATCAACAATGGAAGTAAAGCTAGTCTGCCCGTTTGTGAGAAGAGCCTTAAAAGCGTTTTATAAGAAGGACAAGCCGGAGGCTAATGCAAACAGAGACAGTAGAAGTAGTAGACAACGTCGTGAAGCTAATAATGAACCAAGGGTAAATCCATTCACACTGCCCACTCATTTTCTTGTCTTTTCGTTTGAAAAGAAATCGAACACAAACCTCAACATGTGTTTTACAGAGACCTCTATGAAAACGGTAAGAAGTTTAGATGTCATGTCCTTGCTTAAGTGAGAAGAAGTCAGGTATCTTCATTCTTCTGTGCCAATATTTTTAGAGCTCTATGAGAACTAAGAACACCAAGAGCATCTACCTTTGTGTTTTAATATATGCGTTCATTATGAATTGTAGATGGGTACCCATATTGTTTCATTTCAAATGTGGGCAAACCAGCGTCAGAGCAATATTGAGCAGCACCAGTCCATTTTCAAAATCTATCAACCCTATTTTAATTAGTTATGAAAAAGATCTAATGTCAGAATTGAACTGCTGATTAACTATGATATTTATGATCATTCTGTTTTCTGAAAGACTAACTTTTATACATTCTTAATATTTGTTATATGTTCGAACAATAATCTTCTCTAGTGAGAAAAAACTGATTTCTTAATTCCTTTTTCGAAAGGAGAATACAAATTGGATCAAATTACTAGAAGATGTGACAAATTAGATGAACCTGGTAGTTGATTTCTATCAAGACTTGTACAAGAAGCAGAGGATGGACATATGATAGTGCTTTGTAACTGAGTCAGCAAAATCACATCAATCAAAGAGCGACGAATGTTATCGTATGCTGGAAGAGACTGAACCAAACAAATGGTGACTCATATTGTCATTGGCGGACCTACATTGTATAGGGAGGAGGCAGGTGCCCCACAAAAATATACAAATAAATCAATTTGCATATATAACAACAAGTTTTCCTTAGTATTGTTGGCTTAAATCCTTTGCTTGCCCCCTCTGATCCACGGTTCAAACCCTCCCAAGTCCTCAACTTCCTTTTTATTTTATTTTATGTCCCCACAAAATTATTTTCCTAGATTCGTCGCTGCATATTGTAGAATCAATAGTCCCATGTGACCAGATGCGCTGCCTAGATTATGGTTCATCATGCATGAATATTTCTGTAGCTAGGCATGAAATTCAAATAAGATCTAACATTAACGTCTAATATAAACACTATTATTATCTTTCCTGAAAGAGACTGCAAGCAGCCCACATAGATACATACATATTGGAAGGGATACCTAGTCAAAGACTCAAAGTGCTAGTTATGTATTACATGTAGAGAGATATAAAAGATAACAATGTAAAGTAGTTTCATATTTTCATATATATATATAAATGGATTTTGTGGTCCAGTGATAGTATCGGGTCTTTGATACAAACACATTTCAGATTCGATTTTTTTGCTGTAGAAATTAAGTTATTTTTCACCACGGTTATGGATATGTCTTGTACGAGAGTACCCGAAAGAAAGCATATTGTGGACTGTATTTTTCAACTAAAAATAGATATGTATCTTTAATAAATCTGAATTTAACCAATTATAATATATAACCAGTGCCAAGCAAGTTTTATCGAGATTTTAGTTTTCTCATAATTTGTAAACACTACACGTATGTTGGAAAAACATTATAGAATAGAAGAGAAAGTCATGATGAGTAGTTGGGAATTTTCTAATGCCATGGATGAATATTAAACATTTGTATGGTTTGGTCTTGAGTCACTATAACATTAATTGGGAAATGCAATACGTTACCTCCATTCTCGAAATTTCAATTTCACTTTTTTAAAAAGTTGATCCTGAACCGGCCGCCTCATATTCATAATTCATAATTACTTTTAATTCATAATTGAAAAACTTACGTACGCTATATATCTTGACTATTCTTGCAACAAGATATGTGAAAGAGAAAAAAAAATAAAAGGCAAACCTACCAGTACTGTTTATTGCCCATAGTCATACTCCACAGTCATGTATCTAATCTAACTATGGGAAAAATATAAATTGATGTGACAATTTAATTTAACACTCATCGATTGTCATGTCTCCTGCATGTTGTACTATAAATACCTCCACTTGCCTAAAGAATACCATAAAACTCAAAGCAAAATGAAGACTTGTCTACTTCTCTTTCTCATCTTCTCACTTCTTTTGTCATTTTCTTCAGCTGAGCAATGTGGTCGACAAGCCGGAGGAGCTCTCTGCCCCAACGGTCTATGCTGCAGCGAGTTCGGATGGTGCGGTAACACTGAACCTTACTGTAAGCAGCCTGGCTGCCAAAGCCAGTGCGGCGGTACTCCTCCTGGCCCCACTGGTGATCTTTCAGGCATCATTTCAAGATCTCAGTTCGATGACATGCTTAAACATAGAAATGATAATGCTTGTCCCGCTAGAGGTTTCTACACTTATGATGCCTTTATCAATGCCGCTAAGTCTTTCCCTGGCTTCGGCACCACCGGAGACACCGCCACAAGGAAGAAAGAAATCGCCGCCTTCTTTGGTCAGACTTCCCACGAGACCACTGGTAATCTCTGATTATTTTCGTTTTTAACATAATTATTGTTTTGATTTAGATGGAAAAAACTCAAATACCAATTAAAAAAATTATAAACAGGAATTATAAAACAATATAATTTTTACGTTTATCATTACCAGTTTTTTTGCTTAAAACGTTACAAATATAAGAAATTTTCCAAAATGACTTCTATATTACAAATCTATCAAAAGTTGATATACAAAACGTCACACATAAGTTTCAAACGCACAATTTCCCAAATTCAAAATTAAACACGTAATGAAGACAAATAAGAAGTTTAATAAGTAACGTAATAGATTGTACTTTTTATTTAATTAACAAAAGTCTAATTTGTTACGTTATTGTAGTTGTGACTAATAAACTAATGAAATGGACGATTGCATGTTGAAGGTGGGTGGGCCACAGCACCAGACGGACCATATTCATGGGGCTACTGTTTCAAACAAGAGCAGAACCCTTCTTCAGACTACTGTTCACCCAGTGCCACATGGCCATGCGCACCTGGTAAACGATACTACGGAAGAGGACCGATGCAGCTGACTTGGAACTACAACTACGGACAGTGTGGAAGAGCCATCGGATCTGACTTACTCAACAACCCTGACCTTGTCTCCAACGACGCAGTGACCGCTTTCAAAGCCGCGATTTGGTTCTGGATGACACCTCAGTCTCCAAAACCGTCTTGCCACGCTGTGATCATCGGCCAGTGGCAGCCTTCAGATGCTGACCGTGCTGCTGGAAGAGTACCGGGCTACGGTGTGATTACGAATATTATTAACGGTGGTTTAGAGTGTGGACGTGGCCAAGACGCTAGAGTCGCGGATAGAATTGGGTTTTACCAGAGGTACTGTAACATACTTGGAATTAATCCTGGAGGTAACCTTGATTGTTACAACCAGAGGTCCTTTTCTTCTGTTAACTCCTTCCTTGACGCTGCTATTTAATAAGGAGTACATTATGCAGCTTTGTATCCATAAACAATAAGTGATTCAGTATCAAACTAAATAAAACTCTTTGTCGTTATCTTAGCTTCACTTCTCATATTTGATCGCCAACACTTACCAATATTCAAAACCAAATCAAACTGAAATTCAATAATCTATGAGGTTTTTTACTGATACAACATTGAAAATCACTTTCAAGGAAACAAGAAAAACAAAAATTTCTGAATCACTCTGACACACGCACATTAAGTTGAAACGATTTTGGTTTTAGGTGGTAAGTTCCATGATGGCAGAGACAATATCCCCATCAGCAGCCTTAAGCGCCTTCACGGCCCTTGGCCTAGGAACTCCTGCTTGGGTCATCACCAACTCGATGTCCTTTGAGTCAACACCCTCCTCGTCAATCTCCTCATCATCATCTTGCACCACCGCAGCAGCACTCGAGGAAGATTCACCCTGCGAGACCACGTTGCTGATATCAGGAGCCTTGAACTGCTCCGCAGCCTGGGACTGGAGCTGAGAGCTCAAGTCCTCGATCTTTGCCTCTCCAAAGATCACGTACGTGTCCGATGCAGGGCTCTTGAACACATCAGGTTTTGATATGACAAACATGATCTGTCATGATATTCACACAATGAATCAATATATATTTTTGAATCTGTAAAATCTATTGAAAGAACAAAGAAAGAAAACACCAACGTTCTTGCTCTTCTTGACGGTGACACGGCTGACACCAGTGATAGGTTTCATCCCAAGCTTGAGCATGGCTTTGCGACTCTTCTTCTCACTTCTGCTTTGTTTTGACTTGCCTCCCTCTTGTCCTGTTTCACCAATCACATGTAAGAGCATTAATGATGCACCAAACAATAAACATATGTTTGATCAAAGGCATATCTATCTTACACATACTCAAAGCAGCATGAACTCAGTAACTAACAATATACAAGGATCTATACCCACAGAAGAATTAAAAAAGGAAGAGACCTACCCTCTGCATCATCATCATTATCATCGTCTTCGGAGTTATCCTCATCGTTGTCATCAACGTCCTCAACTTCAGGCTTATCAAGCTAGACACATCAATCCATAAATCAAACAAAAGTAAGACATAGGCTAAAGCTAAAAAAAATCAGATCTACAAGTTCCATAGCTTAAAAACACTAAGATCTGAGCGGCAATAAAAAAACAGTAACTGAGAGAGAAAGAAGATAAATCAAATTACATCGATCTTCTGCTCTTCCAGTTTGGCGGCGAGGATCTCTTTCTCTTCGGTAGTCATGATGATACGTGTCCTAGTTGAAGATTCGTGAAACTGTGCGGAAACCTTAAAACCCTAGAAAAGAAGACTATGGAAGTGAAGCTGACTGAGCTTAGTGTTTTTATCGCAAGGAAAATTACAAAGGCCCAATACTTATGTACATTGTCCGTTGGGCTTAGTTGCCGGATTCTCTTTTATTATTTAAAAAAATAATGATATTATCTGTGGGCCACGTAGTTCGATATTTGGGCTTTGGGCCCAATTTAGTACTTCCACTTGTTACCTTTCTTCTTCCCTCACCGGAGCACTAGGCGGGTGTCCGAATTAACTTATACGGACGACGACGGTGACTGAGGCTAACGAGAAGGACTCAGAAGCAGGCATGCCGATCGTTTCGAAGACACGCAGGCAGACTGATTACAAACTCTTTCCGCCTTCGGTTCCCATCGTTATCGATAATGGCGCCTCCTACTTCCGGATCGGGTACCTTATCCCCCATAAACCCTAACTTTTCATTCCATCTCAGTTTACTTTCAGATTCTGGTTAAAGTTTGAAACTTTTCTCGGTGTTTTCAGGTGGGCAGGAGAAACAGAGCCTCGTGTTGTTTTCCGCAATATCGTGCAAAGGCCACGCCACAAAGCTACAGGTCCTCTGATTATATGATGCTTCTTAGATTACTACAAGTGTTGGAGTCTCTCTTTAAGTTGATTGAAACTGTAGCTGGGGTTTAGAGATTATTATTATATGATTATGCGTAAAAGTTATTTCCTTGCTTGCATTTGCTTCCTTATTCTTATCTGTTTGTTAATGGTGTCTTTTATTTATGGTACAGGGGAAACTGTAACGATTGTTGGGGACTTTGATGCTGCGATGATGAAGTTCTTTGATTGCACTCGCTCTGGACCACGTTCTGCTTTTGACAGCAATGTTGTTTATCAATTCGAGATCATGGAATATGTATGGATCCTAAACCCTTTTGTCAGTGAATATTCGTGCTTCCATCATGTCTTTTTTTGTGAGCTTCTGCTCTCTGATGTTTCAAATTATAGCTCTTGAGATATTCCCTCTTGCATTTGTGTTCATTAGTTAAAGCATTCACTGACGAACTTGTGACACTTTTCTATTTCTCTGTTTTTAGATTCTTGATTTCGCCTTTGATCGTTTGGGGGCTAGTGGATCAGCGGTATGTACAAGATCTTTTTTTACGTCATCTTGATTTTGTGTTTCTTTATGGTCCTTGTAAGAATCCTATCTCTTGATTTAACGCCATTTGATGGCAGGGCAGATTGATCATCCAATCCTAATTACAGAATGCGTTGGCAACCCTGTTTATTCTCGTAGCAAAATGGCAGAACTGCTATTTGATACTTATGGAGTGCCTGCTGTTGGTATGACTCTTGTTTCCTCTGCATTTTTGATTTTCTTATTGAAACAAATGTTTGATATAACTCTCCTGCTCACACAGCATTTGGAGTGGATGCTGCTTTCAGCTATAAGTACAACCAAAGACATGGAAAATGTCGAAAAGATGGAATTGTTATCTGTCCTGGTTTCACTACAACACACACCATTCCTGTACGTCTCTGTGACTACTCATCCATTGGTCCTACAATGCTTTTATATTGGTATTGATCTGGTACATGGTTTTTTCACTGGTAAAAGTTTGTCGACGGAGAACCTGTTTATAAAGGATCCTGCCGAACTAACATTGGTGGCTATCATGTCACTGATTATTTGAAGCAGCTTCTGTCACTTAAGTACCCTTTTCATGCGTGAGTACTTCCACTGAATCTATCTATCTATCTCAGTGTAGCTCCCCACGTTTCAAGATTTTCTATAAATTTTGTTATCTCCATGTTCAATTTCACTAAAGGTCTAGGTTTACATGGGAGAAGGCAGAAGAGTTGAAACTAGAACACTGTTATATCGCTCCTGATTACGTTTCTGAAGCCCGGAAATTCCAGGAAGGAACAAAGGAAGCTGAAGAGAAAACAAGGTATTGGCAGCTTCCATGGATACCTCCTCCCGTCGAAGCCCCTCCATCAGAAGAAGAGATTGCGAGGAAGGCAGCTATAAGAGAAAAACAAGGACAAAGGCTACGAGAAATGGCTGAAGCAAAGAGAACTTCCAAGATAACTGAAATGGAAAACGAATTGCACAGCTTGCATTTCCTCGTGAAGCAACTCGACCAGGTCGAAGAAGATGACATTCCATCTTTTTTGTCAGACACGGGTTATGCGTCAAGGCAAGAGCTGGAATCTACCGTTTTGAAGGTGACGCAGGCGCTTCGAAAAGCGAGAGGTGAGCCGAAGGATGAAGCTGATGAGTTCGAAGAGAACACTGATTCTAGCGAAAAGTATCCGCTGATAAATATCCCTGACAATATGCTTACACCCGAGCAGGTTTGTCTCGATACTAACGTGAATTAACGCTTATGATGATCTGGTTTTTAACCATTTGCTGCTTGCAGCTTAAGGACAAGAAGAAACAGCTATTTCTTAAAACAACAACAGAGGGACGGCTAAGAGCTAGGCAAAAGCGTAACGAGGAGGAACTTGAGAAAGAGAGAAGAAATCAATTAGAGGAGGAAAGACGTCGGTATGTATCCATCCAACTCAATAGTTTTTAATAAAAAAAAATGAGTGGAAAGAGTAATCATCTTCTTCTGGTTTGTAGTGAGAACCCAGAGTTCTACTTAGAGGAGATGCGAGCTCAGTACAAGGAAGTGTTGGAGAGAGTCGAACAAAAGAAACGGCTGAAAACAAACGGTTCAAACACAAACGGGAATCAAAAATCTGGAAACGTGGGGCGTGGGGAACGACTCAGCGCTGCGAAGAGAGAAAGAATGCGTCTGCTGACAACAGCAGCGTTTGATAGAGGCAAAGGAGAGGATACTTTTGGTGCTAAAGACGAAGACTGGCAGCTCTACAAACTCATGAGCAAGGATCACGACGAAGACGACGAAAGACCTGACTCAGACGAGGCTGAGCTAGCTCGTTTATCGTCTAGACTTCAGGAGATAGACCCAACGTTCGAGCAGAAAGCAGAAGGAGAGACGGGACAGACACCAGGGGAGGCTCCAGGTGTTCGTCCGCTAACAGAGGAAGACTACAAGATAGTGATTGGTGTCGAAAGATTCAGGTGTCCTGAGATCTTGTTCCATCCTAACCTCGTTGGGATTGAACAAGTGGGGTTAGACGAGATGGCCGGTGCATCGATCAGAAGGCTACCACACGGTGATAAAGAGTTAGAGGAGAGGCTAACGAGCTCAATACTGATGACCGGTGGGTGCAGCCTCGTACAGGGGATGAAAGAGCGGTTGGAATGTGGGATTAGGATGATAAGACCGTGTGGGTCGACCATAAACGTGGTTCAAGCTGAGGATCCAGTACTGGACGCATGGCGTGGAGCGTCTGCGTTTGCTGCTGAGTTGAGCTTCTTGAGGAATGCATTTACCAAGAAAGATTACTACGAGAAAGGTGAAGAGTGGCTTGGGAGATACCAGATTCAATACAACACTTTGTGATCCCTCCTCTCCCTATTGTCGACTTGTCTATTTGGTCAACTCTTTAGCTCTCTCTATTGTTATTTGCATAACTCAGTTCAAGGATGTTGTAGATTGAATATAAAGTGGTTTGGACAATTTACCAAATATTTTAGTTACGGATTTGATATAAGGATGGCATGGCTTAGGTTAGGTTCGTTTGCTTAATTTGGTTAAAGTAGTTTGGTTTTCGGTTAATTTAGATCATAATTTTTTTTATTAAATTAAACCAAAGTTTGGGTTCAGTTAATTTGATTGTGAAAGTTATGTGGAATCTAATTGAATTTTTTATTTTCTGTTAGATTTGGTTTAATTTGATTAGAAATTAGGATAAATTTGGTCAATTTACTCGAGTTACTAATTATAGTTAGTTCAGTTAGTTTCCCTTAGAATTGGGGAATTTTCAAAAATACCACTTTCAAGGTACCATTATTCATCTTTACCACCACTAAAGACACATTTTCAATAATACTTTATTTATTAAAATGATAAAGACTCTTATATCTTTGTTTTTATATGTTTTTCAAAATTCTAATCCCAAGTTCTAATTCCTAAACTTCCAATTCTAAACCCTAAACCCAAAATCTTCAACTCTAAACCCTAAACCCTAAACTATATACCCTAAATTTAATATCCTAAACCCTAAACCCTAAAGTCTAAACTATAAACCCTAAATTCTTAACTCTAAACCCTAAATCTTAAACTCTAAACCCTAAACTATATACCTTAAACCCTAAAACATCAAATCTATATCCTAAATCCTAAACCTTTAAATCTAGACTCTTCATTAAAAGTAGTAGTAAAAGTGGTTAGTGTAAACATGAAAAGTGGTACTATGAAAATGGTATTTTTGACAATTTCTCCTTAGAATTTGATTATTTTCTAGGAAGAAAAACTTAATTAACCGACTATTGAACCGAATTAATAACCGAACAGTTATATTGAACCGAATTCATAACTGAAACTACTTGCGTAAAGTTTCTGTGATTCAAAGAAGTGAGAATTATTTTGTAAACTTTCAAATTACCAATCATATTTTATCTAGATTCTAAAGTTAAAGTAAGAAAATTAAAAAAAATGGTTATAGTAGTTTTGTTTTCTAAAGCATTATTATGTAAACTATAAAAAAAGTTATTATCTGTAGAAAGATTTTCTATTTTTATTATTTTCTTTATTTAACTTTTACAACTACATGAGGCATATCTACATCAAAAACTCTTCGATTCAAACTTCTACAGTAATTTTTTGAAAATACAGTCTAACAAATCATCCAAAATATCTATTATCTTTTGTAGTATTGAACATTTTTATTTATATTTTTCTTGTTTTTTTTCGTTTTTTCTTGTATTTTACTCCTTTTTTGCTTATTTTTGACTAAGACTCAAAAACAATAGACCTAAAAACTTTATAAATTAATAATGGTGAAATTTTAGTATTTTATTAGTTTAAAGAACTATTAATTTAATAAAAAAAATTAAAATATATATATTGTCAAGTGATGGCAGTCTGTCAAATCCGATCAAGTTCATACATAAACAGTTTTCGACTATTGAAGACCTATACATATAATTCACAAGACTCCTAGAATTTCAGTGTTGTGAATGAAAGTTCTTTGACGACAAAAAAAAAGAATAAAGGTTCTTCGCCTTAGATTTCAAAAATTTTTAGAAGTTATTTGGTCAAACACTAAACAGATACTAAATAGAGAATATCATACAAGGTAGCCACTTTTTTCTCTTCTAAAATGTTTCAAAAGAAAACTTTCAAATTTATACATTCGTTTGAAGATTCTTTAATCTTTTTTTTTGGTGTATGAAAAATGACATGCAGTTTTATTCAATCTCTAACACATTAACACTAACCAATAACGATCATCACAAAAGCATGTTATTTTCTTTCATACAATAAATAGGTATAACTATTTGGGCAAATCTCTAAAATAGCAATTTTTAAGTTTTGTCACAAAAATAGCATTCAAAAAATAAAATGACCAAAATAGCACTTTTTCATTTTGAAAAATTTAATATTATTTTTTATTTTTAAATATTTGAACACATTACTAAAACCCCACTCCTTAATTCTAAACCCTAAGTCGTAAATTAGTTAACCCAAGAGTTATAAATGCATATTTACCCATCAATAAAACTTATTTTGGTCATTTTCTTCTTTGTGATGCTATTTTTGTGACAAAAAATTGATTTAGTGTTATTTTTGTTTTTTTTCTCTAACTATTTTTGCCACATATATTTTCTATTCATGTTTGATATTTTGCATTTTATTTCCATGGTTACTAAGAAATCTTTGCATAATGTTCTATCCAAAATAATATTTTTAAATCAATAAAATTAAGAAATTAAAATATTCATAAAAGAATATTAATATTAATTTAAACTTAAATTTTTGATTTTTAAACTAATATTACATTTATTAATAAATATCTATAAAAAAATTATACTCATATGTACGGACAAAACACCTAGGAAAATTATAGTTTCATCTAATACTTACTATGTTTTAGTAGAATAAGATCTAGGTCAATCGTATGGTTAACAAATTTTTCGGTTAGATTGTAGTTTAATTTAGTTAAAAATTAAAATTTGAATATCTTTGATTAATTTGGTTAGCTCAGTAAATTAATGGTTGGTTCAGTTAATTCGACTGAGAATTTGATTTTTTTTTTTTAAATTAACAAACTGAATCGAATCAAACCGACGAATCGAACCGACGATTTTTATTAAAAGAATGGTCGAATCGAACCGACGAATCTAAACCGAAAAACCAAAGTGTAAAACCTCTCTCCGAATCAAACCGAACCCTAGCTTTCCCCTCATTTGCGCATCATCATCATCTCTCAGCGATATGTCCAGCCTCAGAAGAGCCCTCCTGGTCGCAGGCAAGACGAAGCTCAACCTCCAGAACTGCCACTTCATCACCGGGATCAACTACAACGGCCTCACCGTCAAACAACTTCAAGAGCTCCGCGGGATCCTCCGGGAGAACAGCAACACGAAGCTCCTCGTGGCGAAGAACACGCTGGTCTTCAAGGCCCTGGAAGGGACCAAGTGGGAGTCCCTGAAGCCGTGTATGAAAGGCATGAACGCCTGGATCTTCGTCCAGACCGAAGACATCCCCGCGGCGCTGAAGACGTTCGTGAGTTTCCAGAAGGAGAAGAAGCTGTTCGACAACAACTTGGGCGGGGCCGTGTTCGAGGAGAAGCTGTACGCTCCTCAGGATTATAAGGTTATCGAAACGATGCCGTCTAAGGCTGATGTGTATGGGATGGTGTTTGGTGCTTTGCATTGGCCCGGGTTGGATCTCGTCAATACGTTGGAGGCTCCTGCTGCGTCGGAGACTGAGAGTGCTGCTGCGTAGAGGAGTTCACTAATTTATCAGTGAGCTGAAAAGAATCATCCTTTTGTGTTTGTTCTTCTGGATCAAAGATAGTATTTTTGTCAAAATAAAAATTTGAACTTGGCTTTTTCAGACCAGTGTTTCTTGGTTTTGTTATAATTGGATTTAGATTTCTTGTTTTGTACTGTTTGTTTGAAGTGAATTTGCTGGTTGAATGGTTAAATAACAATACTTGGTGTATGTAGACTTGAGATCCTTTGAATCCTAACATGTTTTAGCCTTTCAGGTAAACTATTCTAGAACTAGAACCATTGCATCACCAACTTTACTTCCTTGAAATGTATTGTTCAGAGTGGATACCTTGAAACTACTAGCTACTTGTTACAGTGCTTTCACTTCCAGACTTTGTCTGTGTGTTCTTAGGGATTTATACTTAGTGTAGAAAGTCTTATTCAACGGTTGTTTTGCTACTACTTGTGAACAAGTAGTGACTTGTTGGAATGAGAATTGTCCTTCTAAACCAAAGCCTTGCTTCATTTTCTTTTGGTTTTGCGGATCATACGAGGAAGCAGTACACTGTAGCATTTTCAATCTAAGT
The DNA here is from genome assembly GCF_000801105.2 of Raphanus sativus. Classification (NCBI taxonomy): domain Eukaryota; kingdom Viridiplantae; phylum Streptophyta; class Magnoliopsida; order Brassicales; family Brassicaceae; genus Raphanus; species Raphanus sativus. Next base: position 4,636,286 of record NC_079515.1, on the reverse strand, counting down.
TAGATAGATAGTAGTGGCTATGTAGAGAACGTACGCAGCTCCCTAACCTTGGTTCAAATATATCATTTATGATTGGAATCATCAAGAATACAAATCATTTTCCAACTAGAGAACGAACTATTACTTGTGCATACATCCACCCTGAGGCTACTACTCTCTTTCTTGAATACAGTTGTTAACTGAAATTTGGAATAGTAATGATTTGAGCAGTGTTTTACAACGTTGTGTGACAAATTGTGTTTGCCTCTTGATTGTTCAGGCTTTTTGATACACAAAATCGTCTAAGTCTAAAGCTCTCTTCAACCAAATATATTTACATGATTATTATATCTTCATTGCATCATCTTTAGATTGCAAAAATTGGATCAACTTCCGAGTTGGAGTAATCCGAATGATGCCACGAGTTGGAACCGCTCCTGCGCGCACTCTTAACCTTCTTCCTCATCGACCTCGTCCTCTTCGACTTCACCACGTAGTAAGTCATGGTTCCAAGAACACCAGCCATTATCACACCACCTACAACCGTCACAAGCTCAGCCGCCCACTCGTTCTTACGCCCTACCACTATGTACGACGATGCAAGAAACGCTACAGACGTACACATGGACGCCAGCCACATCAGTTTGTTGATCACTTCCACCACCCTCTTCTCAGCTTTCGTCTCTCCCCTCACCAACGTGATCTGGACCACCACGACCGCCAGAGAAGTGAACAAGGCTATCGCGTTGAAGATGAAGAAGATCTTGAACGAAGCTCGCCCCACCACCACCGCTGATCCATCGTTGTTGTCTCCTCCAGGCACCGTGAATATAGCGGCGAAAGCTACGGTCGCGAACAGCACGGCCACGACGGTCACCGAGTTGGTCGCGTTGTTGATCCCTTCTCTGTGTAGTTTCCTGAGTTCTTTGGAGATGTTGTGCACGTTCTTGTTCGTCCTTTTGGTCTGTTCGAGCTGGATATGAACATCGTTCTTGATCTGCGTGACGGTGCTTCTCAGCTCGTCTCTCGGCTGGTTAAGCTCGTTCGCTCTAAGAGCGCCACGGCGAGCAAGACATTCTTGTATGTACGAAGATTCTTCCGAGAGTGGAAGCCCTTCTGCAATGTCGAGTGCTGTCTTGCGTTCTCGGGTTAAAGCATTGGCGTTTGTATCAGGCAGTGACAACAACAGCTCCACAATCTGCAAACAACATGCCAACATGTGTGAACAACCACAATTAAAAAGATATACCAAAAACGAAAACTCAAACCCTTACCTCTGCTCGTTTCTTCCTGGTGGCAACATGTAACGCCGTGTTACAAGACTTGTCAGGGAGCATAACAATGGCGGGATCTGCATCGAGGAGCAGTTTCACCACTTCGGAGCTCTGTCCTTTTACAGCCATGTGAAGAGCAGTTTGTCCCTTCTTGTCGACACGTCTCGCCAGCTGAGAATCCTTGGCGAGCAGAGCTTTGATGACGTCTACGTGCCCTTGTCTTGCAGCTAGATGCAGCGCATTCTTATGGTTAGACCGAGAAATCTCCAGCAGATTCCCAGCCTTGGATAAGAGCTGGTTCACAACTTCTGTATGGCCTCTCATAGCTGCAGACACAAGCGGAGTTGCATTCGATGGTCCAAATGTATGGCTTAGCGTCGCATCATGATCTAGCAAGACCTCAACAATAGCTGCAAGAAACAACCATTTTTAATATTCACATATTCATAAGGATTTTCAACCGAACCGAACCAAAATTTGGGTTAGTTTGGTTTGATTCTGAAGGTTTATAAGAAAACTTCGGTTTTCGGTTCGATAATTGGTTAGTTCATTTTTAAAAACTGTTAACCAAATGTCAAACCGACTAACCGAACTAACCAATATTCCGAACCCAAGTAACTTAGCTACCCGAAATTATCTAAAATTTTGAACTGAACTAACCGAATTAATCAAAATTTTGAACAAACTAACCGAATTTACCCAAAATTTTAATCGAAACATAATCGAAACCAAAAACTTAGTTTAATTTTAGAAAAAAATTCAAAAACCAAACTACGGTTCAATTCAACCGCGAGATTTTAGTCGAACTAAATTATCCGAACTCGCAGGCCTAATTAATAGCCTATCAAAGAGGTGAAAGGAGCATTACCATGATGGCCTTGAATAGCAGCAATATGAAGAGGATCATAACCAGAGCGGTTCTTCTTAGCAATACTCTCTCTACTCGAATACTTCAACAGCTCTCTGACAACATCAAGATGACCTTTATCAGCAGCAGTGAAGAGCGCGGTCTCACCTAACTCATTCACCTCGTTCACAATCGAAGCCCTAATCTCCGCCACCTCAGCGTCAAACTCTTCCCCGCTCAGCGTCCCTTCCATCTGAGAGTTAATGTCCTTGAGAATCTGCTGCACAGCAGCTAGATCGCCGCGCTGAGCAGCTAGGTGAAGCTCGGTGTCGTTGTGACGACCCGTGACTTGCTTCACGTACTTCTTCTTCCCGGCTTGATCCATTCTTTTGCCCGAGTTGGACAGAACCAAAGCTGGCGCGGTCGCTGTTGCGGAGGGTGAAGGTGTTGGCGAAGGATCGTTTTGAGAGTCGCTTGGCTGTAGAATCATTCCTCCTTTCTCCATATCTATGTCTCCTGAAGAATTCAAAAAACTTCAGTTCAACGACCTTAGTAGATCTTGAATATATATATATATACACACACGCGTCTATGTGACAGAGATTTAATCATTCACGTCAATCAATTTGGATTTAAATAAAATAATAGAGAGTTCATAAGTGAAGAAGAAGCATGTGCCTGGTTCGGTAATCAACAGACAAGACTCGGGACCATGGAAATCAGCTTGTCTGAAAAACGGTTGAATTATTCTTTTTCCGACAATCACGCAAGTAATCAATCAACTGCCAAACTTGCGAAGAGAATAATATTTCAGGGCTGCCTTAAAACTAAGTTTCCAGCTCAACACAAAAATAAAGTAGATATCTTTTTTTCGATAGATCAAGATTCTAGATCGTATGGAAAAAGACTGATGAAACGTTGAGAGAGATGCGTGTTTTGTGTTACCATCTAGAACGGATGAGGCAGCCATGAGTGAAGCTCGAAGCTACAAGAGATGGAAGAAAGAAAGAAAGATGTGTTTGCTGTGTTTGTTTTGTTTGAGATGTAATTGGGGAAAGATAGAGAGAGAGAAGGAGGAGATGGGAAAGTGAGAAGAAGGTTAGATGGAAAAGGAAGACTCATGTCCATGTGGTCAAATCCACTAGAATATTTGCTTCTTTTCTACTTTATTTTATTAAATTAGTCTCAAGCTTAATATATTTTATGAACTTGCCCTTTTAAAGTTATGGGTTCGCAAAACTTTCCACGTACTTTGTTGTAGGACATACAAAGCTTTTTCAAAAAAATAAAAACTTAATTCCAACTTGTACATTTGTTTGGCAACTCCAACTTGTGTCTTGTATGCATATAATAATTGTCATAATCACTCTTAACTAGTTCTCTACTAGACTTTCATTTTCAGTTTTTTTTTTTGTTGCTAAAATTCAATTTTTCAGTTACCTCCATTGTATTTCTATTTTCCTAAAATAAAAGAATCCAATAGGCAATAGTACATATTATAATATTTACTCTAATACATGGAAATAAGTAACATTTTAAAAATAGAAAATGCTATTATTTTCTTTTAAAAAAACTTATTTCCATCTTGTACATTTTTTTTGGCAACTCCAACTTGTGTCTTGTACTGTTGTACATATAATAAGTGTCTTATCACTCTTAGCTAGTAGACTTTCATTTTTCCAATTAGCACCATTGTATTTCTATATTTTTCCTAAAATCAAATAATCCAATAGGCAACAATCCTAATTAAAATATATACTCTAATACATACAAATAAAATAACATTTTATTAATAAAATAACATTTTATTGTTTTCTTTAAATTAGAGAAAATAATACTTTTTAGTTTAGACTAAAAAGTAAAGGTGGATTAGAGTATATCTTTTGAAAATAATAGAAATAATATCAGTTAGTTGAAGATGCTCTTCCTAGTAGGCCACTGATAAAGTCACTCCCTACAGGTTGAATTCTGCGATTGTTGTTATAGCTTTGATGATTAGTTTAAACTTGGCTTTTGAATCTGTTGATGGTCTTGTAATAGCTTTGATGATTAATTTAAACTTGGCTTTTGAATCTGTTGATGGTATAATATTTCTTTAAGTAAGTTACAGACTGTAACGATTGAAATAAATATAGTATTTTGCTTTGCTTTAGAGGTAATTAAGTGGATGTTCACTAGTAACCTATTAAACTTTCCAAGGAAAATGAGTACCACTCAATAAAAAATGTAGGCACTTATAATAAAAATAAAATAAAATAATGAAAATACAATAAAAAAAATTCCTTATCCGAAAAGGCAAAGGAGGAGAGTGAGTGAGAGATAGAAGGAGGAGACACGAAGCTCTGCAAAAATGGCGATAACACCTCTACGCATCACGACCCCTTTCCCATCTCAACCCTTTCTCCCAACCAGAAAGCTCTTCACCGTCGTCCGCGCCACCGACGTCGAATCAACGGAAGAGACTCAACCCGACTCAACCCCAACCGAAGACTCCTCCTCCTCCGAGGAGTTCGAGTCCCGTCTCTCGAACATCCGGCTCAGGTACCGAAGCGGGACGGGGAAGAAAGCAGAGGTGAGGAAATCGAAGAAAGGGTCCTCGTCGTCCTCATCATCAGCCGGTTCGAAAAGCTCGGGACTTTACTTGCCGCCGGTGAGTCTGAAGGAGCCGGTCTCGGGCGGGTTGAAGGTGGAGTTGGGGTTTAGCCCTTACACGGAGCGGCTTAACGGGAGGATGGCGGGGCTAGGGCTCGCGGCGTTGCTTCTGGTGGAGCTGGCGACGGGGAAGAGCGTGTTGAATTACCACACGCCGTCTGTGGTGTGGCTTCAGATCTATTTCTTGGCGGCTGTTTCTGCTATGTTTGTTAAGATTGAGAAGGAGAAGGTTAGTGTTTGGCCTAAGGATTAATAAAGGTCTTGAGATAGTGCATCATCGGATGTGAAATGCTTTCTTTTGTGGATTGAAAGGTGTATGCTTTTGTAACGTTTGAAGTAATGTAATGTAATTTATACTTGCATAATTTCAAGATTGTGGATACAAATATATTTAAAGGATCTCACTTTGGAGTGTGAGTTTGTTCTTCTTCTTCTTGTTTCTGTTCTTGTTGATGAGATGGATGCAACCTCCTAAGGCTAGATTGAAAGATGATTTCATATTCAAAGTTGTCGGCTACAAAAGAGATCAGGTCAACTACCAAATGTGATAATTAACTAAACATATGTTTTTGGTTGGCGTGTCTTGGGAAGAGAATACTACAAAAATTTACAGACTTTCTTCAGTCTCTGATGTTAACACATCGACGACTTTGAAACCAATCACATTGTTTTTTCTTGCATAGGACGTGATGATGATAAGATTAACACATGTACTCAGAAGAGGGATTGAGAATTTATGTGCCTAAGAATGAGTAGTAGCTTGTTTATGAAGTGGAAGGCAGTAAAAATCAGCCGATGCTCATTGCTTCTTTTCTTTTTAAACCTTTCAAATCGTTTGTGTGGAAACATTCATCGGCTCCTTTCTTCAGTGTTTCTTTTTCTTTTTCTTTTTCTTGGATTTGCTGGAATCTTACAGGTAACAGAGCTAACTCTCTGGATTACTCAGTTAAAGTCAAGCAACAAGTTCATGTTTTTTCGGAGTTCATACTGGTAATAGTTGAACAAATGCTTCCAAATTATTGAAACATGTACTCTTTTTCATATCAAGTCTTAAGCCATTAAGCATTGTTGTCACACACTACTAAGGTAAAACCAAAGAAACTTACTGCAGGAAAGTTAAAAAGAACCAGATCCTTATCAAAACTGACTGTTTGCAATATACACACACATATATATATACACATGAGGAAACACAAGATTCCAATATAGGAGGAGAGCTGAAGAGACGAGAACGGTTGATCTTTGATGATCCAGCAAACATAAGCTTACTGTACTCTTTCTGATAGAGGAAAGTTGCTTATGTTGGATTCCATCTTGTTGAATGTGAGGTTTGCGATGGCTCTATCGATTGAGTTTGTTTCAGATTCAATCTCTTCTTCTTCTCTACTCATCCTGCAATCAAATAACTGTCACTCTGATCAGTTTCTAATTCCTGTGAAAAAACACAGATATTATCTCATTTCATGTGTGGTTTTGAAAAAAAAAAAAGAAGAAAAGAAGACCTGATGTATACCTGGTATTATCACCACCATAACCATATCTGGATGCTTGCATATAGAACTCTTCTGAGTTAGTGTTGACTGAATCAAACTTCTCTTGTGAGTTTCTTGCCAGCCGGTAAAACGTATCCCGGAAACACTTTCTTGTCTCATCAGTTAACTAGAAAGAGAGAGTTAAAAAACAAACACTTGGTTAATTTTTCCTAAAGACCAAATCCAAAGTTTCAACAAATCAGATCCATTGTAAGCGACAACTCACCTTTTCAGAAGCTCTCTGCAGATCCTGTAACACGAGTTCTTCAGAAGACAGTTCATCACCATACTGTGAATCAAACATGTTCTCTTCAGTAGACAGGTCCGAGATTGTAAATGGAGCTTCCTCCTTTTAAAAGCAGAGAAAAAACAAAATATAGCAATCTTAGGTTTTAATAACATCAGAATCTCTAAAAGTACAAAGAAACCAGAGCATAGACCAGCTTCAAATTAAATAACAGTTGAAATATAATGTAAGAAAAGTCAACTTTTGGCGACAAATCTCTTACCTTTAGAGGCATGTCATGACAATGGAACATGTGAACATCCCTGCCACCGTACATAGAGGAAGAAGACCCAACACAGTTATTGCTATTGAGCGCACGTTGTACATCTCCATCATCCCCTGGAACATCCTCCAAAATTGAACTTCTTCAGTAAAACCGGAAACACAAAGAGACACATAAAAAACATAAGCATATGCAGCAGACACTTGTTTAGTGATGATGATGATCAAAGAAAGAAAGAAAGAGGCTTTACAAGAAAATATCATCCATATGTTCGATTCCTTCGAAATCATCAAGTGTAGAAGCCCCACTCGTCCTCATACCCATCTGACTATACAACGATCCTTCACCATCGTAATCGAAACACTTCTCTGCAGCTTCAGGGGAGTTCATGCTCCACCCACCCCACATACCATTAGACGACGACTCTTGATAATTAGGTACAAGAAGCTCTTCAAACTTCATTCCCGTATAACAACAATCCATGATCGGATAGATCTGTCATAATAACAAACAAAAGCTAACTACTTTCAGAAACTTACGAGAGAATAAACCTGAAACATCGAGTAAAAACGGACAGAGAAAGGAACTCACTTTCAATGAACCGATGAGAGACTTTTTGATCAGAGACAAACCAGAAACTCAGATTTAGAGAGAAGAGAGAAGCTTCAGATTCGAGTGTCTTCACCTGTAAGTAAAAAACGACCAAAGAGAAAGGAGAGAGGAGACCAATGTGTTCTGTTTCTGTAATTGTTTCAACTTCCGAGGAGGTAAGACGAGCAGCAATCAAACAAGCGCGTGAGGTAGAGAGCGTGAGATAGATCTTGTTTTAGTGGCTCAGAATTCATGGACGAGATTTGTGGCTCAGATCTCTCCTCCATCTAAACCTCTCTTCTCATTGGCCCACGTGTACTCCACTGCTTTCCTTTCTTTTTAACACTCCGAAAATGACCCTCTCAAGCAATGACTAGTAGTGTGGTTGTTAGAGGAGAAATTAGTCATTTTCTGCTAATAGAAACGTGTCTTTGCTCGACTTATATCTAGTTAGCACGTGGCGAAGTGTTTGTGGAGAGACTAACACGTGGCATGTGATGAGCGGCGGAATGGCACGTCGGTATTATCCAGGCGAAGGGCATATGCTGGAAAGAAATGGTATCTAGCCGTCTTTCAACTCCGAAGAGTAGGACAAGGCTTAATGGGCTGAGGCCCAAGACTTACAAGGTTGATAACACCCAATCCAACGTGCTTCAAGTAGTTGGATGAGGGATGGAAGCTGAACTTACTAGGAGAGCTTAGAGGGACAAATTACGCTGAGACATTGCGAGTTCAGGTTCATGCTAATGGCTTCTTGTACATAAGCTTTTTTTTTAATTTATTAAAATGATGCTAAGCCTCATGTTGTGTACAAATTGGCGGGAAAACAAACAATCAAAGGACAGGCAAACTTCAATTTATTTTAGAGGAATAATTGTGTTATGAAAGGGAGAGCTTAATTATATAATGGATAAACTTGAGATTCATTTATAACATACAGTAGGATAGATATCTTACTGGCCAATGACCCGCTTGGCGCCGTCTAAGGTGTTCCTCAGCAGCATTGCCACGGTCATTGGACCTACACCACCAGGGACCGGAGTTACGAACCCTGCAACTTTACAAGCCTCTGCGTAATCCACATCTCCAACCAACCGGTATCCTGATTTCCTGCTCGGGTCGCTCACTGCATTGGTTCCAACATCGATCACCGCAGCCCCTGGCTTAATCCAGTCCCCCTTAATCTGAAAATGCAAGACCAAGAGTGAAGTGTTATATCTTACAAGAAGAACTAGACTGTATTATCTTCTCAAAGACCAAGTGAAAAACTCACCATGCAGGCTTGTCCGGCTGCAGCAATAACGATGTCAGCTTCCCGTATGATAGCCTCAGGATCTCTGGTGTGGGAATGTACGGTGGTAACAGTAGCATCAGCCTTGAGCAATAGAAGCGAAACAGGCAATCCAACGATGTTGCTCCGACCTACTACAACAGCTCGTTGCCCTTTTATCTTTATGCCACTTCTTACTAAGAGTTCCAAACATCCCTGCACACAAACAAACAAAACACCACAACCTCACTAATCAATCGCAGATGCTTTCTTGGCACTTGTCAACTGAAGATAAACCAGAAGCTTTCAGGAGTAAGTAGTACCTTAGGGGTGCATGGAAGGAAGAGGGGTTCTCTGCCTTTCATGGCTAGCTTACCAATATTCAGAGGATGGAAGCCATCTACATCTTTATCAATGCTGATTGCACTTAAAACATTCTCCTCATTAATATGTTTCGGCAATGGGAGTTGAACTAATATACCTGCAAAAATCCAAGTACATTTATAGTTAACTGAAGTTATACAAAAACCAAATATTTATTTTTTAAAAATAAAAGGTTAACCATGAACATCAGGATCTGAATTGAGTAGATGAACTTTGGTTATAAGATCAGCTTCAGAAACATCCTCTGGTAGGTCCACATCAAATGATTTGATCCCAACCTCAGCACACGCTTTCCTCTTCATAGTCACATATGTCTGTGAATCTTTCCGTGCCCCAACTATAACTACCGCTAGTCCTGGGACCTGCTCCAAGGTAAAAAAAATATCAGACTCAGTTTGAAGCATAGCAACAAACAAATTTTAAACCTTTTGTTACAATAACAAACCATAGAATTTGAGAGATGTGACTATAGCTGCCTGCCTAAACGCTACATTGAATAACTAAAACTAACTTTTAAGTAAAAGTTATAATATTTCAATCATCTTATTTTGATTCAATCACGGTTCGGTCAGGAAGAGGAGAGAGTGTTATACTGACAAAAAAGACACATCTCAACATTAAGACACTACTGATTCTATAGAGCAGTAGTAAAAAAAGTAAAATCGTTTCTTTTGGATCCTAAACAGTGCCTAAAACAATGAAACTAAACTGACGATTAGGGTGATCTCTTACCTTGCCGTGTTTCTCAGATAGATCGCGAACTTCCTCGGCGATCTCTGATCGGATGGTTTGAGCAATCGCCTTCCCATCGATTATCTTCGCCGTTTGATCAGATGAAGCCATAAGCTTTGTTAGGTGTGAGTGTGACACAGTGTATCGGTCAATGATAAAAGGAGCAGACTATTATTGAATCTGGATCCAATCCACGAATAGGAACGAACACTTGTACACCTGCAACCAAACAATGTATAGTAATTTTCCGCCAGATCCAACAAAAACGACAGCTGAAAATAAATAAAACGGCGTCGTTACAGTGTGGGTCCCGTCGTAACATTCACGAGGCTTTGTCGCGGTCACGACGAAACCCCCCAGACGGCGTTAGTTTTAACCTCGCACGTAACGGCGAATCTTTCCCTCTCCTCCCAGCGTTTCACGCAACAGTAAGTAAAGTTTTGGCGGTAAATCGGGGTCAAAGAGGGGTACGTGTCGAGATCTCAATGGTCGATAGCGCGCGTATACAATTGTATACGTATACTCGGGTATTGTTTTTCCCGCGCAAGATATTATTCTTTTCTAGGGTTTGCCGCATCACAATCATACCCCACAGTCTAGAGAGAGAGATATAGAGAGAGAGAGTCAGAAGAGAGGGAAAATTGACGGAGATCTGTCCTTTCTCACTGTTTGATCCGTCGATTTGAAGAGGAGTTCTTAAAAGTTGGATCTTTCTGCTCAGCTTTATTAACCAGAGATTCAAATGTAACATCTTTCCTCTTTCATTTTGAATTTTGTTTTCTGGTTCTTAATTTTTGTTAATTGATGTTTCTCCTGAAACAAAAAAAAAAACGAAACTTTATCGACAGAATTTGTGGGATTTGCGAGTTTTATTTATTCTCCTCTCATAGTGTTAGAATCATTGCTCCATGTCTTCGTTTGAACAAGTACTCTGTTTTATTTATTGGGAAGAACAATTAGGTTAATTTTTTTTTTTCAGTTTTGAGTTGACGACAGACACGAGCATGGAAGAAGTTCAGCCACCAGTGACCCCACCCATTGACCCCAATGGGAAAAGAAGTGAAGCAACTCTCTTGGACTTATGCGAGGTTTCATCTCTTTTTATCTTTCGTTTATATAATTAATTAATAATTGCTTTATATGATTTGAAACATTTAGCTTAGCTCTAATCCCTCCTCTATAATTAATTTCTTAAAATTTTGCAGAAAGTTCTATCTCTTGAAGGTAGCATTTGCGATGAAGCTTTGAAGTTGTTTACCGAAACCAAACCCATTTTGTCTGTAAACATGGCTAACATTGGAAGTGGAACGGTGAAAATTCTGTTTTTGTTTTGTTTTCTTCTACCTTTACCGGTTAAGAGTATGTATGACTAATTAATTCTTTGTTATTCTGCTTAATTAGCGAGAGGAAGTAGAGAGGTTCTGGTTTGCGTTTGTTCTCTACTCAGTGAAGATGCTTACTGTGAGAAAAGAAGTGGACGGCATGTCCGTTTCTGGTGCTAATGGGTTTAATCTATCTCAGATACTGAGGGCTCTAAAGCTCAAGTACACAATGCCCCCAATTCATCCTGATTACATTTTTTTTTTTGTAATATATTTTTATTGATTATATTCCTTTGTTTCTGTTTCAGTATTGTGGATTTCTTTAAAGAGTTACCTCAATTCGTGGTCAAGGCTGGTCCTGTGCTATGTGAGCTTTACGGTGCAGACTGGGAGAACAGACTTCAGGTTTTGTTTAAGCTCTTTCTATATAATTCATCACTACAATATTTTACTTCTTCTCTTAACCTTTTCCTTATATTTTAATTACTAGGCAAAGGAGCTGCAAGCGAACTTTGTGCATCTTAGCCTTCTAAGCAAGTGAGTTTAGTTCCCCTCCTGTGTTGCATTGTGTTACCATTTTTCTTGTTCTTTGGCATGATAATGGCTGACTACGTAGGCACGGTTTTTATACGTGAATCTGAGAAGAAAACTCTCATTATGCAATAATCAGAAGAGAGCTTGAATAAAATTTCCATATTATCACGAATTAGAATTTCATGTGAATAATCGTCGTGTATGTATAATGTTTTCGGTACCTACTTTTTGTAACAGATACTACAAACGTGGGTACCGGGAGTTCTTCTTGACATACGATGCAAATGCAGAACGGACCTCGGCGAACTCTGCTAGTTATTTGCCAGATAGTTACCGTTTTGGGTGGTTACTCTTTTTGGCGCTCCGAAACCATGCTTTTAGTCGATTTAAAGACCTTGTGACATGCACCAATGGCCTAGTTTCTATATTGGTTAGTGACTACCTCTGGAGTAGTACTCCCTTGTCCTCTATTAATTTTTGTCTTGTTAATACTCTATTACTCGACAGATACTTCATTCTTGAAATGTGTACAAGTATAGGCTAATTTTTCTTTTCGATATCAGGCTATTCTGATCATACACGTCCCTTGTCGGTTTAGAAATTTCAGCATCCAAGACTCTTCACGTTTTGGTAAGTGCTTATTTTCTCCTATTCAGGTAACCATGGCGGCGGTTGAATTTATATTCTCTGTTCTCATTTATGTGTTGAATTTCAGTTAAGAAAGGTGACAAAGAGGTAGACTTGGTTGCATCACTTTGCAAGATATATGACGCCTCAGAAGATGAGTTGAGGAGAATAATGGACAAGGCAAATAATTTGATAGAAACAATATTGAAGAAGAAGCCATCTTCAGCATCCACGTGCAAAGTTGACAAGCTAGATAATATTAACCCAGGTTTGTTTGTGTAACAACATTTTCCTTTCACAAAGCTTATGAGTTTATTGAAACCTTTAACTGATTGTTCTTCAATTCATTTTTCAGATGGTTTGACCTACTTTGAGGATTTACTGGATGAGACATCCATCTCAACTAGCTTGATCACACTAGAAAAAGATTACGGCGATGCAGTCTGCAATAAAGGCGAACTGGATGAGAGGGTGTTCATCAACGAAGATGATAGCTTACTCGGATCTGGAAGCTTATCTGCAGGAGCTGTAAATATTACTGGTGTTAAGAGGAAAATTGATTCTTTGAGCTCACCTGCGAGGACATTTATAAGTCCACTCTCTCCTCACAAGTCACCTGCTGCTAAGACAAATAGTATTAGCGATGCCATCAAGTTGACAGCAACACCAGTAAGCACAGCAATGACAACTGCCAAATGGCTCAGGACTGTTATATGCCCGCTTCTGCCAAAACCTTCTCCTGTGTTGGAACAGTTCCTCAAATCCTGTGATAGGGATATAACAACGGAGATCACACGAAGAGCACATGTGATATTGGAAGCTATTTTTCCAAATAGCTCTCTTGGGGACCGATGTGCAGGCGGCGGAAGTTTACAACCCGTAAACCTGATGGATGACATATGGGCAGAACAGCGAAGATTAGAAGCTGTGAAGTTATACTACAGAGTTCTTGAGGCAATGTGTAAAGCAGAAGCTCAGATTCTGCATGCAAATAACTTAAACTCTCTATTGACAAACGAGAGGTTCCATAGATGCATGCTGGCTTGTTCAGCTGAACTTGTTCTCGCTACCCACAAATCCATAACAATGTTGTTCCCTGCTGTTCTGGAAAGGACTGGGATCACAGCCTTTGATCTCTGCAAGGTTATAGAGAGTTTCATCAGACACGAGGATTCTCTACCTAGAGAGTTGAGACGGCATCTGAACTCACTGGAGGAACGGCTTCTCGAGAGTATGGTATGGGAGAAAGGCTCTTCAATGTACAACTCTCTGATTGTTGCCAGGCCGTTGCTTGCATTGGAGATCAACCGGCTCGGATTACTAGCTGAACCGATGCCGTCTCTGGATGCAATTGCAGCTCTTATTAACTTCTCCGAAGGATCAAATCATGCACCATCTATCCAAAAGCATGAAACATGTCCAGGTAATTTAATTTGTATAATTTTGAGTCAAAGCAGTTGAAACTCCCTTTACCAAAAACTTCAAATTTTACTGCCACACAGGACAAAATGGGGATATGAAATCGCCCAAAAGACAGTGTACAGAATACCGCAGCATTCTAGTTGAACGCAATTCCTTTACATCACCAGTAAAGGATCGTCTGTTGGCCTTTGGCAACGTTAAATCCAAGATGCAGCCACCTCCGTTGCAGTCTGCATTTGCTAGGTACATTTTAGTTATAGAATTAGTTTTTTTTTCTTATTTATCTGAAGTCTACCAAGTTATCCATGTACTTGTTCAGTTTAACCTTAACGGATATATGTGTACAGTCCGACACGGCCAAACCCAGGAGGCGGTGGAGAAACTTGTGCAGAAACTGGTATCAACATTTTCTTCACTAAGGTAAGTCAATGCGATCTTTCGTCTAATACACTAGAACTTATGATTAATCGTTTGGTTGGACTTGGATGTAACTGATTAGGCTAGCTAATGTCTTAATGTTATATTCACTCCGTGATGTTGTTTGTTCCCCAGATTAATAAACTGGCTGCTGTCAGAATCAATGGAATGGTGGAAAGGTTACAACTTTCGCAGCAAATAAGGGAGAGTGTATATCGTCTCTTCCAACATGTACTTGCTCAGCGGACTTCTCTTTTATTTAATCGACATATTGACCAGATCATTCTCTGTTGTTTTTACGGAGTGGCCAAGGTGAGCAGCGTTTTTTTTCCTGGTCGTACTTTTATGTTGTCTTGTTTATATTGACTTCTCTTCAGCTAACACTTTTTTTTTTTGCTCATGAATCTCCTCCCTCTTAGATATCCCAAATGAGCCTAACCTTCAGGGAAATCATATACAACTATAGGAAGCAACCACAGTGCAAACCACTAGTCTTCCGCAGCGTTTATGTGGATTCATATCAGTGTCGCCGTCAAGGTCAAGGGGTAATTTAATATATATATGCTCCCTTAACTTTAAGTTGAACAGGTCTAGTTTGGTCTGTCAAGAAGACTAAAACTTGTGACAATAACTTGTGTGACAGAGAGTGGGGCCAGATCATGTTGACATCATTACATTCTACAACGAGATATTTATTCCTGCCGTAAAGCCATTGCTGGTGGAGATAATTCCTGTGAAAAACGACCAGGCTATGGAGGCGAATAATAAACCTGAAGGTAGTTGAGATATGCTAGGTTATTTGTTAGACGTCAGCTTTATCCAATGAATGAAGCAACCTAAAGTTAATTGACTGTATTTATATTGGATTTACAGGTCATTGTCCTGGATCGCCAAAGGTGTCGGTGTTTCCAAGTGTTCCAGACATGTCCCCTAAAAAAGTATCTGCTGTGCACAATGTTTATGTTTCTCCCCTTCGGGGATCAAAGGTAGATATCCTCGTTATTTAAGTCCTTTTATCATATAATATGACTGACAGACTTGAGGAGGTTGGTAACAAGGTTGTTTCGGCTATAACCTTCGGTGTGTTGGTGTGTTTGCAGATGGATGCTCTTATTTCACACAGCTCAAAGAGTTACTATGCTTGTGTTGGAGAGAGCACACGTGCTTACCAGAGCCCTTCAAAAGACCTATCTGCCATCAACAACCGCTTGAACTAGTAAGTTTATTTAAAAAACACACACATCTCTCAGCAGCTTCTTCCATACGTGCAATGCGCATCATATAAATAATATATATATCTAATTTTGTGGCATAGCAGCTGCAGCACCAATCGCAAGAGGACGCTTAAATTTGACTTGGAAGCAGGACTGGTCAGCGATTCCATGGTAGGAAACAGCCTTTACCTCCAAAACCAAAATGGAAGCGATGCATCGTCTTCAGGTGGTGCACCCCTTAAAACCGAGCCAGTAGACTCATCGTAGATCTCTTTATTTGCTATGTCAACTTCTCTTCTTCAATTAGGCCATCATCTGTAAATCCTTTTCCTAGAGAGTTTTTGTTTTATGTTAAGCTTTCTAGTGATCACCTCAGGTCTATGAGCGGATGGTTCCCTTTTATTGTTGCTCTTATTTATCAAAATAAAGTTTGTCCCTAACTAGAGTTAATAGATGGTTTCTATTAAGACAGTCGTGGAAAAAACAAAGTCGACCCACATGAGAGAGAGAGAAGAGAGAGAAAGTGAATCCAGTTTGGATTCCGGCGGTCGGCCGGCGCGTTAGCGTCTGTGCCGCTGTCGGTGTCCGTTTTCTTTCAGCAAAATCAACTGTCTGGTGTTTCCCTCCTGTTTCTACCGGTTCCTGCCTTGTCTGAGTTCTGGTCAGCTATCATTTCCGATGGTCTGTTTTTGGAGCAACGATGCGGTGGCGGGTTTTGATGGCGCGGTGGAGATGCGTCTAGCTCGGTTTTTCTTCCGGGAGATGGAGGCTCCCTCAACTCCGTCGGCGCCAGTTCCTGTTTCTGCGACGGGGATGCTCTTTCAGATCCGCCGTCGTCGGCTCCTATCTCCGGCGTGTAAAGGTTGTCTTTGCCTTACGCCGCTGGCTTTCGGCTCCTAGTTTATTAGGATTTACATTTGTGGTTCTGTTTTTCTCTTTTCTTTACGGTTCTTGTTTCGGTTGTTCGAGGTTTTGGTGGAGGCGGAGGAAGGTCATCGGTGGTAAAATAGAGGTTGCATGCGAAGCTTTTTCCTGGGTGTATGCTCTCAACGGTGGTAGACGAAATCTCGCCGCGGTGCTTGAGTTTCTCTCCGATCATAGCCACCCGGGACTTCAAAGCATGTGCGGTGAAGATGTTTGGAGCTGGTGAGCTCCGGTTTGATTCCGGCGAACCGAAGTGTGGTTTCCCGATGATAGCGAGTAGAGGTGGTGGTGCGGCGGCCGGCGAGACGCGTGTCCCTCGGTGTGGAGGTGTGAACACGTGTCCGGTCCTTTCTCTCAGATCAGATCTTCACGCGGCCACACTTTGGATTCCTGATCGTTAGGGTTTCGAGGTTTCTGGGCTGGAGGCCCGTTTCGAGTTTGTTGGGCTGTAGGCCCGTTTGTTTTCTAAAATTAGGCCTAATGTGTTCGGATCTTGTAATTTGTTTTCTTTGGGCTTTGGCCTTTTTAATATTAAAAACTTGATGGCAAAAAAAAAAAATGGTTTCTCTTTCTCACAGTGGGTGCTTAACTTGCCTTTATTTTGGTGTTCTAATATTAATGTGATACGTTTAATATCAAACAGACAACAAAGGCGAATCTAAATCATTTCCAAACGTAGAAATTTTACCAATTTGTCTAATGAAAAGAACTGAGCAAAATCGAAGTTAATCCTCATATCCTTGTTGAAGAACAAAAAATGCAGAAAATAAGTCTTACAATACAATAACATTCATAGATTAAATATCTGAACTGGCCAACGACGCTTCTGACCCTTTGAGCTCACCCCTGTAGCCTCTAACGAGACGTCGATGCTGCGATGCTCAGACGCTCTTGCAACACTCACACGCAGGTGAATGCTTGAGGCGGGACATTCTTTCGTTCCAATGGCTCCTCCTCTTCTATCATCATCACCAGACAGTAGAGGAACCGAGGCCGGTGCCACTGAGATTGGTTCTTGAAAAGTCAAGACAGTTTGTGCCCAATGTGTTGGGGGAGTGTAGGGTGATGTTGATAGCACGGTTGGGTTTTCCTTGCAGAACCTATCAGTGAAACCTGTGTCGAACCACAACACAACACCGTGGCACAACCGAGCTTCTGTTTCTGACCCTGTGGGTTCCAGCGTTGCTGTTGCTGTGAAATCTACTTCATCTGGTTTCATGGTAGCCAAGTCAAATGTCTACAAAGAAAACATTAGAACATTCAAGTAACTCGTCTTTTCTGTTGGCAGAAACAAATAAAACTTGAGCTTTCAAACCTGGAGAAGGGCAGGCAGTGTCACTAAATGACGCTCCTCTACAACGTCAACAATTGGAACTCGAGCTGTATCTTCAAGAATTTCCTTGCCAATTGAGGACATGTCAAAGCCATAGACATCTTCCCAGAAAGGAAGACTTGTGGCGCCTTTTCCAAATCCAGCAACAAACTGATCCCATGGAGAGAGGAACTCAACAATATGATTTCACAAGAAGAAACAATAAAGTTTTTTGTTTTGTTTTTGTTACCATTGTGGCTGTGTCAGGGAGGATTGCACCACCAGGCTTCAACCACCGATCTCTTGCATAGAGCACAGAAGTGAGCATTGACTCATATAGAAGGCAGTATCCCATCCACTCGCTGACTAACACATCAACACTATGAGGTTGAATCTTTATGGATTTTTCTAGCTCTTCAACCATTGAGTTCGCAACTTCAAGTACCCCATTATGCTCGTTATCATTAAACACTTTGTTATCCTTGGCAATCTGTTCGGAGAAAATAAAAATTCAAACCGGAGAAGAATTAATATATGATAGAAAAGTAGAGAAAACTAACCTTTGTTGCAACTTTGGCCATCTTCTCACTAGCTTCAACTGCAACTACCCTTGAAGCTCCCGCTTGAGCAGCAAAGAGACTGCATGCAAAAGGAAAAACATGTTAAAAGAAATGTATATTATTCCTTTCCAGTTAGGATATTGCATGCATATCCCAATTAAGATGCACCAAAGAAGAATAGATTATATTAGAAATTTTTTTATTAAATTTCTTCGCATATAGACACGGTAAAGTAAAGAAAAGCCTTCAGAAGGCAAAAAAGAAAAGAAAAAGCATATGGAGCCACCAGGTAAGAAAATGCATGTTAAAACTTAGGCTGCATGTTTAGTATATAGTCTTAAAATCTAGATGCAATAACCTAGAATGAGTGAAAGGATTCCTGAAGGAGAACGAGATGGCGACAATAGAGCGAGAAAGATAGCAACTAACTCACCTCAATATTCCAGTTCCACAACCAACATCCATTACAACAGAGCCAGACAAGAGACTCGGATTCTTCAAAAGTGCATCCCGGTAAGCTTCTGTTCTAACCTGGTGAAGGAGTTAAAACAAAATGAATACATCCAACTAAGCTAACAAACAGACTCACAATATCTGCAAGTTAGATAATACTATAGTGACATGATTACCTTATCACTAATCATCTCCCTGTGAATGCCGAATGAACTATAAGATCCAAAATAGTTTTCATTAACCTTCCTGATGTTCCTACCAACTAGCCTCCCATCACAAACTCTCGGTTCTTTACCCTTCCCATTGACTACCAAACCATCAGCAGAACTCTGTTTTGAGACAAGACTAACATCCTTGCACTTGTCATTGTTTGACACTGAGCTTTCCCCTATAGCTTCATCATCAACAATGCTTAAATCCCCAAGTTTCCGCAAATCCTCAATCAAATCATCTCTGTCTAACCCCTCTTCTTCTTCTTCGCCTTCCACCTCCTCTTCATCTGCAAAGCTGTACAAAAGCGAATCCTCCTGCCAAAACGGCTTCAGATACTTCTCGTCATCCCAAGGAAAGTTCACTTCGAGTTGACACTTCTGCAAAGCTTCCCAGCTCCAACATTTGTTCTCAGCCACCTAAGTTCATTAAAAGGAACCAACTTTATCCAACAAAAAAACAGAGCACAAGAAACAGAGCATAGGAAACAGAGAGATTCACCAAACCTGTGAACGGATATAGTTGATGAGCTTAAACGAAGCGTAGAAATCGAGCTTCAGCTCCTTTCTAACTCCATGAAAATCAAACCCGTGGCTCGGAAGACAGTGCTGGAAGAGTAAATCACACGACACGAAGCGTGAATCGCAGAACAGACAAACGAAATCAGATTCGAAGCCGCCGTCGTCGTCGTCGTCCTTATCAGCTGCTTCTTCCCAATCTCCCCAGTCTCCATCGTCTGAGAAGTTCTCTTCTTCTTCTTCGTCATTATCGCTGTGGTTGAGAACACAGTCCTTCACCATCTTTGTTTCCGCCGCCATGGGGAATTTTGAGAGTGATAAACCAAAAGAACAGCGGCAATGTCCTGAAGAGAGGTTTAAGAAGCTGAGAAACACCGGGGGATGGATAAAATGACCATTTTACCCTTCTTAAGAAAACCAATTGGTTCAATCGAATATAATTTTAAACTAGAACGTAAACCGAGCCTGAAATCATTACGATCGGTTCGGTTTAACAATTATCGGTTACTCCCATTTTGCTATTCAGTGTGAAACGACGCCGTTAATCTCTGGAAGCAATTCAGAATCAGATGTTCCATTCTCAAATCGATTGAAAAATCAATTGGATATGATTTAAACCAGAGTAAACCGAAAACTGAAACGACGTCGTTATTTCTGGAAGCAGCCCATCAGGTGGTTTACTCTGTTTTATCTCAGGAAGAGAAGAAGGAAAGACTCTCTCTCTCTCTCTCTCTCTCTCTCTCTCTAGCGATTAAAGCAAGCGTAGATCAGATGGCAGCACCTTTCACGTTGAGGAAGATCGGAGTTCCGCCGAACTCAGCTAACCTCACGGAGGCTCGCCGCCGTGTTTTCGATTACTTCAGAGCTGCATGTAGATCCATCCCAACCATCATGGACATTTACAATCTGCAAGACGTCGTCGCGCCTTCTCAGCTACGTTTCGCAATCTCTGCTCAGATTCGTAAAAACGCTCACGTCACCGATCCTAAGGCACTTCCCCTAATCTCACTATGAATTGTTTGTTACCCCATTGACGAAACGGTTTTTTTTTATTGTTAAATCTGATTGGGAGACTTATCTTTGCGTTGAATTGTGATTTTATGTATCTTATGGATGATTAAGTGTCTTTGTGTATTGGGTGCTGGGTGGAGAGTTTGCTCAGAGCGGAAAGGTGGGAGCTTTACACAGTTACTTTCTGCTAAAGATGTGCCACTTTGTGTGACATTAGACATTTTCTTTTTTGCATTTGTTGTATCGTTAGTCTGATTGCTTCATTGATGTTTAAGAGATTGTCTTTGCGTTGTACTGTGATTTTGACTTGTTTTTAATTGTCATCTATGTTTGAAAGTTGAAAGCTTTACCTTCTGGGTAGTTGAATCTTATGGATAATTAAGTGTCCTGTGAATTGAGTGCTAGGTGTAGAACGAAAAGGTGGGAGCTTTACACCGTTAGGTAATGTTAAAGCTGTGCTACCTTGTGGTTCGTTTCTGTATATGACACTAGACGCTTTCTTCTTTGCATTTTTCTAATAGAAGATGTAAGCAGAAGACAACAGTATATTATTACTTCGAAGCATAAACGGATTCTTTATGTTTAGTAGTACCCTAAGTTAAGATTTGCTTGTGTGGTGATTTTTTTGAGTTTTGAACCATCAATTGAAGGCAGCTTCTTGTGTGTTTTTGATGTAGATAGATATTTGGAAATATTCTAAATATCTTATTATTGTTTTTATTAATTATTTTAGATAATTATCTTTAATATTTTAGGGTTTTTATGGTTTTCTTATATATAGCCGTCTAGGCTTAACTTTGTATTCAGTTTATGAGTTTTGATTTGATTAATAAAAGTTAAGAGTTTTCTCTTTGTTGTTCCTTGTTTTCGGTAGATCATTGGTGATCTCAACGAATTTAAGAAGACATTGATCTTAGGCATTCTTAGACTAAATAAGATCTTTGTGATTATCCTAGTTTTCCGGGTATTCTAAGAATCAATGGATCTCTAGTTCTATCTTTAAAGCTTCCGCTACATCAGTTTTGTTGGCTCTCTCTTTTAGGTGCTTTTAGAATGCAGTCTATACTTCTCCTGATGATAGTTTGTTGCTTTTTGCAGGTGATTGATCTTCTTCTATTCAAGGGAATGGAAGAGCTGACTGACATAGTGGATCACGCAAAGCAGCGTCACCACATTATTGGTCAATACGTTGTGGGTGAAGGGCTCGTTCAGAATACTGGAAGCAAGGATCAAGGGAAGTCTGATTTTCTCAAGAACTTCTACACCAGCAACTACTTTTGAGCTGGTGACTGTTTTCTCTACTGGCTTTGTCATGCTACCAAGTTCCGTATAAGTCTTTTCCAGTATTGAATTTTCGACTTAGGAAGAAGTCTTCTTCCTGAGAATAATTTGTATGAATTTCGCCAAACCTCTCTTTAAGTTGTAGCTGTGACAGTGTTTGCTGTACAATTATTGCTATGATTTCAAGATACATAATCAGCTCTTTTTTCCTTCAAAAGTAAACTGAATGTTTCTTTGACTTATTATGATCATCATACAATTCAAGTTCATCAAAGTATCCCACCTTGTGTCATGTTGGTTGCTAAGATCGTACACTGATGATCTCTATAAGCTCTCAATATTCAAAGACTATTCACTCGCACTCTAGAAATTACACAACCTGATTGGCTAAATATTACAACACACAACAACAATCTATGTCTTTGGGGATCTCAGGAAACCAGTTTCAATATCTGCAGTCTTCTTTCCTCAAAATATTGCTTTTGATAAGAATCTGAGAAGGTCTTGCTTTGTGATCTCTCTATCTCTCTTGGAAGGAGTGTCCCTACCGTACGATTATGTAATAGAGCTGAGCAAACGCAATATTCTTGTGTTTCACTCTCTTGGCCTGGCAAGCCACAAGGAACTAAGAGCACGTAGTCGAGACGAATAATCATGCATGGCAAGAAGAGCACGGGCTGACTGACGCGTTGTCAACACTCTAATCATCTGTTGTAGTGTTTGCAGCCTCAAGTTATCAGCCTGTCACCAAGAAATGCCCTATGAACTCCAATAACAGACATATGTATAAGATTTTCGTTCTAGGATTATATATATCTAAACGATAACATTCCGCATTTTCAATTTTTTACCTGGCGGATAAAGCCTTCGAGGGTGCCTAGTTGCCCCATTGCCATGGCCATCTGACCCATGTAGCTCGCAACATTATCAGACGAACTTGAACCAAGTGTTCCACTAGATAAAGTCTCAGCTAAGGATTGCTGTAAACTCTCCATCCCTTGAGATAACGCATCTTCTGCCTGCTGGGACGTCTGCTGCAAGCTGTTAATGCCCAGCACCTGTCGCTCTGTCATTGGCTCCAGCTGATTCGCAAGAAGCTGTGGTAAAAAAGTTTTGACCCCGTTAAGAGTAGTTTCATCAAAATGTCTCTATGAAACTTGTAGCTCACTCACTCACCTTGAGAAGTTCGGATGAGCGGAACCCGCCAAGCCACAAGAAACATCTCTCAGCTGGCGTTTTCCACATTCCAGATAGTAGATGGAAGACATCGTTCTTAGCTGCATTGCTCTTAATCCTGAAAAGCTCCTCATAGTGAGCCATCACTCCTTCCACAATTATCCGGAGCTCGGCATCACCAGCGTGAGCATTCAGAGCAGATCTCAGCTCGTTCATTTGCCTGTTCTTTTCTTCAAGCCATCGTGAATGTTCGGCATCAAATGCCAAAGCCCCTGCAAGAAGACAAGAACACAAGATCAAGAACAAACCAATGATACACCTAAGTAACTTCCCATCCAGATGCTCACTAACTAACTCTTGAAACTATAAACTATAAACCATGAAATGACTTATGCAATAATCAATCCATCAACAAGCATCAAATCACTAGCCAATGGAGAGCACATGCAATTATCTTTACAAAAGTATCAACCTAAAAACTAGAGGAGAAGAAAGAAACCATTTCCACCAGTAGAATGCGCTTGGTCTCCAGAGCTTGAGATGAAAACTCCCTAAAGTTGTGGAAGTAACAAATATTAGTAAATGTACGCAGAAGTCTTATTTACAAGAATCAAACCAAATAAGTGAAAATAAAAAAAAGAAGGTTGAACTTGAACCTGCTGTCTTGCTCTTTGCAGCTCCTGCTCAAGTTGAGTCAGCTTCAATCGGCTGTTCTCCAGCTGCTGAACATACGCCTACGGAGGGAAACAAATAACATGTTGCAAGGTAATGGCAAAATAAATAGCTATTCTTTCTACAAATGTATGCAAGGATGTAGTACCTTCTTCCTCAGTCTACTTTTCCTTGCTGCTTCTCGATTTTGAGCGAGCCTACGAAGGGTCTAATGGATGAAAAAAAAAAAAAAGATTATGCATAAGAGCAATATAAACAGAATAGTTATTGATACACAGAGATGAATAATATATCACCTTTTGATCCAACTTATCTTTTGATCGGTCACTGGAATCAGAAGCACCAGCAAGCATCATTTGCCCTCTCTCAGACTGCATGAAAATTAAACACCAAGAAAAATTAGTCCTGTGGATTTGGCTCTACCAAGGGAACCCGGCTCAAGCCTGCCACGAGTGACACTATAGAGAGAAAAAATAAAATTAAGGAAAATGATAAAAGAGTCAGATTACGAGCTAACCCCCAGATCTCTAGGATCTGTGTCGCCATCAGTTGAGGCATCAGTCCTTGAACTGGTATCAGCCATATCGGTTTATGTACTATTACTTGATGGCAGAGACAGATATCCACGTGTGCGACGTTTCACCTCTGGTGCAGAGTTTTAACACTTAGAGGGAGAAAAAGACTGCAAATAGGAATAAAACATGACAAAGCTAAATCACCTTACCAAAACAACTAATACGAATGGATAAGGAACAAGCAGTGAACCAATTGACTGGAGCTGAATGTAAAAAAATATAAACAGTTTTAAGTACTAATATCTCTCTTGTATAAGCTTGTGGTTTTAGGCACACGCACGAGGGATTCGAGTTATTGGTTAACTGAAACCGGCTTAAGTCACGCAGCAGTAGCTTTAACTAACTACTTGAGCACTCTTAATTAGGAAACAAAAGACAACGGTTTATGTACTAACATTCAACTGAAACTAAACCGAGGTTTCTAAAAAGCGAGAGAACTTATCACTTATACCAAATAACTCACCACCAAGGATTTCGAATCTATTCTTTTTAACAGAATTCAACGAATGAATGAAATTCAAATCTTATTAACATTTGAAGTCCATTGTTTTGGCAGCTGAGAAAGTAGTCAAACAAACAAAAGCTTGGAACTTTCTGAGATTCTGAAAGTCAACTACGTCTTAGTATCCAAGGCAAAGTGAAAAAGAGTAAAGCTTTCTAATCACTAAAGCAAAACAGAGAACGAGGAAACTCCAAAAAAGGAAACAAAGTAAGTAAAGCTAAAAGAGTTTTGAGTTAAGGTAAAGAAGCTGACCTGAAGAAAAAAAAATGAAAATCTTCTGTCCGAGTAAAAAGGTTGTCTGAAATCGGATTAAAAGAAGAAGATGCAGAGACACGATCTGTAATTTCAATCTCCGAGACGTCGTTTTGTCTCTACAAACCCCCCACCATCCCCCAATAGAGAACATCGATCAACTTAAAACGGAAATTTGCAAAATAAGCCCCATGTACAATTCTTTTTAGCTTCAGAGAGCTTTAAGTTTTTAAAATTACAAAACAACCCACATATCATTGAAAAAATTAATGCCTTTTGATCAGCTTGCTCCCTCCCATCCCATGTGCGTACTGCAAAAGCACTTTACACACGACTTTGTCCGTTCTACGTGCACGAGCTCACGTACACAACTTTTCATTTCAGAGGGTTTTTCTTGTAAACATTCGATTTCGATTTGATAGAAGAACTGAAGTAGAAAGCAAAGATCTCAAAATATCCTTAAAGCCTACTCGGTTAGGCACTAACTCAATTTTTCGGGGTTTAGATGTGGCTAACCGTTAAACCGATAGATACCTAGCTGAAAAGATTCTATCTTTTAGAGTCAACGCCTCTGTTTTTGATTCTATCTTTTAGAGTCAACGCCTCTGTTTTGAGCCGCGAAGATAATCGCCATAACACTTGAAAATTCCACAAAAATAAAAAAGATTCTTGGATACTCCAGCTTTCTGCAGTGCAGCTCTTGCTTGTTGGTCGATCCAGCATGCTGATTCAGGTTCTATTGTCAGATATCTTCCTGGTTTTTGAAGGCCCTCTTCCTTCATAATTTTGCGTTATGAGGGCTGGCTCTTTGTTCTTAGTTTTGGAGTCAAAATTATTTTTTTAGGTACATTGTTGTTGGTGAGGATGAGGAATCATTTGTTCTAAACTACTTCAATAAATCTGAGAGCAGTTGAAAAGAAGATATACCCAATCCTTATCTTTGTGTTTAAGACCAAAAACACTCAGTGACAACGGATAAGTATACACTATAGTAACTACTACTAGAGTAAGATCTTAAAATGCGAATTAGCAAGAAAGTTAACCAAACAAGGGGAGTGACAAATCCGTGAGATATCTTTCGTCCAGATTTATGAAAAAAAAAGAGCCGATGATAAAATGAATATACTACTACAACAGGGTTTCTTCAGTGGTTTACTACTCCTTACGCTTTCTTTTCTTCCCAGAAGAAGAAGTCTTCTCGGCTGGCTTTGACTTGGAACGCACAGTACAACTCCATAGAGCTCTCTCAACATCTGAAGGCCCACCCCACTCTCCTTCCAACTTTAACTCCTACAATCCATGATCATTATTTTAGGCAAGGTCTAGTCCAAATTTAGTATAATTGCCTCTTTAACATTTTTAAGATTTTGTTTATGAGATGATTCAGTGCATATGTAAGAGACTCTAACTAAACAGAATCAGAATGCACTGAAGCAGCAGTAAGAGAAGAGTTAATACTATATAACACAGGAAATTTCCTACCACAGAGTACTATCAATGATGATTCTAGAGTAATATAACTTAAATAACAATTTTGTCTTAGAGAAAGAGAGACATAGAGGCTTAACCTTTGCTTTATCTTGTAGCTTAGTGACAAACAGCAAGTATCGCTTCAAAGAGTAATCCTTTGAGTTCCCAATAGCCACCTCCATCGCCTTTACATTGGAATCAAAACAGAGAGAGACACAAAAACAAAAAAAGGGTGTGAATAAACGATTGTTCATGTGCTGCTCTCTAAAGTAATTGTTAACACGGAAGAAGAAACGTACCTCGTCGGACATAAACGGAGCAATGTCGGGGGCGTAAGCAGCCAAAACGGCGGAGGCGGTGGCGGGACCCACGCCTTTAAGCACGGTGAGCTCTTTCACAGCATTTGAGATGTCAGGGAGTGATTTGAAAGCCTTCTCAGAAGCAGACTTCACCACCGAATCGTCCAGAGCCGACACGAAATCAAGCAGACGCGGCCTTTGAGCCAAGGGAGAAGAAAGTAAACAAACCTGAAGATATCGCGCGAGGGAGAGAGAGAGAGAGAGAGTTACCGCCATTTGCCGCGAGAGAGCTTCCATTTCATGAGCTGAGAAAGCTCGGAGGTGGTGAGGTAAGGGTTAGGGTCTCGGTCGTGGAGAAGACGAGGGAGCTCGACGCGATAATATTGGTCGAGAGAGACGAGGTCTGGTTTGTCTAGAGACTCGATTCTTGATTCGTAGGAAGACAGAGCCTTCTTCCAAACTCCGACATCCGTACACTTGAAGTCTAGTACTTCTTCCATCGCTAACGTACAGACAGACACAGGTTCACGTTTACGACCTAACTACTCCGCCGCCAAAAAAAAAAACCCGTCTGAGTGAGTTAAAACGCGCGGGTTGAGTCAGTGGACTCGAACAAGGCCCATCTAAGGCCCATTTGCATTACAGCTCAGTGTCACTGATCTTTTCTCTTAAAACTTTTGTTGTAGCAATGTTAAGAACTTAAGAGTGTACATTAAGGGGGTGTATTATTCAACTAAGAGTTTCAGGTGATTTGTATTAAAATGACAAATCTACTGTTATTCAAACATGAATTTTAAAAACTCATTTAAAATCCACTGTTATTGAACTTGACATTTCGTAAAATACTCTGAAATCCACTGTTATTGAAAATATTTTAAGTTGTGGGATTTTAAAGTTTTGAGGTGATGTTAGGGTGTTTGGGTGAAGTTTCTTAGTTAAAAGAAATAAAACTTAAATCTCATTGTTTGAGGTGATATTCTAAAGTAGTTTAACAAAAATCATCTAAATCTCTGCAACTTATTAAAATCATCTAAAACTCCATTAAAAATCAAATCACATCAAATACTAAATTGAATACATCAATAGTCTTTATATGTAATGTTTCCAGAAGAGGTAATCTAATCTCTCCATTTCAATTTTATTATTTTGTTTCTCTTAACACTTGTTTTGCTTTCAGATTGATCTAACGGTACATATCTTTCCTCATATACTACATTTTACTTCTGCTGGTGTGTGATTCTTTTTTTTCTTGTGTTGGCGCTCTGAATATAAAAACATCTTTGCAGTGCTCAAATATTTTCCTTGGAAAAGATGATCATCTCTCGGGACCTATTTGTATATCTACTATCACAGTATAATGTGAGTATATGAAACTTTAAGTCGAGAGGAAAACTTACAGGAGAAGGAATCAACAAATTTAAACATATCCATGGTGTCTCCTCTTCCTATTGTTTACTCCTCTGCCTTATAAGTTTCTTCTTCTTTCAAGTTACAGAACCATTCAACAGTATGAAACGCGTCACAACTATTTACATATATTACAGGAATCAAAATGATAAAAGCTGATGCTTAGGAAGAAGCCTTGAAGACATAGATCTTTGTTGTCTGTACGTTTGAATTAACAATACTAGTGCAAAATCATTGTTCTTAGAGGCTAGTGAACTGTTGAGGAATCCGTGTGTATACAGCTGTACCTCCTTCAATTCCAAAACATGTCTCCTATTTATATCTTCCTGTTTTCCCTATAAACAGGTCCAAAGGATTAAGATAAGACGATGAAGTTCATTTCCAGGAAAGTTTGCAAGGGCAAGGTGTCTCGCAGTTTGGACAACCTTTATTCGTTTTGGACGAAGCAGTTCATCGCAACCGGCATCATCCACAAGTGGAACAGAGGAGAAACTTGAAACAAAAAGTGGAGTGTTTTTTTTTTTGGAGAAATGTGCTAAGGCCTTGTAAAGCAAGAGAAGTTTAAAGAACTTTCTGATTTGCTTACACCATCTGGGGAAGAAGTTGTTTCAACTAGGGGACACTGCTACTTGTTTCTCAAAGACACTCTAGTCTTCTGACAAACTCAACCAAGGAACATGATCAAGTTTTGAGAAATGAGACCAAAGCCATTTTTCTCTACTTGCTAAATATGGAAATCTTCCTTTTTTCTCTAACTAGTTTGCGATTTAGCTTGGGAGAGGAATCTGATGTCCTGTCCTGTGAAGTTTTTGAGTAAATCCCTAAGAAATGTCTATAACACAACACACACACTGAGAAAACCAAATAGAGTACATCAAAACAAATGAAGTAGATCATCATCCTCAGTGAAGCTATAGACCGCTGAAAGAGTAAGCCTGTATTAAAAAAAAGTGTTGTGGATTCAGTAACTTCATCATATAACAACCAAACAGAGAGAGAGAATAATATCTCAAGAAGAGGAGCGTCTAAAGTTGTTGTGATTTTGGCTTTTACCTAAAGACAACCATGATGAAGAGAAAGATGTAGAACCCGAGTTTGGTAAAACGGAGCTTCTTTTCAAAGCTAATACCACGGAACACTTCAGTGACATCGATGAGATGTCTCCGCTCTTTGTATCTTTAAGGTTTTTCAAATATGTTAGTTTCAAGAAACAACAATATACTAGTACTAATATGGATAGGGAGAAAGAGAGAGAGAGTTACAGCATAGCGTGATAGCATGTTACAGGGAGAGCGACGAGGAAAAACACCCAATGCCATGTGATGAGGAAGAGAATGCAGAGTGAGGCTTGGAGGATAAACTCAGGTAGTATCAATCGGTTGATACGAGATGATGTTTCAAAAGGGTTCAAGTAATCAGCTTCTAAATCCGTTAAACATATAACCTACACACACACAAAAAAAAAAAAATATCGCCCCATATCAACAGAAGAAGGAAACTGACAGAGGCTAAGTAAGAAGAGCTCTCAACACATATCTCATTCCATCACTTCCTCTCTCTCTCTCTCTATAACTTGCAAACTTAACAAAACTAAGGAAGAATCATCTTAGTCCAGAACCAAAATAGCTGGTCAAACTAGTCTTACAGACAAACTAAAAAAATCACAATAATAAGTGAACAATTCCGACATTCAAAGATTGAAAACCTTTAGGACAGATCTGGGATTCAAGAATCTCACTACTTGATTGAAATTAAGGAGGGGTTGACCTGATAGAAGACGGAAGCGACGAGGGCTAAGCTGACGAAGAAGGAGAGGATCCATAAGAACAAATCCCAACCCATTTTGTTTCTTCGACAAAAAGAGAATCGAGAGACCAAACTCTACTTCTCAATGTACGACTCTCTTTACTTGCTTCCTTTTACTTGGAAGTTAATATTTTGGTTACTTTTCAAAGTTGTTTACTTTACTTTTTTTTGTTTATTTACTTTTTAAATATTTTGGTTAATATTTTACTTCTTTTTTTTTGTTTACTTACTTTTTTGGTCTCTGTTTCACAAGTTTTTTGAGATCTAGTGTGTATACATTATCTCTTAAAATTTGGAAGGAAGAATTACAAAGTTAATTCACACATATTAAAAATGTCTACAAAATTGCAGATTCAATGGCTTCAATACAAGCACTAATCGGTTTGCCTTTGCACATTGCTTCCGCAAGTGAAACCCTTGCTTCACTGTACGAATGCAACAAAAAAACAGCGTTGGAAGCAGCCCATCTGACATGACCCGCCTTCTCCTCCCTTTCCGTGAACCCTCGCCACTGCAGAACACTCTCCAACTTGACAGCATCCGAGTAGAAACCTTCAGAGTATCCGAAAAGCATGTGTTCCGTTACCATTCCTCCGAGTACCACACATGAGAAGTTGTTCAGTGTCTTGGATGAAACCGAAACATCATCTCTCATAAATTGGTTTGCACCACCGACTTGTTTGAGGAACTCAAACCCCACAAACTCTACTCTCCCGGTCACTACATTATCATCATCCCTCATAGCTTCCAGATCTGGTATCTCGTAGCGTCTTGGAAGTACTCCGAGCAAGTAACCGACCAGGAAATGGCCTGATTCGTGCTGAACGACAGCGAACCGATCTTCTTCACAAGTTGTTGCTTTGTTGTGCTCTTGAATCGCTTCAGCAGAAACGGATTCGAAGGTTCTGGAGACTGAATCGATCAACCTTTCGAATGTATCCGATAGTGGTGGTGATTTCTTGGGAAGCAATTTGGCGGAGGCGAAGGCGGAGAGGCAGCAGCCGTGATGTTTGCTGCTCTTGAATTGCTTGACGAGAGAGAGCGCGGTTTCGTATTTGCCTCTTGAGAGCTCTTTGTTCACTCTCTCAAGTGCTTTCCGGCGACGATCCACCGGCGATTTTGCTCCGACCACCACCATGAGGTTGGTCGCTTGGAGATGAGATGTGAAGCTCATTATTGTCTGTCTGTGCCTCTGGTTTGTTTTTTTTTAACACAAATCTGAGTTAGTTTAGTTACTTTTTTTTTTATTCGAAACTAGTTTTGTCGGAATTTCTTTCTTTTTTGGCGTCACTCGCGATTTTACGCTTTGGAAAAAAAAAAGAATTTCTAATATAAATTAGTTGGGTAAGGTTAAAGTTTTTTTATGTAACTTGAAATGTATAATCCCCCACATTAACTGTAAATCTATCTTGACTGATCAAAAAAATGTACTTTCAAATAAGAATTACGATTAGATATTCTTTAGACTGTAGCAGAGATTTAACCATTGGAGATCGAACATGTGATCTAGTGAGATTCTGAGAACTTTCTTGTCCATCAAAAACACAAAACCTAGAGATCACACTCACACTGCGGCTTATTACTTTCTTCTTGGCTTCTTCTTCTTGGATGATGATGATGATCTCTGGCTTTCAAGTTTTCTCTTGGCAGCTTCAAATTCTTCTTCGTTTGGCTCTGAGTCAGCATTTCCACCATACCTTGACATAAGTGACGAGAACATTGTATCGAACTTCTCTTTCCTCGCATCTCTTCGCTGTGAAATCAAAGCACAAAGATCTGTCTCTGCGCCCCTTTTTGCCCTACAAGTATTTGAAAAATTTGAATATGTCACTACAAAGTTTTTTTACTTGGGAAAATGGGTAAAGACATTGATAGAGAAGTTTACTTTCGTCTGGTCTTTGGGGGACTCGTGGGGGGTTTTATTTCTGAAATTTCCTTTGCCCATTTCTTGTAAGCTTTTGTTGCCTTCACTTCTCCTGCTGCAATAGCCTCATCGATAATATCTTTGAAACGGTGTGAGTCAAGCTTGGGGTTTGAGCAAAGCATTGAGCAGAAAAGCCTGGAGGAGATGTACGGACAAGAATGTTCGTATAAACTTCCAAGTTCACAATTTTTTTAAAAAATAATGAACGAATGAAAACAAGGTGGATAATAAATAAAACAAATACCTGCTCATTCTACCCTTAAACTTGGTGTAAAGCTCGATCAAGTCTTTCTTCTCAGACTCAGAGCCCCTGTAGTTGGCCTCAAACTCTTCAATATCTTCCTCGGTGACCTATTACACACAACAAGAAGTCAGTAAGCGAAGGAAACAGAACAAAGGGAGTTGTGGAATAATGCCCAAAACACAGTAATCATGGTGCTGGTTACCTTCTTGTACATTGCCTTGAAGAAGTCCCTCAAGTTGTCAACCACATCACCCGAAAGATCCTAATTAAGATATAGGGAAAAAACTAAGTTAGTAAAAGAAACATCTTTCAGTTTTCTTATCGAGACTGAGAGAGCTTTTTTCTTTCACCAATCCATTTGAACAGAAACTGGATATAAGTAAAAAGATGAAGCAATCTACACAAATCACCAACATTTCTGAAACCAAAATCAGGAAAGAAGCTGACTTACAGCATCATCAACGGAGCCAGTTTGATCATAGACAGCTCTCTTCTCTTCATCACCGAGAATAGATATCACCTTCTGCAGCTGCTGAAACTTCTCCTTAGCTTCCTGTTTAAAACATAAAAGAAAACAAAGAATTCAAACTTCCTCTTGTTAGAGACATGCAAAACACTCATCCCAAGAGAAGAGTGGTTAACCTCATCGTCCTTGTTTTTATCAGGATGAAGCCTTAATGCCAACTTATGGTATGCTTTCCTTATCTCCTGTTGTGTTGCTGTCGCTCCGACACCAAGAACCTGTAATAGGAAGACGAATAAGATTTGCATTAATCTTCTTAATCATACAATTATAACCACCAACAAAACGAAGGGATGATAGAAATAGATTTCTCAAAATATAGACATTGGTTCAAAAAAAAAAAACAAGTAAAACTTAAACAACTGACGATGAAATTCAGACACGGAAACATCACTAAGCGATAGGTAACACATGCAAATTCGACAAAGTAAAAACCGATGCCCAAGCGGTAACAATAAGATCCCTCAAAAGAAAAAAAAGACATTACGAAGCTTCGATTAAAACAGATCCTTCGAAATCTAAACAACCCATAAAACCCTAATCGCGGAGACAAATCGAAAAGAGAGAGACAATTCGCAGAGGATTGATCATAAAAGAGATACCTCGTATAGATTTTTCTCGCTATTATTCTCCATCTTTCAACCTTCTCGTTTTCCTCTTTCTGCTAAACAGCAATAATACTTGAGAGAATCGATCGAGTCAGTTATAAGAAAATGCTACGCTTCTTAGAAGAAGGAAAGGTTTATGGCGCCAATAACTCTCCCACCGTTTTGTGTTGCCGCCTATACTCTTAACCTAATCTGGTGAAGTAAAAGTAAAGGTGGTATGATCCACAAATTTATACAACTTAAGGGGTTGCTTCGTTATTTTTGTTAAACCGAATTTAACCGAGATTGATTTAAATTAAAAAAAAAATTATGGTTTGCTTGAACCGAACTAAAATGGTTAAGCGATTTAACGGTGAACTAGGTTAACAAGTAAAAAATGAACGGCCAAGATGATTTCATGGTTTAGTGTGGAAAACGTGGTCCACGCCACAGGGGAACATTTACCCAGAGTAACTGGGTCCCGCATCGGCCGTTAATCCGCCCTTTTTCGCTTTCTTCCAATTGGCTCGTTTCCCACGTATCCAATGCCTAATCCCCTCTTTTGATCTGAGTTTCTTTGTCCGTTCATGCTAGATTCGGCTGCTTACGTGCGCAATACGAATAACAACACGAGACTCTTCTTCGCGTTGATCTGTTTGAGAGAAGAAGAGCCTTTTGAATTCGTGATCTGCAATTGTCTGGACGTTTGTTTTTGTTTTGTTTTGGTTTTGAAAAGATGTCTAATTTACAAGGAGATTACAACCAGAAGATCGATTACGTATTCAAAGTGGTGTTGATCGGCGATTCGGCGGTTGGCAAAACTCAGCTGCTGGCTCGGTTCGCTAGGAACGAGTTCAGCGTCGACTCTAAAGCCACCATCGGTGTCGAGTTCCAGACTAAAACGCTCGTCATCGATAACAAAACCGTCAAAGCTCAGATTTGGGATACCGCTGGCCAAGAAAGGTTTGCTCTATTTTTGCTTATGATCCCAAACCTGCAGGCATTATTTGATTTGAGTGAGTGATCACCTGTGCGCATGTGGTAAAAAAGGATATTCATTTATCTGTAAATTACAACTACCCTTTGATGATAATCGGAAACATTCACAACTTATCCATGTGATCGATGTATTCAAATATTAGGCAACATACGATCCTATTTGAGTATATACGAAATGTATGTTGCACATGAAGAAAAAGTGGCAACAAAATTCAAATGTGCATATTGATTTACTGAACAAGATTGCTCCACATTGCTTTTGTTACTCTATGCCACTTCTGTGAACCAATTTGTGCTTCTTAGTCATAAAACTATTCTTGTGTACTCATTAAATAAACTAATTTTCATGCATGCATCACTTCTAATTGTTTGATATGTCGATCATGCTAAAAGCAACATGACTATCTAATTGTTTGACTGTCCCTATCTTTTTCTCAGATACCGGGCGGTGACAAGCGCATACTACCGTGGAGCTGTTGGGGCAATGTTGGTCTACGACATGACCAAACGTCAATCATTTGATCACATGGCCAAATGGCTGGAAGAATTAAGAGGACACGCGGACAAAAACATAGTCATTATGCTGATCGGAAACAAATGTGAT
The DNA here is from genome assembly GCF_000801105.2 of Raphanus sativus. Lineage (NCBI taxonomy): Eukaryota > Viridiplantae > Streptophyta > Magnoliopsida > Brassicales > Brassicaceae > Raphanus > Raphanus sativus. Next base: position 4,601,671 of record NC_079515.1, on the reverse strand, counting down.
CTTGGAAGCCTAAGAGCAGTGCCGACAGAAGATGCACAAGAGTTTGCACAAAGAGAGAACTTGTTCTTCATGGAAACATCTGCTCTCGAAGCTACCAATGTCGAAACTGCGTTTTTGACCATCTTAACAGAGATTTACCGTATAATCAGCAAGAAATCATTAACGGCGGATGATGATGACGCTGATGGGAACTCGAGTCTCTTAAAGGGGACTAGGATCATCATTCCTAGCGAGCAGGAGACCGGGAAAAGAGGTGGATGTTGCGGCAAATCGTAAAGCTTTACTAGCGTTGTTGTTTAATTTTTTGGTTTTATTTTGTTTTTCGCCTTAACCATTCGTTCTTGAAACGAAACAATAAGCAGAGGTTTTACTATAGAAAGAGCATGAGGATGAGCTCCCGTTTATTGAATCCACGCAACATTTTCAGATCGTGACTGTCTAATTTTGGGAGACGCTGAGAGTAGTAGGTGAACGAGTCTTGTTTTTTTGTGTTCATAGTACATGTCCATAATATAATTTTCTATTTGTCGAAAGTAACTTCCTTGTGTATGTCCAATGTCTAAGATTTACAACAAGAACCTCTTTTTTAGTGCTACACACGTTTTTCATTCGGTGTGTGGTTATTATTATGTCCACTATGACAATTAACAACCTGATGCATTTATAATGGCGTACAGGCCAACTAAGCATACTCAAATTTAAACATCGTAATTGACTTTATAGTGAATCATTAACATTTTCAATTCTTAATGAAAAATCGATCATGGGAGAGAGTTTTGCTTCTAACCAACTGTGACTAATCTGAATATCCGGCTTAAAGTTATACAAATTGGTGTATACTCTACAGAAAGCGAATTTTATATTTTGTAACTAGTTATTACAAGAAATCCTTCATTCCTATAAAATAATCAAAAATAATGAAAGGGCAAGAAGTAAAATCATAACACCATTTATAATGAATGTTTCCTCTGTTTATTTAAAAGGCAACCAGTAAACAGAGGCCCAGCAGATTCCAACCACAATTCATATTATTGTCATTGGGCCTCAAACTAATACTAATTTATTTTATTTTCAAATAATATATCACTGTCAGATACTTGGATGGATAAATGATTCTCTCCAAAGAAAAGACCAAACACACAAAACAGGGGCCCACATTAATGACAGCGTGGCAACACTGATTATTATGAATGAATAAAAGGAGAAAGCCCACCGTTTCTCTCGCTCGTCTCCGGTTTTCCTATTCCCATCGCCTTTCTCTCCGGATTGCTTCTCTTGCCCTATCCCTATCTATCCTCCTTCTTCATCGATCGCTCACAACATTAACGTTCGCACCCGATACCGTAATCTTGAATCCAAAGTCAATTTCTTCGATTCAACAAGTGATATAAATATATATTATTATATTTGATTTTCCTCTTTCTCGTCAGATCTGAAAACACACCCCGAAGAATCCAAATCCACATTCAATCAAATCAGGTCAAACAATGGTATCCGTCAGATTGGGAATGCTCCACTACGTAATCGACCACGTCTACGGAGCCTTCATGCACCGCACGAGGATCACCCCGCCCTTCTTCTCCCGAGGCTGGGGCGGTCCCAAGCTCGAGCTCCTCGAGCGGATGGCCAAGCAGCTCTTCCCTATGTACGTCGAAGGTCACAACTGGCCTCCGCCGCTTGTCCGCCCCGTGTGGAGGACCGTCTGGGAAACCAAGACTGCTCGTCTCAGAGAAGGCGTTTTCCAGACTCCCTGCGACGACGAGCTCACCGCTGCGTTGCCCCCCGAGTCTCGCACCGCGAGAGTCGCTTGGCTTGTTCCCAAAAACGTTCCTCCCCAGAAGATGTCTTGTGTCGTTCATCTCGCAGGTAACGACAACGCCGTGGTAACGGATTCAAATGTGTATATGATATACATGTCAGTTACTCCTAGACCATGATTAACCCCGGTCTCTTAACTGGCGTACTTAGATTCGGGAGCTAAGGTTCTTAGATTCGGGAGCTAAGAACGTCTCTTAAATAAAATATATAAGAGTCGTGGCTAAGAAACCGGGTTAATCATGCTCTAATAGTTTTGTAAAGATGATATATTATTTATTTTTTTAATTATTATGGTTTGCATTGTGGTAGGCACAGGAGATCATACATATGATAGGAGATTGCGTTTGGGAGGGCCTTTGGTGAAGCAAAACATTGCGACTATGGTGCTGGAAAGGTAATGAATGAGACTCTCTCTTTTTCTAGAAAGCGTTTTGCGTTGGCCGCTTTTGAAGCTTTTTGCCATGCTTTTTTTGATCGAACATAGATAATGAATGCCACTCTGCAGCCCTTTATATGGCCGAAGGCGTCCGTTTCTACAACGTGGAGCGAGGCTTCTCTGTGTTAGTGATCTTCTTTTACTTGGGAGGGCAACGATTGATGAGTCCCGCAGTCTTCTTCACTGGCTTGACACTGAGGAAGGCTTTGGAAAGATGGGTGTTTGTGGCCTTAGTATGGGTAAGCTTTTTGAACTAATTGCGAGCTTTTACTAACCACCTTTTAGTAATAAGCATTAGCATTAGTTCCCCTTTCCTCAATGAGCTTCTCCAACTGATAGATTTAGGTTCAAGTATTAGGAGGATTAGACTGTTATTTGTTTTGTTGGTGTGTATGAAAGAGAACCATGGTTACATTCATCTGAGGGATCTATGTGATTGCATCTCCATGTATTGATAGACTTGTTCCATGCATTCACTTGTATTTTGAAAACTCTTGTTAATAATATGAAGGAGGAGTACATGCTTCGATGGTTGGATCGCTTCATCCAACACCAGTTGCAACACTTCCTTTCCTGTCTCCGCACTCTGCAGTTGTTGCATTCTGCGAAGGAATACTAAAGTATGGAACGGCCTGGGAGGCACTGAGGGAAGAACTTGCAGCGCAGGAGATCACGATGACTCTTGATGAAGTCAGAGAGAGGATGAGAACTGTTCTCTCCCTCACAGATGTCACTCGCTTCCCTATCCCCAAAAACCCTGATGCTGTCATCTTTGTTGCCGCAACTGTAAGTATACAATTTCAACAGTTTGGAGACACATTGCTGCTGCTGAATCTAATCTTTTAAATGATTTGTATAGGATGATGGATACATACCGAAGCACTCTGTGTTGGAGCTTCAAAAGGCGTGGCCTGGTTCAGAAGTGAGGTGGGTTACAGGTGGACACGTCTCCTCCTTTATTCTGCACAATGATGAGTTTCGCAGGGCTATCGTCGACGGTCTTGATAGAGTAGAGTGGAAGGAGTCATGGTGACACCAGAAAGGGAAGGGGTCTTTCATGTAAATGTCTTAAATCTCCTCTTGTTGTTGTATCATTTGTTCTTTATTAAGAATCACATTCTTTTTTCGCTTGGTGGGGGATCTCTGATATCCACTTGTTTGAACTTTTGTATTGTTTCTGTCTCGACAACACACAGCAACAGTGTAACGAAATTTCACTCATTACAGATACATAGATCATCCAAATCAAACATTAGGTGTGTTTGTTTCAGTTATTAGAATAAGCGAGAAGAGAACCACAATATATTTTCTCTCTACCATTGTTTAGATTTGTTACTATCGTGACGAAAAGGGAACCATCAGTATATCTTGATATAGTTATTGACTGATTCGAGTCGTGAGAGACGGTCTCATATTCATAATGGCGTGTCCATCAGCTCCTGATTTTATGGCTGCCTTACCCGCTTCTAGAAATCTAAGAGTAGCATCCTCTGCGTACTTGTTGGCTTTCCCCACTGTCATGTTCTTGCCTATGTTCGGATATGAGTTCAAGAGATGATCTCCCACGAGCTGGGATGCGAGCTGGACCAGTTCCATTTGGAACTCCGAGATCCCTGAGTCTTCTCTCGGTCCCCATGGCCTCAGAGATCCTTTCACCTCTGCTAGTGTCTCTGTATTCACGGGGTTTACGAGTTTTTACATGTTAGATGTTTCAACAATGATAAGGTGAAAAAAAGATAGATAGACCTGGACAATCTTGACGAGGAGAGTCTCGGAGATAGAAATACTTGTCGAAAGTGCCAGCCCAAGCATCTCTCTTCGTCAGAAAGTTTGACTTTAAGTTGAATAGTTTCTTGACTGTCGCCGGAATTGAAGAGTGCTCATACTGTGAGTTTGACGTACGACCGTCTGGTTCATGTATCACTGACAAAACATCAAAAATATATGCTGTAGCTCAAATCAACAACACAATGAACCGAGCAAGTTGTGTGTTTGGATTTCACAAAAAAAAAAAAAAAGTTGTGTGTTTGGGAATATTATACAACTTACCAGTACCCTTGTCGATCCAGGGAGAGATGAGTAAAGTAGGAACCCGAACCCCCAATCGATCAAACCCAAAATAAAACGGGCCAGGCCCAATGATATCGTCTGGATTTGGCACACCTTCAACCGGAGTCGGAACGTGATCAAAGAATCCACCGTGTTCGTCGTAAGTGATGATCAGAGCCAGCTCTTTCCACTGTGGACTACTCCTCACCGCCTCGTAAACCTCCTTCACGAACCTCTGCCCTTCCGCCACGTCATGCGACGGGTGATCGTCGTTCGCCGGGAACCCATCGACGTCGAAGTACCTCGGCTCTACGACGGTGTAGCTAGGTAGTCTTCCGAGCTTCGCGTCGAGCTTGAACTTGCCTGCATAGCTGTGGAACTTGACCAAGTGTTTAAGTTTCCGAAGAGACTTGAAGAAGAGAGTGGTTGGGATGTTATGGTGATAAATCCCAAAGCTGAGGTCGTCGTTCTCTTCCAGCGAGTCAAAGATCGTCTTTTGTGGAAAGCCTTGGATTAGGCCTTTGTTGATGTTACTTGAGCAGCCGTGGGAGGTAGCCGAGTGGACGTAGAACCGGTTCGGTAACGTAGAAGACGGGACCGACGCGAACCACCGGTCGAAAACTGCGAACTCGTTCGCTAACTGAGTGTAAACCGGTAGAATTTCCGGTTTAAATCCGCTCATCACGGTTTTTGCCGTTCCGCGTTGTGTTTTCTCTGCTTGCTGTGCGAACCCGTTCATTTTCGGGTCGAGGGTAGTATCGTCCGACCCGAATATCTGTTCCTGGATTGCCTGGAAAGAATGGGCCGGATCCATGTCGACGTGAACGGCGTCGTCTGAGACAAAGACTTTGGACGAGTTCGGGTCGGAGATGTTGAGAGAGTTGGACTCTTTGCCCGTTAGCCCATCGATTTCGGGTCGGGTTGATTTTAGCCAACCAAGGATATGGTCGAACGACCGGTTCTCCATGACTACAACGACTATGGTTTTGATCCGACCATCAATATTGTGGGGTTTCTGTATATTTTCGACATGTAGAGACTGAGACGAAACTAGTAAGTAGCTCATGAGAAGTAGAATAGTGACGGAATGTCTCCCGGCTGCCATTTTCAGATGACTACGATTCATGGTTAATTCAAGTTTCAAGAGAGGTAACAGATCTTGAGTGGAGAGGAAGAATGTATTAGTAATGAGAACTCCAAATGTTTAAAAAAAAAATTCAAATATTAATAAAATTATTTTATTTTTTAAATGATAAAATTGATATCTAATTACAAGTGTGTGATACTATTTTCTTTCAGTCCTTTTCTATTATTTCTATTTAAGCTATTTTAATTATGAAGTCTTTTAAAAATATTTTTGAAAAAGTTATTCTAATACTAAAATATATATGTAAGCTCGTACAATGTATATATTCCCGCCAGGTATGAAAAATCACGTTTATATTCTTTAATAAGAATTGATGCGAGACAAATAAATTATTCTTTAGTAATAATTAAGTACAGTAAATGATTAATTGGAAGCTTAGGGCTATCTCTATAATATTATTTGAAAAGTCAGTTTCATATGTGTCACGCTTACGTTGATTCTCATGATGGTTGATTACGTGAATACCCTTAATGAATTAATTTTAGTTATACCTAATTATCATTACTAAAAATTGTTTAGTTTCTTTTTATTAATAAAGCTTTAATTATCTTTTTATTATAGTTTATTTATTTTATAAACCCATATATATAGTAAAAGGAAATATCTATAAAATATATAGATTTTGTATATACAAAAACGAATTTATTTTTTCCTACTTTATATTTTCGCTAAAACATAAATAAAAAAGTGAATATCTAATAATTTTCAAAATATATAGGTGTATATATATAATTAAAAATAGTTAAGATAATTTTTAACTGAATTTCACGTGCTCATGCACAGGTATTCATTTATAAATCAGCTATAATATTACATGAATGGGGATTCATGTAATATAATATTGAAGAAATATTATAAAATATTTTTTTATATATTCATGTAATATAATATATAAAATCCCCATGTAAACTTGACACTAATCAGCTATAATTTTTGTTTCAAATTATTAGTGATATCTCGTTTATTAAAACATGAACACACTAATTACAATATTATATTCTCTGATATTTACGATAAAATTCATTCAAATTAATATTAACTTAGATATTAATTTCCTTAAAAGTATATTTGTATTTTAGGTTTTGATCATACATATATGTTAATCGAATTATTTGTATGATTTAAATATTTGACTGAATAATTGTAATTTATGCTAATGACAAAAATTGGTATAATATCTATTGCATTTTCAAAATTGCACAAGATAAAAGATACAAAACAATCACATTAATGAATAGTATATGAATATGGTTTATATAAAATAAACTTGATTATATTTTTGTAAACGAAATAGTCATATACTTCTATTATTGAAATATGAAATAAAACCATCTATTATATTTAATAACATTTAAAGTAGCACTTAAAATACAAATTGAATACACTTTTAAAATAGCATTTGTAGACCTATTGTTCATATTGATGACATATTTTTCAATCATGTAATAAAAATATTAATAAATTTCAATTGTTAGAAATCAAAAATTTAATTGAAAAATATTATATAAATTTATATCATAAACTAATACAAAATTGTACATGGGTTTAATATAATTACAAAATAAATTAGATACTTAAAATGTTTATTTTAATAAAGAAATATACATCTAGTCTATTATTAATTACAAAATTAATTAAATATTTAAAAGATTTGTAAAGTGAAAAACGAATTATAACATAAATATTTTAAATAAATACGAATATATATTTATATAGTAAATAAATAGATTTGAAAATATTTTATTTGGATGTAATTAAGAGAAAATCTAGGAATATCTATTCATAATTTATTAAAGAAACAAATATATCTATGTATATATCATTAATAAATGAATGAGTTATGATTTCTAATAAGAGTCTATTTTATTAAATATCACACATGGATGAGAAGTCATTACTTCTCTTTTAATATAATTGATACATGAAAATCCTTAAAATATTCATATTAAAATATAAATATCTACATATACATATATATGAAATTTATTTCAGATACTCTCCACCAATAATAATCTTAAATATCAAAAATATTTTATTTATAGATTTTATTTATATTAATTTAAATAAATAATTATTTAGATTTATACAACTTAACAGTTTTTACTAATTTGTTTTATTACGACTTTATTAACCCATTTACCAAAATATATTTAATTATACATATTTTCAAAAAAATGTAAACTAAAATTTCAAAATTTAGTTTTCAACTTTTTGAAAACTTTTTGTTACAAACTTTTTAAAATAAACCAAAACATCTTTTGAAAAAAAAACATTCTTGAAATATATTTTTAAAATTTTTTTAATGTTAAAATTGGTTTAAAATTTTAATTTAAAACTTGTATATGATTAAAATGAGTACAACTTTAAATGATCCTTCACAAAATCTAAATGGACCAATGTAATTATGTAAGAATGAATGTATGTATAACCTTACTAAATCTTTAAACAAAATAAATGGATCAAAATTAGTTCAGGTTTTAAATGGTGTGGTTTCTAAATGGGACAGGTTTAAATGGAGAAGATTTATTCATTTTATTCCCTTTATATATCAGCAGTAGCTTCGATGCGTCAAAGTAACCCACTCGAGCCACGATGAAGCTTCTTCTTTGTCTCTCTATCTTCTTCGCCATATTCTTCATCTCTCTCCCATCTTCCTACAGCTGCACCTCACACGACAAAAATGCCCTCCTTCAAATCAAGAAATCTCTTAACAGCTCATCGCTCCTCTCCTCCTGGAACCCTGGAACCGACTGTTGTACCAGCTAGACCGGCGTTGAATGCACTAACGGCCGCGTCACAGGCCTCACTATCTCCTCCGGCGAACTCTCCGGCCAGATTCCAAACCAGATCGGCGACCTTCTTGACCTCCGCACACTTGATTTCAGTTTCCTGACTCATCTCACCGGAAACATCCCACGTACCATCACTAAACTCAAGAACCTCGACCTCCTCCGGTTAAAGCAGAACAATCTCTCCGGTCCAATTCCTGATTATATCAGTGAGCTCAAAAACGTAACGTTCTTGGACCTCTCCTTTAACCAGTTTACCGGTCCTATTCCCGGTTCGCTTTCACAGATGCCGAAGCTTCAGGCCATTCAGATCAACGACAATAGGCTAACCGGTTCTGTACCGAATTCTTTCGGTTCCTTTGTAGGCAACGTCCCTAATCTCTACTTGTTTAACAATAAACTCTCAGGTAACCAACACTGTTTGTTTTAATCTTTTTACTTTCTTAATTATTTAATCTTTTTACTTTCTTAATTATAAATTTGTCAAATATTCACTATTTTTAACTTGCGTTTTTTTTAATAATTTTTAAAGATCAAGCTACAGACACTTGTATAGAAAATTAATAAATTACAGAAAAAATAATTTTATATGGTTTCAAATCTTTAGATAAAGTAGTTTTTTTTAGTAAATTTGTCTTGCAGGGAAAATACCGGAATCGTTGTCAAAATACGACTTCAACGCAGTAGATCTGTCGGGAAATGGTTTCATAGGAGATGGTTCGATGTTTTTCGGACGGAACAAAACAACAATACGAGTGGATCTGTCAAGAAACATGTTTCAGTTCGATCTCTCCAAGGTTAAGTTCGCGAGGAGCATACTTTCGCTGGATCTGAGCCATAACAGAATCTTCGGGAAGTTGCCTCGGGAGCTGGGCAAGCTACGCCTCCAGCATTTCAACGTTAGTTACAATCGGCTCTGCGGAAAAATCCCACATGGTGGTATCATTCAGACCTTTGATCCATCAGCTTTCTCTCACAACCTCTGTCTTTGTGGGACCCCTCTTAAGGCTTGTTAAATTTTGTTTAGTGGCGTGCGTGGTAACAAATAGTTATGTCTTTATATGTATGATGATGTGTTAATTATCACTGCTTATCAAATAAGAGGAGAAGAAATAGTCTTCCTTGTGTTTAGGATCCAAACAAAAAACCGTTCTATTCCTCTGGGAACCATCAAAATCTCTGTTATAATAGTAGCTTCACTGCGTCAAGACAACCACTCAAATCACAATTCACGATGAAGCTCCTTCTTTGTCTCTCTATACTCTTCATCTCTCTCCCATCATCTTACAGCTGCAACTCAAAAGAAGAACATACCCTCCTTCAAATCAAGAAATCTTTCAACAACCCGGACCTCCTCGCCACATGGAGTCCTGGAACCGACTGCTGTACAAGCTGGACCGGCATCGAGTGCACTAACGGCCGCGTCACATTACTCTCAATGTCCAAAGACGACAAACTCTTCGGTCGTATCCCGGACCAGATCGGCGACCTCCCCGAACTCCAAACACTCGAAATGAGTTACTTGAATCTAACCGGAAGCATACCACGCACCATCACAAAACTCAAGTACCTCGACTTTCTCTTCTTAAAGTGGAACAGACTCTCCGGTCCAATTCCTGAATACATCAAAGAGCTCAAAAACGTAACGTTCATGGACCTCTCCTATAACAAGTTTACCGGTCCTGTTCCCGCCTGGCTTACTCAGATGCCGAAGCTTCAGACCTTTCAGATCGACAACAATTCGCTAACCGGTCCTATACCGAACTCTTTCGGTTCCTTTGGTGACAACGTCCCTAATCTTTTCTTGTCTAACAATAAGCTCTCAGGTATACCAATATATATATATTTTTTAATTATACTGTTTCATAATATAAGTATTTAAGAGTTTTTTTAATTACAAAATATAAGTAGTTTTGAGATTTGTATGCACTTTTTACATTTATGTGACCAATTATGCAAACATTTTTATGATTAGTTCTGAAAAGGTTAAATATATTTAAATATTATTAAATATTATTTCTGACAAGTAATAATTTTTTAGTCATCGCACTTTCACTAAAACGCCTTATATTTTGTAAAATATGAGGTGAATTATAACTTTAGGTTAAAATGCTGGATCTGAAAATACACTAACTTGAGATTTCTTAAAATATGAATTATTCTTAAATATAATATTATTAATTATTTCAGCACCAAGTTGTTATTATTATTGATAATTTAATAAATCATATTCAATAACATTGCTCTTGCAGGAAAAATACCGGAGTCCTTGTCAAAGATGGACTTTCAAGCAGTAGTTCTGAAAGGAAATGGTTTCACAGGAGATGGTTCGATGTTTTTCGGAGGGAACAAAAGAACAGTACAATTGGATCTGTCGAGAAACAAGTTTAAGTTCGATCTCTCCAAGGTTAAGTTCGGTAAGAGCATGGCTTTGTTGGATCTGAGCCATAACGAAATTTTCGGGACGCTTCCTAGGGAGCTGACCGAGCTACATCTCCAGCGTTTCAACATTAGTTACAATCATCTCTGCGGAAAAATCCCACGTGGTGGTCAACTTCAGAAATTTAAATCATATGAGTTTGATCACAACCGCTGTCTTTGTGGATCCCCACTTAAGAAGGCTTGTTAAATTGATTGGTTTAATGGCGTGATAGCAAATAATTACGTTTTATCTGTACGATGATGAATGTGTTCATTATCACTGCTTATCAAATGAACTGTTCCTTTTGAGGAATCAATGCTGTTGTATCATTTGTTCTTTTTTTCTTTTAAGAATAACATTCCTTTTGCTTTTAGAGCATCTCCATTAGTCATACCCATAGGGCACGAATTCCAAGAACAAAAAAGTAATTTTTTAATTTTTTTTTTTTTCGTTTGATCTTAAAAAAAAAAAAAAAAAAAAAAAAATAATATCTGACCTATCGCAGGCCGCCACGTGTCGTGGGGCCCGCAGAATAGTCAAGAGACAGGTTCGTCCGACAGAGCTTGGACGATACAGGTTCACAGTTTTTGCTTTATTATATTAATTTTTTTTTTTGGGATTTGTGTGAATCCCACTTAAAAAACTTCAATGGAGATGGCCTTAAAGTGGTGGGTATACGGTATACCAGGGGTTTATTAGCTGAACTGGAAATGATTTTGGCCATTATATCAGAGAACTTTGATAAAATATTTTAATTATGAGAAGTCTTTTAAAAATATTTTTGATAAAGATCTATAATCAAAGATCTTATTCACATTACAATATTCCTTGATCACTTTTAAATTATTAGAGGAACGACGCACTACACCTAAGTCGTTCACATTATTTAATAACATGATATATAAAAATTATTCACATTCGAAGTAAAATATTTATTGACTTTTGAAGTAAGATGTCTTTTTGGCTACTTAACATGAGATATGTGGTACATTTCATATCATGCACACAAAAATGAAATATGACCATTGCATACACTTCATACTAAAATAATCATACGTGGGAGACGGGAATATTGGATCGATGAAACATTGTACTGAACCGAAGGACTTCTAACCGTACCAAGATTCCGAACCGACAATATATGTAGTAGACGACTAAGTCTTTGCTCATTTATTTTAGTTGATGTTTTGCAAAATAAGGGGAGAAGAATTGGTCTTCCTTGTGTTTAGGAACCAACACAAACATAGTTATTGAGTTATATTGCTTTTGGAACCATGAAAATCTCTGGTATATAGTTAGCTTCACTGCGTCAAAATAACCACTCATAGCACAATGAAGCTCCTTCTCTGTCTCTCTATCTTCTTCATCTCCTCTCTCCCAACATCTTACAGCTGCAACTCAAAAGACAAAAACACCCTCCTTCAAATCAAGAAACATTTTAACAACCCGGAACTCCTCTCCTCATGGGATCCTCAAACCGACTGTTGTACAAGCTGGATCGGCATCGAGTGCACTAACGGCCGCGTCACATTATTCTCTATGGTCTACGACCGCAACGTCACCGGTCAGATCCCGGACCAGATCGGCGACCTCCCTGAACTCCGTACACTCGAAATGAGTTCCATGAATATAACCGGAAACATACCACGCACCATCACCAAACTCAAGCACCTCCTCCTCATCTTCTTAAGGTGGAACAAACTCTCCGGTCCAATTCCTGAATACATCAAAGAGCTCAAAACCGTAACGTACATAGACATCTCCTATAACAAGTTTACCGGTCCTGTTCCCGGGTGGCTTACTCAGATGCCGAAGCTTCAGACCTTTCAGGCCGACAACAATTCGCTAACCGGTCCTATACCGAACTCTTTCGGTTCCTTTGTAGGCAGCGTCCCTAATCTTTTCTTCTCTTACAATAAGCTCTCAGGTATACCAATACTTTTTTTTCAATTATACAGTTTCCTAATATAAGTAGTTTAGGAATTTTTTTATATTCCAACATATTAGTAGTTTTGAAATTTGTATCCACCTTCTATATTTGTGTGACCAATTTTGTAAACATTTTTATGACTCGTTCTAAAAAGGTTAAATATTTTCATAATCATTGTACTTTCACTAAAACACCTTAGAGCATCATTATCAATAAGCTCTAACATAGTTTCTCACCAGTATATTAATGGAATTAAATTCAAAAAGTAAAACGAGAATGGAAGAGGCGTGATAAGTCTATCTGCTAAAAAAATATTTCTCATAGTTAAAAACCTCAAATGCAATGTGCCTTCTTTCTATTGCTTAGTTTTCTTTTATTATGGAAGTAAACAATATTATTACTACATACATTAGATACTTATAGCAAGACATCTACGTTGATGATGCTCTTATATTTTGAAACATAGACATGAAGTATAACTTTAGGTTTAAATGTTGGATCTAAAAGTACACCAATTTGAGATTTCTTAAAATATGAATTATTTTTAAATATCATATTATTGATTATTTTTAGCACCAAGTTGTTATTATTATTACTACTGATAGTTTAATAAATCAAATTTCTCCAGTTTTGGCAAAAAAGTGTCATTTTGATATATTTGAAGCAATAACATTGCTCTTGCAGGAAAAATACCGGAGTCGTTGTCAAAGATGGACTTTCAAGCAGTAGTTCTGAAAGGAAATGGTTTCACAGGAGATGGTTCGATGTTTTTCGGAGGGAACAAAAGAACAGTACAATTGGATCTGTCGAGAAACTTGTTTGAGTTCGATCTCTCCAAGGTCAAGTTCGGTAAGAGCATGGCTTTGTTGGATCTGAGCCATAACCGAATCTTCGGGACGCTTCCTAGGGAGCTGACCCAGCTACATCTCCAGCGTTTCAACATTAGTTATAATCGTCTCTGCGGAAAAATCCCACATGGTGGTCAACTTCAGACCTTTAAATCATATGAGTTCGCTGAAAACCGCTGTCTTTGTGGGTCCCCACTTAAGAAGGCTTGTTAAATTGATTGGTTTAATGGCGTGACAACAAATAATTACGTCTTATCTGTACGATGATGATGTGTTAATTATCACTGCTTATCAATGAATTGTTCCTTTGATGAATTAATGCTGTTGTATCATTTTGTTATTTTTTAGGAATAACATTATTTTTGCTTTTAGTCCAAACAAAAAAAAAACAAATTTTCTTTTTTGCTTTCAAAATTGGATATTGGTGGGTATCTCTAGTATCCACTTGTTTGGGCGTCGTATTGTTCGACACACATCAACAGTTTAAGGTAAGTTCATGCATTACACTGCACTGTTAACGTAGATCTGCACACATCACATTGTTTTTCTTTGGTCAGTCATGTATGTTGTTAGGCTTGAGGTAAAAAATAATAACATCATACATGCTATTCATCCCAAATTTGCTATCATCTGATTTTTCTCTGTGGTACATTCAAAATAAATTGCACTTGACGTAACTGAACATTCAACTCAAAAAATAATAATAATAAGCTCTCCCCGGTCCGTACAGAAGTTTTTTTTTTTTGCTAAATTGTATAAATAAATAAAAATTTACAACGCACCATCTTGGCAAAAAGAAAGAAAAAAACAAGATGGATCAACAACATCCAACGCGACGGACTAATAATCACCTATCCCAACCATAAAGCCATAAGTGAGCTAAAATGCTTGTTCAGTTTCCTAGAGGAAATAATATTCCTCAACTCTCTATCAATGCCCTCGAACACATAAGAAGGTGGCAGTGTAAGATGGTTATGAATCAGGTTGTTTCTCTGTTTCCAGAGATGGAAAACAACCACTTGAGATGCCAGCTTCCTGAGAAGAACTTTCTTAAGGTTCGTACACAAGTTAATAGAGTGCATGCATGCATCTGATATTGATATTTATACATATGGAAACATTATGTCTTGGAGCTTCAAAAAAGCATGGCCAGACTGATAAGTGAGATGGGTTATACATACTTACATCACATGTCCTCCTTTCTGCTGCACAATGGTGAGATTCACAGGGCGATGGACTGTCTCCAGAGGTTTTAAGAATGGAAGGGAGCCATGGTATCTTAACAAGAACACAACTTCTTTGCAGGGAGAAAGGGTCCTATGTAAATATCTTAATCTCGTTGTAGAATTGGTTTGGATTTCAAAAGTGGTGGGCTCTACTAATATTCATTTGCTTGGCCATTGATTGTTTTTGTCTCGACACATGGTTGCTATTACGTTCGGTTGTTATGTCGTAAGTCGTAAACATACATTTTAACACATTTCAAGCAAAAGATATTTTCGTGGAGTAAATAATTGAATCGAGAATCAAAACATGTTTCCACCACATGCATAAATTTCAAAACTCAAAATAGTAGATGCATTTACCGCGTTACAACATTTACAGAAAAGAATAATGTACTCTGGGACTAGTGTACAACCCTAGTTGTACAAATTCAGTAACACTACACAGCTGTGTTCCATTGAAAATGACTTTTATATAGTAGCTTCCATCCATGCCACAAAGTAATCCCACTCAAAATCACAATGAATCTCCTTCTTCATCTCTCTATCTTCTTCGCCATTCTCTCCGTCTCTCTCCATCCTCTCACAGCTGCAACTCAGTCGAGAAAAATGCCCTCCTTCAAATCAAGAAATCTTTTAACAACCCACGAAAATTCTCCTCGTGGAATCCTCAAACCGACTGTTGTACTGCCTGGAGCGGCGTCAAATGCACCAACGGCCGCGTCACAGACCTCGCTCTCTTTTCCAGTAAAAACTATGGTCAGATCCCTGACCAAATCGGTGACCTCCTTGAACTGCGTTCACTTTTTTTAACTTATTTGCCACATGTCAGCGGAAACTTACCACGTACCATCACCAAACTCAAGAACCTTGACTCCCTCATCTTAAGGCATAACAATCTCTCCGGTCCAATTCCTGAAAACATCGGCGAGCTCAAAAGCCTAACGTTCTTGGACCTTTCCTATAACCAGTTTACCGGTTCTATTCCCGGTTCGCTTTCTCAGATGCCGGTGCTTGAGACCATTAAAATCGACCACAATAAGCTAACCGGTTCTATACCGAACTCATTCGGCTCCTTTGTAGGCAGAGTCCCCAATCTCTACTTGTCTAACAATAAGCTCTCAGGTAACCAATATTTTTTAATTTCCTAATTATAAATTTAGGTTAAAAAATGTTGGATCTATAAAACCGATTAAAGGAAATTAAATAAAATTAATTGTTTTTAATGAACTAGCACTAAATTGTTATTATTTTTTGATAGTATTCAATAACATTGCCCTGGCAGGAAACATACCGGAGTCGTTGTCAAAGAACGACTTTAACGGAGTATTTCTGTCGAAAAACAGATTCACAGGAGATGGTTCGATGTTTTTCGGACGGAACAAAACAACAATATCAATGGATCTATCGAGGAATTTGTTTGAATTCGATCTCTCCAAGGTTAAGTTCGCTAGGAGCATAGTTGATTTGGATCTGAGCCATAACCGAATCTTCGGGAACCTTCCTAGGGGGCTGATCAAGCTACGTGATCTCAAGCTTTTCAACGTTAGTTACAATCGTCTCTGCGGGAAAATCCCACGTGGTGGTCTCCTTCAGACCTTCAAATCTTATGAGTTCGCTCACAACCGCTGTCTTTGTGGAACTCCTCTTAAGGCTTGTTAAATGGTCTGAGAACAAATAATTATGTCTTTATCTGTATGATGATGATCAGGTGTTAATTTCAGTCAAATGAATTGTTGCTTTTAATAAATTAATGTTAAGAAATTGGTAATAAGAATGTTTGTTTAGATGTTCCATGTGTGGTAACTAGCGTTATTAAAAGACAAAACTATGATAAATTATCTGTAGCCTATCGCTGACGTTGGGACCACCACACTCCACACACGTGAAGAATATGTTAGTCAACTGTCATAAGAGCAACATTATCGCCGTCTCTTACACATGTCCTTAGTATTATTTGGATTAAAAAAAAAGAAAATTGATTATTATTAGAAAAAGACGTTCCTTAACTAAGGACGAAACCAAACGTTCTTAATGAACACGTGTCTCTTCTTCTCTCCATAGAAAGTCTCTCTCGACGAAAATCAGACGACAATCACTCCGGCCACCACCGCTTCCCTCCCTTTCCCAGTTCCCTCGATTGGTCGCTAGGAGCGAGACACTGCTTTCCTTCTAGAGATATCGGCCGCAATAATGATAACGGAACTGGCTCCGGTGGAGACGATGGTTGGTGGTTTAATTGGGTTTGAGGAGATTGAAAGCCCTGATTTTGGTTATACAATTGTCATATGGTTGGTTTGGTATTGCATTTTGACTGACTGAAATAATTATACTTACTCTGTTATAGTCTTTTGACGGCTCATCTAGTGTTCTGCAATGCTTTCAGTATTGTATGTAATTGATTTCAGTGTTGGGTTTTCAGTTTTAGTGGAATTTAAGTTTCTGGGTTTGATGTTTATACATAAAGCTTTGATCTTTGATGATATCTCTTTACCAAGCTTGATTGAATTTAAGTTTTCAGTTTACCAAGCTTGATTGAATTGGGTTTTAATGCGGACAGTCTTTCATCTTGTGTTTTCTTTTGATTTATAGAATTTGAATTATGCATTGTTTCTGATAACAGGTCATCTCAAATATCTATCGACACATGACGTTCATAGACTCTCGTGGTCTGTCTCAGGACGTACAACTCTCGCCTTTGTTACGTTAAGAGCTGATGGAGAGAGGGAGTTCTGTTCTTCAGACACCCGAGTGCTGACATGAGAGGTGAAGTTGATGTTCTTGGAGCGATATTGATGATGGGAGACACTGACGAAGAGAGTTTGGATGGACTCTATAGAGAAGGAGTCAGACCTGGTTTGCTTTCTAGGTTCGTGTTCGAAACGAGGCTTAGGGAGACGGATAGGCTTGTGGCTGAGCTCGTTGCTGGATGCAAAGAGGAAGGAAATGATGTTTCAGGGAACCAGCTGTTTTTAGCCAAAGTCTTCTACAAGGCAGAGTTAATGATTGGTTCTCTGTTGTTGCTATTCCTGAGGGGTGCGTTTCAGAGACATTGATTCTGCTCTTGTCTCTTTTTACCAGGTATCTATTCACCAATGATAATGAAGCTATGATTTTGCATTTCATTCTCTGATGAATTGGAGTAGTTAGAAGGGAAGAATGAGTTGTAGTTTTGTTAACAATTATTTTACTAAGAGACAACAAAAGTCCTACCAATAATCTACACTTTTGAGATTGTCCTTAATTTTGTTTCTTAACATAAAAATAGTAATAAAATAAGCTAAGGACTAAAAATTTGGTCCTACCAATAATGTTGCTCTAAGTATCACTAGGCCCGGGAAAAAAAACCGGAACTGAAAAACAGAACTGGAATCTAATCGAAATGTCCGAATTGGAATCGAACCGAGAACTCTTAAATATCTAAATGGTTCCTATATTTTTGTATTTGAAATAATCGAACGAGTACCTAAATATATAAAATATTAATTATATACATATAGCATAAATAAATATATATTTATAACTATTTTTTAAAAAATAATCCAAAAAAGTTTGAAGATAACTACAATATTATAAAATCGAAAGTATCCCGATATTTTTATCTAAAATATTAGTTCACACTCTCAAAACGAATTGTTTTGTCTTTAGATTCTGATGCCATAAAAAATCAAATTTTTTTACTCGAGAGAGGGAAAGAAAAGTTTTTTTTTTTACCGTTTCACCGAACGGTCATCGAACCCTAGAATCCACTCATTGAGATATCTAGCTGTTGCTTGTTTTAGGGGCGGAATTTTTAAAAAGAGCTGTCAGAGAACTGCTATCCGAGTGGATAGTGTTCGGACAAAAGTGTTCAGCTTTTTCGTGAGATGAGGGAGATGATGGACTCTCTCCAGAGGTTTAGAGTGGAAGGGAGCCATGGTATCTTAACAAGAACACAACTTCTTTGTAGGGGGAACGGATCCTATGTAAATATCTTAATCTCCTTGTAGAATTGCCTGGTTTAGCTTTCAAAGGTTGTGGGCTCTACAAATAATCGATGTTTAAATCGAGAATCAAAACATGTTTCATCAACATTCATAAATTTTCAAAACTCAAAATAGTAGATGCATTAACCACGTTTTTGCCGAGTTACAACATTTAACTAAAATAAACTTTGGGCCTAGTTGTACAAATTCAGTAACATTATTACACAGCTGTGTTCCATTGACAAATCACTTATATATAGTGGCTTCCATGCCACAAAGTAACCCCACTCAAAATCATAATGAAGCTCCTTCTTCAACTTTCTATCTCCTTCGCTATTCTCTTCATCTCTCTCCCATCCTCTCACAGCTGCAACTCAATCGAGAAAAATGCCCTCCTTCAAATCAAGAAATCTTTTAACAACCCACGAGAACTCTCCACGTGGAATCCTCGAACCGACTGTTGTACTGACTGGAACGGCGTCTTTTGCACTAATGGCCGCGTCACAGAACTCGATATCTTATCCGGCAATCTCCCAGGTCAGATCCCGGACCAAATCGGCGACCTCGTCCAACTCCGTCACCTCGAAATCACTGACATGCCACGTCTCAGCGGAAACATACCACGTACCATCACCAAACTCAAGAACCTTGACTTACTCATGTTTAGGCAGACCAATCTCTCCGGTCTAATTCCTGATTACATCAGCGAGCTCAAAAGCGTAACGTTCTTGGACCTTGCCTTTAACCAGTTTACCGGTCCTATTCCTGGTTCGATTTCTCAGATGCCCAAGCTTGAGACGCTTAGAATCAACGACAATAAGCTAACCGGTTCCGTACCGGACTCTTTCGGTTACTTTGTTGGCAACCTCACTGTTCTCAACTTGCAAAACAATAAGCTTTCAGGTAACCAATATTTTATTATTTAATCTTTTAGTTTCTTATCTATAACTGTTAATTTGAGATTTTTTAAAAATATATATTTTAAAGTAACATAATTTTACAGTTTCTTCAAATATAAAATTAAATAGAAAAATGAAAAGAGTGAGGATGTGAAAAGTTCTGTCCGAGAAATTCTACATTTTTAAGGAAAAAAAACTCATTTAATGTTTACCAAAATCTCAATTGTTAATTTATTTTTAATATTAAAATTTTGTTTGACAAAACACAATAGGTTCTTTACTAATGCTGATCTTATTAAAGATTTAGCACCATCTTTGATAGTTTGATAAATCTAGTTCAATAACTTTGTTTTGCAGGGAAAATACCAGAATCCTTGTCGAAGCACGACTTCATAGATGTAAATCTGTCGGGAAACAGATTTATAGGAGATGGTTCGATGTTTTTCGGACGGAACAAAAGAACAGAATTAGTGGATCTATCTAGAAATAAATTTGAATTCGATCTGTCCAAGGTTAAGTTCGCTAAGAGCGTAGCTTTCTTGCATCTGAGCCAAAACAGAATCTTCGGGAAGCTTCCTGGGGAGCTGACCAAGCTACCTCTCGATCAATTCAACGTTAGTTACAATCGTCTCTGCGGAAAGATCCCGCGTGGTGGGTTCCTTCAGACCTTTGAACCATCAGCTTACTCTCACAACCTCTGTCTTTGTGGAGATCCTCTTAAGCCTTGTTAAATGGTATGAAAACAAATAATTATGTCTTATCTGTATGATGATGATGAGGTGTTAATTATGACCGCCTATCAAATGAATTGTTGCTTTTAATAAATTAATGTTAAGAAATTGGTAATAAGAATGTTGTTGAGATGTTCCAAGTGTTGTCAATGGCGTTGATTAAAAAGAAAAACTATGATAAATTATCTTCTAACCTGTCGCTCTCGCTGAGACCACCACACACGTGAAAAAAATGTTGTATGTGTTTTAAACTTTTAAATGACCGTTGGTTTGGTCATTTCGATAAAGCTAGAGAATGTCTTTTTTTTTTTTTGCTAAAAAAGCTAAAGAATGTCTAACTTTAAACATTGACTCTCTTTGTTTTCTCTCTCCTTCCATCTTTTTCTTTCATCTCTCTCTAAGAAAATCTCAGATCTGATTTCCGGTTTTCTCTTGTAAATTTTTGTTCTATTTTGTCGGATTTTGAAGTTGCATCCTTGTTTTATGCTGATCTAACAATGGGTCTGTCGATGTGAGATTAATTACCTCGAAGTGTTCTGGCTAGAGTTGCATGTATAATTGACGAACTGTTCTTGGTTCACTGATGGTGGGTGTGTGGTGTGATTGCTCCGTTCCTCTATTTCCTCTCCCACGGTTCTCTTGTCCGGTTTTGTATCTTCTATCTTGAAGATGCCTGAGTCGTCTTTCAGTTGGCGCTCTAGAGGTCCCTTACCTCA